>NC_089035.1:10075000-10675000 GCF_034140825.1 Oryza sativa Japonica Group | reverse complement strand
ATATGCTAGTATCATCTAAGATTTAAAGTGCAGGTAACGTAGCCTTGGGTCTTAACGTGGCAAGAATTTTGTATTTAGGCTACTCGCGCTATAGTACGCCCTCAAGTTAACTCCTACCACTACCCAAAAATTAAGTGCATTACTTGAACTATAAATTTCGTAGATGCTGAGAAATACATATTTGATGATATTGAGGTGGCAGGAGTCTGTTTTGGATAAATACTACAGCGACAGGGCTGAGTGCACAAATTCTCATAACCGTGGACAAAATGTTAGCACTTGAGCTGCATCATATGCAGGTGATACATTTAACCAAAATTAAGAATCTAAATGTGGATTTTATAAGTTGGACTTTAAGTGATACATTTAACCAAATTTAAGAATGTAAATGTGGATTTTATAAGATTATGAACCTAGGCTGCATTCGGCAGTCAGGTTCCCAACTCTTCCTCATCGTTTTCCGCGCGCACGCTTTTCAAACTATTAAACGATGCGTTTTTTTGTAAAAAGTTTCTATACGAAAGTTGCTTAAAAAATCAAATTAATCCATTTTTTTAAAAAATAGCAAATACTTAATTAAATCACACGCTAATCGCTGCTCCGTTTTGCGTGCTGGGGAGTGAGGGTTCCCAACCCTCACTCCCGAACACAGCCCTAGATGATACCTTGGTCGAAGCTTAAGGACCGACCGTCTATTTTACTACAAACTAACATGGTGGCCCGCGCAAATTGCGCGGCTAGCATCATTATATTTTCTCTCATATAATAGCATATATATTTTCTCAATGCATTATTCAAATATATTAAAATGACAACATAATTTTAAATTTTATACTAACTTTACGAAACTACTTATGTGTAATATTCATATTGTATTTTATATACATGTTAGTTATTAATTATTTTTAATATTAAATTTTAGTTATTTGTAAATTATATTTCTATATTGACTCTAGACACGTCTTTCAATTTTTCTTTTTTTAATTCCGAATTTTCGCTATCTGTAAATTGTATTTCTATGTAGACTCTAGCCTCTTCTTCCAATATTATTTATTTTTAATTCTGAATTTTTACAATATTTCTGATTGTATTTCTATGTGGACTCTAAACTGATCTTTCAATATTCTTTAATTTTTAATTTCGAATTTCAGTTACTTCTAAATTGTATTCCAATATTGATTTAGACTCTTCTTCCCATGTTTTTTTAATTTTGAATTTTAGTTATTTGTAAATTGTATTTTTATATGAACTCTAAACTCTACTTTTAATTTTATTATGTTTATTCCGAATTTTAGTTAGTTTTAAATTCCTACATGGACTATTTACTCTACTTCTTATATTCCTTATTTTTAATTCCAAACTTCTATTATTTCTTAATTGTATTTATATATGGACTCTATAGTCTACTTCTAATATTCCTTATTTTTAATTCCGAATTTCTATTTTTTTATTAATTGTATTTCTATATGGACTCTATACTCTACTTCTAATATTCCTTATTTTTAATTCCAAATTTCTATTATTTCCTAATTGTATTTCTATATCGACTCTATACTCTACTTCTAATATTCCTTTTTTTAATTCCGAATTTCAGTTATTTCCTAATTGTATTTCTATATGGGCTCTATACTCTACTTCTAATATTCCTTATTTTCAATTCCAAATTTCTATTATTTCCTAATTGTATTTCTATATCGACTCTATACTCTACTTCTAATATTCCTTATTTTTAATTCCGAGTTTCAGTTATTTCCTAATTGTATTTATATATGGACTCTATACTATACTTCTAATATTCCTTATATTTAATTCCGAATTTTAGTTATTTCCTAATTGTATTTCTTTATGGACTTTAGTCTCCTCTTCTAATATTTCTTATTTTTTAATTCCGAATTTTAACTATTTCTAAATTGTATTTCTATATGGACTCTAGTCTTCTCTTCTAATATTCCTTATTTCTTAATTCCGAATTTCAGCTATTTCTAAATTGTATTTCTATGCGGACTCTGCTTTTTTTTTTCTCCGATTAATGTGAGAATTTTAAGGCCATGAGAGCGTCTTTCAATTTTTCTTTTTTTAATTCCGAATTTTCGCTATCTGTAAATTGTATTTCTATGTAGACTCTAGCCTCTTCTTCCAATATTATTTATTTTTAATTCTGAATTTTTATTATTTCTGATTATATTTCTATGTGGACTCTAAACTGATCTTTCAATACTCTTTAATTTTTAATTTCGAATTTCAGTTACTTCTAAATTGTATTCCTATATTGATTTAGACTCTTCTTCCCATGTTTTTTTAATTTTGAATTTTAGTTATTTGTAAATTGTATTTTTATATGAACTCTAACTCTACTTTTAATTTTATTATGTTTATTCCGAATTTTAGTTAGTTTTAAATTCCTATATGGACTATTTACTATACTTCTTATATTCCTTATTTTTAATTCTAAACTTCTATTATTTCTTAATTGTATTTATATATGGACTCTATAGTCTACTTCTAATATTACTTATTTTTAATTCCGAATTTCTATTTTTTTCTTAATTGTATTTCTATATGGACTCTATACTCTACTTCTAATATTCCTTATTTTTAATTCCAAATTTCTATTATTTCCTAATTGTATTTCTATATCGACTCTATACTATACTTCTAATATTCCTTATTTTTAATTTTGAATTTCAGTTATTTCCTAATTGTATTTCTTTATGGACTCTAGTCTCCTCTTCTAATATTCCTTATTTTTTAATTCCGAATTTTAACTATTTCTAAATTGTATTTCTATATGGACTCTAGTCTCCTCTTCTAATATTTCTTATTTTATAATTCCGAATTTCAGCTATTTTTAAATTGTATTTCTATTTGGACTTTGCTTTTTTTTCTCCGATTAATGTGAGAATTTCAAGGCCATGAGAGCGAACGTGGAGGCTCATTTTCTATTCCTTTTATAATATAATAGATATTACCTAAATTCTATTAGAATGGTTACTTTTACTAAAGTTCGATATCAAACCACTTTCTATTTAATATTTTCACATAAAGGCATGCATTATTATCTATTGTTTACATTTTACACACGGTGATCCGTGTGACCGTGTGTCAACCAGTGACCGGGCCTTGTAAAAACTATGACCCCACGGATTTTTTTGCAAATACACCTTTTGCATGTGAAAAATAGTGAAAGAACACATGAAACAATAAAAAGTTATATAGAACCCACGTTGACGTACTTAATGTATTTTGCTCACAGTTGAGAATAGCTCCGTTACTAGTGTCAGCACGTCTAGGAGACAAAAAAAAAATAGGAAGGAGTTTAGTAAAGATGGAGTGAGCTGATCGTCTTCTCCAGCCTCCGTGATGATATGTCCCTATCCTGTTTCTCCACCGCCCTCTAGCGGCTCACTATGACAAACCGTTTCATGGCAACGGGAAATTCACCGTAGGGGTCACATCCACGTCTTCGTCCTCGTGGTGATAAAGTTTTACCGTCCCCGCCCCCGTCAACCACGACGGGGCTATATTTTCTCCGGCCCTGATCCCTACGTGGTGAATTTATCCCCGCGGTTATCCCGTCCCCGTCAAACAACATATTCATCTGTAGGGGAATGGGCAATCGGCATGGAGAATCGGTGGCGGCGGACGGCATGCTGGCGGTGGACGGCGCTGGCGGTGGAGGGCGTGCTAGCGGCGGAGGGCACTTGCGACGAAGGGCGCTGGCGGCGGACGACGCTCGCGATGACGGCTGCAGGCTCCGGGCGGCGCAACGACAGCGGCAGACATCGCGCCCGCGTCGTACGGTTGGGACGGGATAGCGCCCGCGTGAGAGGAGGCGGCGGCGCACGTGCCTGGTGGCGCTGGTGCGATATGGAACTAGGGATTGGGGAGATTGACTAGTTGACTAGGGTTTAGGTGTTATATATACCTGCTAAGTGGGCTTTAATATTATGGGCCAAAATGTCTAGGAAAATCTAGAATTGATCCTACATACAGTTAATACGGGTCACCACGGGGGGCGGGGACGGGGGATAGAGCACCATCCCCGCCCCCGTCATCCCTGATGGTGATTAGTTTGGAAACATTTGATTCCCCATGGAGGATAGATTTCAACCCTTTCGTCTCTTATTTATTTTAGTCTTTTTTCTCCCCTTTCTTGGCATAAGTCGGTCTGATTGATTGCGTCATGTAACAAACATTATATTCTTCTAATATATTGACGTGCAATCCTTTTGCGCGTTCGAGAAAAAAAAAAGATAGATTTCAACCATCCTCATCCCTAATATGTGAATTTACCGCGGGGAATCAGTGATCGGGTCCCATTGCCATTTCTAGTAGGTCGAGCGAAAGAAGAGAGGGAGAAGGAGCAGAGTATCGTACGACAATAATAGGCGTTTTCTTCACTCCATTTTCACAAACGAAATGGATAAACAGTTACCATTTCTATAGAATTCTTGCCGTATTTTTTTTCATTCGGTTTTTACAGCTCAAAAGGAGATATAAATTTCAAAGGCACAACCAATCGGCCATGCGGTTATTCCAAGATTTGTACCCTCGCTGTTTGTTTAGCCATAGAAAAACAAATGAATTTTTAACTTAGTTTCAAAATTTTCTAGTCTCTTTTTTTTTAAAAAAAATAGTAGCCTTAATTTTTAAACTGCTAAAAATAGAAATAGACAAGTCCAATTCTAAAATTTAATTTTTTACCATGTTTATTTTTCTACATCTTTATCAGCCAAACCTGGAGGCTCTCTGTCCATCAAATTCAAACCCAATCTCATCATCAGCATCAGCACAATAAATGGCCGATTCAGAAATGAAAATGGCGCACCTTAGCCGCCGCTGGCCACGATCTTCTTCCCCAAGTTCATTTAGTGCATTGGTTTAAGTTTCCACCACGCTGAAGTCTACGACAGTACACTGAATTTCGTCAAATTTGGTACGGAGAACTGGTAATGATGCTACACAGATTTATCATTCATACCATCAACTATCTCATAACCCTGACACCAATACAGGAACATTTGCGTCTGCCATAGACAACTGATACACGACGACGTCAATCATCACTTGTTCAGTTCATCGCTTCGACAGCATAGCCAGGGCCAATATTGACATGGAGGCTATGATCCTGAAGCCTGAGCTCTCCCACAACTTCTGCTTGTCGCAGGCGGTCTGCTGCTTCAGCGGCAATCGGCTTTGTAGTTTTTTGAGAGGTTTATCTCTTCGCTCTACCATCTACATAAGGAAGATTAAACATGTATGATTGCAAGATATTCCAACTACATATATGATTAGATTAGCAGAGAGAAGATAGATGGTTAATTTTCAGGAAATGAAAAAAAATGTGATTGCACTCATGTTGATCAGTAATCCTCTGAAGGTGAAAATCATTCCCTGAATATTGCAAGTGGTAAGCATAGTACCTTATGTAGTTTTCGCAGCTGAGCTCTTGATACTTTGAGGGTGCATTCAAGTTTCAGTACCTTCTTCTTCAGCTCATGAACCGTTGTCATTTGATTCTTCTCCAACTATATATTACCAACAAATTTAAATTGAATAAAAGCATAATTTAAAATTTCAATATAAAAACATACTAAATGAATGTATTTTGTGGATCAAGGAAGTAATTAATTTGTAACTTGTAAGCGTATAACGACCTGCGAGAGCTCTTTCGCTTCAAGGAACTTCTGAACAAGATCTAGCTGCTCCTCTACCTTCTTCACTCGAAGCTCGCATTCACCCAAAGAATTGATCTTCTCATGCCCTCCTGACAGGGACAAGCACTGCAACCGTGCCAACATGGCTGATTCTGCACTGGCTTCTGCAGTGGCTTGTGCCACTGAAATCTGTGATCTAAGAATATCCAATTTGTAGGAAGACAAATACTGCTGACATGAAAATTTCCCATTTGATTTGCAGTTGATGAAACTACTAGGTCAAAAAAAAATATTACACCAAAACATAACAGTTACCTGAACACATCACACTGGAAGATTGACAGTAAGTGTAGTATAAGGGGGTGATGATCACCTGTTCAGTGCTACATATTGATGTTCGCAGCTGCTCATCCTTGTCCTGTAAACATTTATGCAGCTTCTTCACCTCCTCCTCCATGCTTCTCGCCCTCGACTCAGCAAACTTCTAATATTTCATCAATTCAGTGCAATTGTTTTTTCACAGAACATCGAGAAGTCATGATTAGGAGAGTGGAACATACCTTCCTGTTTTCTGATTCCTGAGCAAGCAACTGTTCCTTGGAAGCAAGCTTGATCTTGGCATCCTTGAGCTCTGCATCCAGCCAAGCCAAGCTTCTCCTCAGGCTAAGCTTCTTCTCTGCGAGATCACTCAACAGTGGATCCAACTCCAACGAGTAATATGACGATGATGGCGTTGTTGTTGCCCTCTCTGAAATCGGCATGAAGACAGAAATGCCTGCACTTTGCAAATTTCAGCAGGCAAGAAAAGCCAACCTGGAGCCACAGTTTCTGAAAATAGTGAGTATGTTGTGTCAAAAGAGCAAAGCAGTGGCCAAAGGCCACTAGTTTGTGTGGAGCTCGAGAGCTGCAACTAATGAGAGACATGTTGCTTTCGTTACCCATTCGAGATAATCCTACGGTGGTGAATGGCACGGGGCGAGATCGAGTGTAGTGATCAGATTGTTTTCAAGTACTCCCTCACTCCAGGTCGATAGAGATGGTTTCGAATCTTCACTCTCGAACGCAGTCTTAAACTCTCGAGAGGACGTCCCTGATTTATTCAAACACCATATAAATAGTTGTTAAAAATTCGCAAAAAAATTTGATAACATTCCTACAATATACCTATACTACCCACAAAACATAAGCTACATATTAAGAAATAAAAAAGACAAATCCAACACCCATTCAAATCTTATGTTTTTCATTTCTTAATGTGTAGATCGAATTTAAATATGATCTTTAGCGAAGTTGTAGGCGTTATTATACTGTACATTACCTATTTTCTTTTAGAATTTTGTGCAATCATTTACATTGATTTTTTTAAAAAAATATACGAGGGGACATCTCCTTGAGGTATTAGAATCCTCTCCCATTTTATTTTAGGGGTTAATTGGATCGATGCTATTGCAAATTTGCCTATTCAAATAAATGATATTACAATTCATCTATTCGTAGCTGTGCCATTGAAATTTTACAAAACTAGGATCGTGCCACTGCCGTTAAGTTTTCCATCCATATCCTTTTTCTTTTTTTCTGTTTTCTTCCTTCTTTCTCCTGTCTTCTTCCCTCTCCTCTTTGCTCGGCGGGGTGAGGGCCAAGGAGGCAGCGGCGAGATGCTCGTCCTCATCCTCTTCCTTCTCTATCTACCCACAGCTGGGAGGACGGTGACACGGCTCGCCCTGGATGCAGCGAGGTGGCGCCTACTCGTGTTGTACACCTACCTGGCGCCGTGGTTCGTGTACGCTGCCGTGGGCGCCTACGAGCTCGACTCCTGGCGCTGCCTCTCCCTCGCTCGCCTCGATGGGCCAGGTGCGTCCACCGTCGCCACAGAAGACCCCTACGGCGCGAGAGAGGAGGAAGGGGGAGAAGAGGGGAAAGAGAGTGGAAAACCGAACAGTCACTGATATATGGGTCTCATAGTTTTTAAGGATTTTGTCAACACTATGGCAGCCGGAACAGCCATCCAAACTGACTTGGACCTTATTTACACTGGTTTTGGAGTTTGAAGGATGCATCATATCTAATATTGTAGTTCAGGAACAAATTTCAGACTAGTCAACAAATTGAGGGATCTAAGGTGAACTTATTCCTTTAGGATACCTGTGGTGGTCCGAAGATTGGGCTTCATGCTGGACAGTTGAAATGGGCCAAAAACGCTGAGACAAAGCATGCGAAGAAATAAGTTCACTGGAGGTCCCTCAACTTAACAGCGAGATTTTTTAAAATCTCTTAACCACAAAACCAGAAATCATCACCTCTAAATTATACAAAACCGTCTAATTTAGATCCCAAGGCAGTATAGATGGCTAGTTTCACTAACGTGGCATCCTAGTCAGCAAAAATAATAAAATAAATATGTGAGGGCCCACATGTCAGTGAGAGAAAATGATGTGGGCCCTACATCTCTTTTTTCTTTTCTTTTTCTCTACTCTTCTCAACTTCTCATGCGCAGGCGGGTGTGCGGCCGACGGCAGAGCGGGCGCGGCCGCCGGCGCTGCGGGCTCTGCGGCGCACGGGGAAGAAGCGGGAGAGGGGGAGAGGAGGCGGCCGGCACCAGAGAAGGGTAGGGAGGCGGCCAGCGCGAGGCCCGCGCCGAGGTGGAGGGCGTGGGGGCCCCTGCGCTCCCCGCGCGCCACCGCCTGCGCGTGGAGGGGAACCGGTGGCAGCGGGACTGGAAGTTGTCGGAGGCCGCCGCGCGCCTAGGCCGGCGCCGTCTACGCCGTGCTCAGCTGCTGGGCCGGCCGCTTCGCCGGCTGCAACTTCCCTCTCCTCATCCGTGTAAGGCCATCATCCCACGGTCTGTAGTATTTCATGAATTGAATTGCGGATGATATACATCGATGTGGCTGTCATGGTTGCGTTCTTATGATTTGCCATCACGCACGAAGTTATCGATTGCTTGAAATTACAAAAAGCGACAACAATTCTATCAATCTAGCTGTGTTGTTCATTCATCCGTCGACTCCGCTCTCCGCCACCGCCGCTCCGGCCGCTTGCCGCCGAGAGCCCCGCGTCGTCGTCGTCCATCCCGCTCGACCCTTCCCTACCAATCCTCATGCTCGCCGTCGGCCCTCTCCCGGCACTCCCATCGGCGCACGCATCCACCCCGGCCGCTCTCCTCCGCATCCTCCGCCGGTGTCGCACCGAGGAGGTGCGCGGCGCCGTGGTGGCGGCGTGGCTGGCGACAGCGAGGTTGCCGCTTGCCCGCTCACCCCCCGCGGCTCCGGATGGGGAGAGGCGGGCGCCGGCCACTGCTCCCGCCGTCGCGGGCGGTCGCGCCGTCCACCTCCTCTCCCCATCTCCCGCTTCTTCCCCACGCGCCGCCCCGCCCGCCCTGCCGTCGGCCGCTATCTGCCCGCATGCGCGTGAGAACTGAGAAGAGAAGAGAAAAGGAAAAGAAAAAAGAGATGTGGGGCCCACATCATTTTCTCTCACTGACATGTGGGCCCCCACATATTTATTTTATTATTTTTTTTTGACTAGGATGCCACGTCATCAAAACCAGCCACCTATACTGTTTTGGGACCTAAATTAGACGGTTTTGTATAGTTTAGGAATGAAGATTTCTGGTTTTGCAATTAAGTGACCATAAAAAATCCCGCTGTTAAGTTGAGGGACCTCCGGTGAACTTATTCCGCATGCAAAAGATCCGCCCAGTCTGATCAAAGTAGATGAACGAGATAACAATGCAGAACAGAGATAGTACAGCGAAAGAGGGAGAAAGAAAATTTAAAAAGATAGAAGTTTAAAAGTAGAATGAAGAAAATAATGTCATTTAAACCGAACCAAACTTCCATGAAGCAGTTACTGAGAATCAAATCACCCGCCTGTTAAGTTTGTATCTGTAGCGTAATTTTGTACATTCAACCAATTCCAGTCAACTTGTACCATTTCATTCATAGACGATCCCATTCACCAATCACCATCGTTCATCAAATCAAATACAGATCAGATAAAATTTATCATGATAAATTCAATGCAGGCCACTTTAGACCAATAATCCCCACCGCCCACACACAAAAAGAATTGCTTTGGTGTTAACTAACTAGTTTTATTTTAGTATAATTATAAAGTGAAGAAATGGACATATCAGGTGAAACAAATATGCAATAATCTATTGTATTATTAAAACAGCTTGAAAGAAAGTACTACGTCATTGTGGGGGCTAAAAATTCTCACAGTAATCGAAGAAAAAACAAAAAATATTGAACCGTTAGATCACAAACTGACTAGATTTTAACGGTGTAGATTAATTTGAAGATATGAGTATGAATAGAAACTACTGCTCTAAGTTAAACTATTCTGTCCTAATAGAAAACTGAGAAGTAATTACAAAATTTTAATTGATGAGGAATCGGACATGCACGTTGCATGCATATAAGTATGTGTTGGAGTAATTAGAATACAAAACTAATTACATAATTCCTCGTCCATCTATGACTGAATAAAACATGATATATATATTAAGCAATGCAAAGTGATTGGCAAAAATATATTGACATGTTCTAAAGATTCAAACGGAGGAATTAACAGTGGCATAGACACATATATGTACCGATCAAGAATCTTCTATTAATTTATTAAAGTAGTAGAAAAAGGAGCCTCCACGTTCGCTCTCACGGTTTAGAAATTCTCATATTAATCGAAGAAAAAAAAACAGAGTCCATATATAAATACAATTTAGAAATATCTGAAATTCGGAATTAAAAAAAAGTAAGGAGTATTGAAATAGGAAACTACAGTCCATGCCGTATACAATTTAGAACTAAAGGAATTTCAGAATTAAAAAAATAAATTAAAAGGAAAAAAAAGTACGAATTACCCCCACTATCGCGGTCGTCCGAATTACCCTCCTGAACCACAAAACCGGACATTCTTCACCCCAACTATGCAAACCGGACAAATTACCCCCCTCAAACCAATTCAGAGCAGTTTTGTCCAACGTGGCGCACACGTGGCAATCCAGTCAACGTTTTTTAATAAAAAATTGTGGGACCCACCTGCTATACTCTTCTCTTCTTCCTCTCTCTCTCGCTCTTTTTTCTCTCGCGGCTCACGCTGCGCGCACAGCGAGGATAGCGTGGGGACGGGCGGTCGGCGACGGCGGAGGCAGCGAGCGCGGCGGAGGAGGCGGCGGCGGCGGCGGCCGGCGAAGTGGAGCAAAGTGCCCGCGGTGAGGGGCAACGGGCAAGCGCGCGGCAGGCGGAGTGGAGCGGGCGGCGGCGAGCGACTAGAGCAAGTGGGCGAGCGTGCGGCCGCCAGCAGAGTGGAGCAGATCGATGGCGGGAGATGGGGGGAGGAGGCCGAGCACGACATTGTCATCGCGCTGGACGGCGAGGTGTCGGTGTGGGTGACCGGCGTGGGTGACCAGCCCGTTGGTAGGAAGGCGAGAGCATTGGGAGATACCTCGTCAGGGAGGTCCAAGTCATCATCCGGAGGCGGCGGCGGTTGCGCCCCCTCCACGGCGGACCCACCGGCGGCAACGCCGATCGCCGCGCCTCTCCCCTCCCCCATCTTTCGTCGGCCTCCTCCCCTCTCCCTCTCTTCCTCCTCCTGTCACGAGGCCCTCGAGGTGGCGGAGCTCGACCGGGCTCGCCGGCCACCTCTTCCCTCTCTATCGCTGCCGGCCTATCCTCTCTTTGCGGCGGAGGAGCCGAGCACGACGACGGAGTCAGCGCCCGCAACGAAGCGGAGAAAGGCGCGGCCGCGTGCTGGGGCTGGTTGTCGCGCCTGGCGTTGGCCGCCTCGCCTCGCCGCCGCCGCTGCCTCCACCGCCCCACCCCGCCGCCGCTCACCTCCTCCTCCGCCGCCACTGCTTGCTTTCTCCATTGCCCTGCCCCGCCGCCCTGGCCCACCGCTCGCCTCCCTGCGCTCGCTGCCGCCTCGCCTTGCCGCCGTCGCTGCCTTCTCCGCCGTCGCCGACCGCCCACACCGACCGCCCGTCCCCGTGCCGTCCTCGCCATGCGCGCAGCGCGAGCCGCGAGAGAGAAAAGAGTGAGAGAGAGAGAGAGAGAGAATAGAGAAAGGGGAAGAAGAGAAGAGTATGGCAGGCGGGTCCCACAATTTTTTATTAAAAAAACGCTGACTGGATTGCCACGTGTGCGCCACGTTAGACGAAACCGCTCTGAAATGGGGTAATTCATCCGGTTTGCATAGTTGGGGGTGAAGAATGTCCGGTTTTGTGGTTCAAGGGGTAATTCGGACGACCGCGATAGTTCGGGGGGTAATTCGTACTTTTTTCCAAATTAAAATTAGGTTAGAGTCCATATAGAAATTCAATTTAGAAATAACTGAAATTCGAAATTTAAAAAAATATTGAAAGAAGAGTATAGAGTCTATATAGAAATACAATTTAGAAGTAACTGAAATTTGGAATTAAAGAATAAAAAAATATTAGAAGAAGAGTATAGAGTGTATATAAAAATACAATTAAGAAATAATAGAAATTCAGAATTAAAAAATAACAAATATTAGAAGAAGAGTATAGAGTCCATATAGGATGCTAGCTGCGCAATCTGCATGGGTCACCATGCTTATTTTAGTATAATTATAAAGTGAAGAAATGGGTGAAACAAATATGCAATAATTAATGAGAAAAAAAGGATCCATAGCACATAAAACAATCCGGTACCAAAAAGATAAGAAGTTTTTTCTTTCAACCAAAAGCACCACCGATTTATGTAACACTTTTACCGCATTTTAAGCACACGCAGTTAGATTGGAGTACTCAAATTTATCCTCCGAACTAATTTACCTTTCTTTTCCATGTGGCTCCACGCGCCACCCCAATTTTTCGCCACGCGCATGCGCGCCGTCGCCGAGGACCTCGAGAACTAATCACCTTCTCTTGCTGAACTCATTTCTCGGATAAATCAGCACTGGATCGATGCAGATACCACCTTTCGTACGGACGCAATCGATCTGTCCATGCATGCAGCGAGAACTTCAGCTTGATGGCCTGGGTTGCTCCATCGTCGAGCCGTCTGATGTACGTAGCAGCACTGGGACAAGCTAGCTAGCTAGGCGTACGTGCTGGCCATCCGATTCAGAGAGCTGGCACAGGCTTAGCCTTCGATCGAGCTCGACGTCGGTCGACATGGAACAGCACGGAGAGAGGACCGATCGACGACCTGCTTCTTAGCGTGCTTTGGCGCCACGACGTAACGTACGCCAGTTGGAAGCGGAAGGGCTCCCGCAAGCCTCGACCGCGCGGCGTTGGCGCCACCCGAAAACGAAGGGCAAATTAGTTCGAGGATAAATTTCTCTACTCTCATCTAACGGTATTATTGGCTCAAAATGCGATGGAAGTGTCCTACAAAACGACGAAAAACCGATGACTTGTGTTTCTGGCTGAAAGAAGAAACTTTTTGTTCTATTTCTTTACCGGGTTATTATATGTGCTATGAATCGAACTTTTTGTTCTATTTCTTTACCGGGTTATTATATGTGCTATGAATCGAATTTTCTCGTGAAGAATTATGAAATTTTTCAGTACATATGCTTCTACATATGGCTATTTTTTAGAAAAAAAAAAATCAAAGCACAACGTATTTTCAATTTGATCTACACAACTTGAAAAAAACAAATTTCGATTGTGAATAGTGTGCGTATTCACAACCATACATGGTCCTTCTGTTTTAACTTCTATAAATTAAATTTAATTCTTCTGTATTTGCAAAGTGATATATCACGTATTAGTCTATCTTATAAAGAAATTTTATGGCTATTTAGATAACATGTAAAACTAGGAGGACGTGTTAAAAGAAATGAAAACTCATCTCTACAGTGAATGACGTTCACTATATTCTCCATTTTCAATGCTACAATAATTTAGAAAATCCATCTTTTAGCATATTTTTTACCATATTCCCTCCACCACAAAATATAGCAAACCTAGCTAGTATTGAATTAAATATAGCTAAGCTCTAATCCATACTACCTAGGTTGATATATATTCCGACGGAGGGGTAGATATTTCAACAAGTTGTTGATACTCAAATTTGGCACTAGTTTAGATTTATAGCAAGTTCAAGTCAAATTTGGAAAATACCGAGGTTTTCTCACGAAGGCCGGTCTAACCGCCATTATGTGGCCAGTCAGACCGGACAATGAACTACGGTTTAAGTTCCCTTGTATTTCTTTCTTTGATCCTGGGGTTTCCTTGATTGTAAAGCTTTCTAAAACCTACTAGGACATGGAAAAGAAACCTGCAGATGTAAGACCACCCCCTCCTATAAATATCAAGGGCCAAGGCCAATTGAAATAACCAATCAGTCACAAAATCAATCTATTACCCCTATCCTCTATATTCAACATCCCCCTCCTTCTTGCTACCTATCTCCAACTCTATTTAGTTGACATGCATACAACTGAATGGGCTTGGACATCTAATCTAAACCATTCATTTGTCGTATCCTTGAGCCGGTTGGTCCTAAAGCTCGGCATGACGAAACAAAAATCACATTTGATGTAGCCAAATGCGATAAGATCTTTGACTATATTTGTTAAAACATAAGCGAATTGATTTGTCGCAAGACCATATCATACTGCCGCCAGAGGAGCTAAAGTGGCGAGCATATTGTAAGTGGCACAATTCAGATTCTCATGCTACTAAATTGCAACATATTCAAAAGGCAAGTTGAATCGACCATTGATAAAGGACCATTGCTGGGGAAACCCACAATAGTCTCAGTTTGCAACCCCCTATAGTCTCGGGTTGCAAACCGGGACGCCTAATCCGGTTGGTGTTACCAATTGGGACTAAGGATGGCGCTACCATGTTTAGTTCCGGTTGGTGTTACCAATCGCGACTGAATATTTTTTTTCTTTTTTTCATTGTTTGTTGTTGCTTGCATATTGATTTCAAATCGAACTCAACAACAAAATCATCCACATTCACAAAACATCACAAAATCATCCACAAATTCAACAACAAAATCATCCACATTCACAAAATCATCCACAAATTCACAAAAAACATCTAAAAATCGTTCACGAAGTTATATCACAAAATCATCACAAATTTACATCCCTTTATTTCACGCAAAATCGATGGAAACGTCGCCGCCGACTGCGATAGCTGCGCCAAGCGCCGCCCGCTGCTTGCCGCCTCCGTCCACGACAGCCGCGCCGGGCGCTGCTGTTGTGTAGCGCCCGTTCCGTCGTGGCGCCTAGCGGGAAAACTATCTCTTAAAAATCCTAATTGCGAAATCTATTTGTTTGCTTGTTGTCTAGTGTCCGTGCCATCTCAGATCTCAAATCCCCGATCGATCATCAAGTTCAATCCCGAATCCAAATCCTTCCCAAATCAAATCCCTCCGCAAAAGTCTATTTCGCCTCCCTCAGGTTCGATGGGCCGAATTCCTCTCGGCCCATCTCCCCCTCCCTCCCCATCTCTCTCTCTCTCTCTCTCTCTCCCCGCTCTACCTGTGAGCCGCGCCGAGCCCTCACTCTCCGCTCTGGCCGCCGTTCCCGCCGGCGTCGCCCAAATCGCCGCGCCGCCCGCGCGCGCGCCGTGTTGGCCGACCGCCTGGTCGCCGCCGCTGTCAGCCTCTGCCGCGCCTGTCCGCGCCTGCCGCCCGTGTCGCCGCTCCGCTCCACACCGCCCCCGCCGTCATCGCTGTCGTCATCCACTCCGCGCGCTAACCTCCAAGGGACGGAGGCAGAGTTTCCCCCCCCCCTTTGCCGCGCCGCCCTCTCTCCCTCCTTCTTTTCCCAAAGAGGCAAGGGGCAAGCCCCCTTTCTCCCTTCCTTTTTCCTTTTCTCTCCCCCGCCGGCGTCATCCGCCTCTGTCGCCGTTTTGGCCGCGAGCGCCGAGCGCCAGCTCGCGCCTTGACCGCCCAAGGTCGGTCTCCAAAACCGACATTGCCGCCCTATAAACCCAGGCGCCCTCCCTTCCTTTTTCCCCTCCCAATCTTCCCCGTTTCTCGCCCGCGCCATTGCCGTCCCTCTGTCTCTCCCGCCGAAAGCCGCCGTCGCGTGTGCCGGAGGAGCCGGTGCGCGCTAGGACGCGGAAGGGCACTCCGGGCGCTCGCCTTCTTCCTCTTCCCCGGCCCGAGGCCGGAGAGATCACTCCCGTGCCGTCGGCCTCTCGTCACAGCGCCCCGCCTCATCTCGGTAGTGCATTCCTCCGTTCTCCCTCCTCGTTCCATCTCCTCCCCTTAGCTTTGAGTTGCCGCTCGAGTAGTACCCCAGTAGCTAGCTGGCGCCGCCCCATCTGCTGCCGTCGCTCGCCGTGTGCTCGCCGCCGTCGCCGCCCGAGCTCAGAAGCGTCTCTCGTCGCCGGCCTCCCTCGATGCGTTTCCTCCTAATCCGGCGCAAGGGGTGGGTTCCCGTAGCCGCGTAGATGCTCTCACCGCCGGGAATCGGCCTCTCATGACCTCGTCGCCGTTTCCCCCTTTTCTCTCCGCCGGTTGCCGCCGCCGCAATCCGCCGCCGACGGACTCTCTCCGGCAAATCCGAGCCGTTGACTCGTCTCCCCTCGTCTCGTGCAACCTCCCGGTGTGCTCGCTTTCGCCTGTATCGCCGTGGTTCGCTCCGCTGCTCGCCGCCGCCGTCCGCCGTCCGTTCCGGCCGACGCCTTCGTCTTCCTCCAGCCGGCCCACGTGGCAACCACATAGGCGCCACGTCGGAGCCACCTCGGCACGACCCGGCCAGCCGCTCCCTCCGTTCCCCCCCCCCCCCGTGCGCATGGTCCGCGGTGAGCCATGAGGCTGCGCGTGGGCCCGCCGCATCCGCGTCCTCCGCGAACCGCACGCATGCGCCGCGCCTCCCCTCCCCAAACCCTAGCACGCTCCGCGTGCACCTCGCTCACGGTGAGCCGAGTCGCCGACAAGCGGGTCCCACCTGGGACCACGCAAGGTAGACCTGGCCCACCGACTCTCTCTCTCTCCTCCCCGCCCGCGCGCGCGCTTTGGGCCGCCCTCTTGGGCCGGCCGGCCCATTAAGCTCGGCCGAGCCGGCCCTTTCTCTCGGGCCGCGCCCTAGCCGCCCGAGGAAAGTCTAATTTCCCTCCCTCCATCTTTTCTTTTCTTTTCTATTTCAAAAAGGATTTAAATAAATCCTTTTCCTTTAGACCAAAAATCCAATATTCTTAGAAATACAATATCTTCCCAACCGTAAGTCCGTTTGACTCCGTTCAACTTCCAAAATTCCTCAAATCTCGAGATCTATCTAATGGCACGCTTAGAGGTCAATAATAGGGCTTTATTTTCGCCGTTTGCTGAGTTGTCCCGTTTCGCGTGTAGTTTCGGAGCCCGAAGACCCGCAGTGCGAGGATTTCGAGGATCAAGCTCAAGATCTCGAGCAAGGCAAGCCACCTTTGAACATCTTGAGCCTATATTTGAACTTAATTATGTTGCTTGAAAAATATAATGCATTGATAGGATTGCACTTAATCTGCATGTCCCGTCTGCAAGGCAGATTGGCGGACCTACCTAACTTGTTGCATTTGACCCTTCCATTGTAATTGTTATACCATGTTCCCTTGTAACCACCTAGTTGCACCTCGGTAATCGTGCACTCTGCACGAGTATCGACGATCGCCTTCAAACTTAAAATCTGAGAAACATCTTGGGTAAAACTTGGGTTTTACAAAAGACTTGGAAAACCCAACACCTAGGTCGGTGCTTGCGAACCTAAATGAATTTCCAAAATCGCGGACCGGGGAACGTACTTGGTGTACGGTTTCCCACTCTTGCACTTAAGGACCGTTTCCTTAGAATTTCATCCGAACATAAGACAAGTACGACCACATGGGTGGAATGGGACACCCCTGGCTGAGTAACTAGCTAATCGGGGGAGCCATGATGCCAAGAGACATGTGGATTCAACGGGGTGGTGTCAGGGAGGACCCCCGGGTTTCCTGGCACAGTATGGTCTGGGACCTAATCTGGTGTTGGTCTGGGACCCCTCTCGTTGGCATATGGTGAACCTGTGTCGGCTTTCGAAATGCCTTGTCATGAAAGCCTTAAGGTCTCTAGTCGTGGCCGTTCTGCACGGGCTGGATGATCCGGGTTAGTAATGTCGTGTGGGTAAAGTGTACCCCCTCTGCAGAGGTTATTAAACTGTTCGAACAGCCGTGCCCACGGTCATGGGCGGATGTGAGGTGATTCCTAGCGTAGTTTTGTTTGCCTACTGCTTGTGAAATTTGCTGATGTGGTTTGGGTTCGATATTTGGAAAATCTGCGGCTGATGGGATCAGCCAGGCCCGGGTGGCCGTTTGAAAGCTGTTGGCCGGGTGCCAACCTTGATCAATTCAAAAGACTGATACCTTGCACATACTCCGACCGGACGAGACGCACTGTCTCATCCGTGTCGTTTGAGAAGCACTCACTTAGTTGTTTCAGAAAAGAGTTTAAATAAAATCAATTGCAAAAACAACAGCCTTTCCTTGAAGCCTGCATTAAACACTTATTTCCCATGGCTTGCTGAGTACTCCCGTACTCACCCTTGCTCTATATAAATAATCCCCCCCTAGTTGCTGAAGAAGATGAAGTGGATCCCGCTGACGAGGAGTTCTTCCAGGAGCAAGCCGGCTACGATGAGTTTTAGGGTTTCGGCCTAGTTCCCAAGTCGCGCCTGTGATGTCTAGTCCAAGTCTTGGCTTCCGCTTCCCTTTTGTAATGCAGTTGTGAGCTCGGGATCTGTCTGCAGCCCAACATGACTGTACTCCTACTCTATAATAAAGAGACCTCTGTTGCTGTGATATTCTGTCTTCCTGTGATACCAGCACTGTTTCCTGGGACTGGTATCGATTAACAGGTTAATTTGGAGCGTCACGGGCTAGTTCCGCTCGGGACTAGTTCGGGGCGTGACATGTTGCCCGCCGCCTCCCGGCCGCCACCGCCTGTCAACGTAGAGGGAAAGGGGAAGGGGAGGAGGGAATCAGAGGAGGAGAAGGAGATCTCGAGGAAAAGGAGTGAAGGAGGAGGAGAGGGGATAAGGAGGAGTAAAAGGCGTGCGCGGGGGTGGCGCTCGTGCCGAGGAGATAAGGGGGGGAGAGAGAGAGAGAGAGTGAGTGAGTGATGCCTAAGACGTGTGAGAGAGATATTTAGCCCCGGTTGGTGTCGTTCGGGGGCCTGACATGGCCTGACAGCTACTGAACCGGGACTAAAAATGGTTTTTAGTCCCAGTCGGTGTTACCGGGACTAAGGATCAAAAAGTAGCCCTGAGCTTTTGAACCTGGACTAAAGATATCCTTTAGTCCCGGTTCCTACTCGAACTGGGACTATTGTGGTTTTTGCACCACCCAAGAAAGATCATTTCTCCAGTAGTGGACGATTGGAGTTTGCGGCTATGAAAGGAGATGAGCAACCTTTTCCTATACATACCACTGAATTGTAATAGGAGAAGAACCCTAATGCCAAAAAGAAGACCACATTGAAGACATCAATGCTCGCGCGGGGGGTGGGGGGTGGGGGGGTAATATGACATGTCGGAGATTCCAAAAGATGATAAGCGACCATGGAAATCGAGTTCACCTACCAAGTGAAGTGGGAGATGAGCGAGGATGGATCTCCAGCAACATACTTCTCCTTCTTCATGGTATTACCCTTCATGGTATTACCCTTGGTATACCCCCATGGAGTTTCAATAGTACATGGATGATGCCTACTTATATATCTACGGTGTTAGAGGGCATTCTAGCTAGCCTACCAAGGCTAGGACAAACCGACGGGCGTTCACCCTGACGGGGTCCTTCTCGAGTGTTTATTCAACGGCATCTTCCACTTCCTGCGGCGACACGTCAATGTGCGGTGATGCGATTCGGTGCCAACACAAGTCAACTACACAATTAAAAACATTATTATTAATTGCTCCCCACCAAACTCATCTATCTTATCACTTCTCACTATGGCTACAAAACATCATCACTGTCACATGGTAATGTTAGGTCTATGTATTTCACAATTCCGCAAGCTAATTTTGATGGATTATATTCAAGACATTCTACCTCTTTTATTATTGGATTGTTTAATTAGATACTCTTATGAGTTATCATGTTTCATTGTAACTCTAGTCTTAGCTTTTCAGACAATATGATCACGCGGCTCACGCCATTTATAATATTTACAATTTTTGTTACTATATTCCAAAACTATACACACCTTTATCTAGTCATTATTGTCTTCGTTGTCAATAAGTCCAATCGCCTCCTACATAATCACCCACCAGCACCGGCCACAAACACGAGTCATACCACCGGAGGAACCTCACCGCCCCCCGCCATGGCGTCACGAGCATCCGTATTTTTCCTATAGTAGGTGTCACTCACCCCTCTTCGAGAGATTGCAATATCTTCGCCCCCATCGTTCTTGCTCTAGATCTAGATCTAAGAACAATCATCTAAGATCTTGTTGCTTCGCCGTCGTTCGCCATTGCTGGTGTTGTTGGATGTCTTTGCCTAATCTAGTAAGTCCCAATCTCATATTCCTTTTCTTAATGCCCCCCATAAATTTCTATTTCTACATGAAGAAGAAAATTGCAGAAGGGGATTATTGTAGATTGGGGGATTTTGCTTATTTCTGAACCGTTGGGGGAAAAAAATCTGGTGTCTAACCTAAAACCCTAATACCCTAATAGGAAAGCAGCACGGCGCTACAAATGGAGTCGGAGCCCATCGTCGGCTGCGACGGCGACGGCTGCGCCTCCGGCGCCGGCACCTGGCCGCTCCACCACTTCCGCCGCCTCGACGGCGTCCACTGCCGCCTCTGCTCGTCGTGCCTCCTGCTCGAGTACCGCTCCTTCTACTGCTGCTGCTGCTTCCTCCTCCTCGGCCCGGAGCCGCCCGCCCACTTCGACGACGGCGACCCCATCCTCGCGCCGCCGGTCCCCGTCGCCACCTGCAGGCTCTGCAACGAGGCCGTCGCTCACCGCTACTGCCTCCAGTCCGACGACGACACCTTCGTCTGCGCCGCCTGCGTCGCGGCCGCGCACGGCTGGCGCTTCTCGTACACGCCTACGGCGCCGCCGCCGGCGGCGCTGGCGGCCACCACCACCGGCGGCGTCGTCAGCGACGCCCCGCTCGACATACGCGCGACGCGGATCATGCTCTTGGCCTCGCGGATCTCGCTGGCCGTCCTGAGGAAGGCGGCCGCCGCGGCGCGCGCGACGGCGGAGCGCCTGTTCGTGGAAGCCAAGGCCGAGAAAGCGCGCGCGTACCGCGCTCTCGCCGTGGCCCTGGGCGTCGACGCGGAGGTGCCGTCTGCAAACCATGGCGCCGACGAGCCGGAGCCCCTCCCGATGCTGCAGGCGCCGCCGCCGCCGGAGGACATGGCGCCGGAGAGCAGCAGCACCGCGACGAACATGGGCGCCTTACCGCCGTCCGAGAACGTGGCGCCGCCGGAAAGCGACGCGTCGAGCGTGGCCATGGCGCTGGCGATGGCGCCGCCGTCCGAGAACCTGCCATCGGAAGGCAACCTGGTGGCCATGGCCATGGGCCTGGACCTCAACGCTCCGCCGCCATCCCCGGCCGCAGACACCATCGGCGTGGGCGACGTCGCAGAGATGACAATGGCTGCCGAGGCCAGCAGCTCGTCGCCGCCACTGCCACCGCCACCGCCGCCGCAGCCGCGGCGGCGGCCACTGCAGCTGTTTCCGGACGACGACATGTAAGGACGTCGTCAAGCCGAAAACTGTGTTGTTGTGAGTTGCTTGCTTGGAAGTATACCTTATCGATTTTCGTGTTTGCTTGGCCAAATGATCAGTGATATGATCCTGATGTATGCTCATGATTCTGATCAGTTTCTTGGCGACTTGTTAATGGGTTGATCATCTGACATGTTAGATGATCATGACACCCAGTATATTCATCTCAAGTAGACTGCTTGGTTTGCACCTTTGTGCATGCCATTTTGAATTGTATGATGTTACTTGTTATACTACCATTTACCAGTGAACAATGTATTGATCTGCTGGTGAACAATGTATTGGAAAAATTATGAACCCTGAAATAGTGTTGTTGTGAGGTGTTTGCTTGGCCAAATGATCAGTGACCCGGATGTATGATCTAGATCGTAATTCTTGTTGTGATGTTCTCACATGTTAGATGATCATTGATACCCAGTATATTCATCTTAAATCACTGCTTGGTTTTGCACTTTTTAGCACACCATTTTTTGCATTTACCAGTGAACAACGTATTGATCTACTGGTTGGAGAAATTATCAGCCCTGAAAATTTGAGCATCTGAAACTCTCTGGATATTCATTCATGCAGTTTGTTCAGACTCTGGAGCTGAAAGTTAGTATACTATATACCTGTTAATTTCATCCGTCTGTACAATCTATCAATTATCAGTCTGAAGTCTGAAGTCTGAAACTTTGAACATTTCACCATTGTTTGTGGAGGCATTCCGTTATTTTCTTCAGTTTTTTAATGCGAGATGCATTTGGATTTACGTTGTTATAAGATAGGGCTCCATTTCCCTAAATTGTGATCAGGTTTTCCTGATTTTTGCAAGCGTCCATTTCTGATGATTTCATTTCATTATGGGAAAGAATTGGGCCAACAGACGGGCAAGAAGAGAGCAATCCTTATATTAAACATCGGTGGCTAACTTGCACCACTCACTTTGTACACTATACAACATCCTAACCTACGCTTGTATGAAGAACAGAGCATGTTCCTCTAACTCTAACCAAAATGATCCAGGGCGGCAATTCTTCAAAAACCAGGCAGAGAAGATCCGCTGTCGAAGCTCTCTAGATCATCCTCCAGCGACTCCGTCCTCTGAATCTGCTCTGTCTTGCACACTCCTAGCTCATCTGATAGCCTCTCACATAGCTGCAGAATTATTTCAGGAAACAAACTACTGAGATGATGCGATACCACACATATCACTGAATCACTGAAAGATAGAATACTGAAGTTGCCGGTGATAGAAAGTAAGGCTGTTCATTGGTATGGTACCTGTCTATACAATATAGGATCTCCATGGGATTTCTTCAATTCGACAACATATAAGGATGGCCCGAGCTCGACTACCTGAAGATCAAGAGTGATGATGTAAGTACCAGCTGATATGCAATCCTTCCTGAATGTACATTGCACAAGAAAGGAGTGTGCTGTGGCATTTTACCTCAGTACAGACCAAGAATGATGATGGATTCCTGAGGTTCTTTGAACCCCTGCCATTTTTCATGACCTTTAGCTGCAAAGAGAAACATGATTTTAGGCTTTTGGTTTACTGGAGCTGTTGTTTCTTCCCTGACAATACGATGATGTGATGAGAAAAAGGCCTTGGTATATCTACCTTGCTATTACCCCTCTGGACTTGGAATCCCATCTCCGTCACAACATTCTCAATCTTGTCGAATAAATCTTTTGGTGAATGTGTTGATGTGAACCTTATCTTTCTTTGAGACGCATCCTGCAATAATCCATCAATTAGCACCAGGCAGCTTAGGATAGGTTCATTCGGAAAATTGTTGTAAGATTGTAAGTTACACTACACATAGTCTTGTTCTGATAAATAACTGAAAAGTATGAAAGAAGTCTAGAATGAGAAAACATCATACGAACCTCTTCCTCAAAGAAACCTGAAAGATCAAGGGCAGAAGCCATTCCAATCAACTGAAAAGCATTGATATGAGTAGGCTTTTCCTGCTTTGCTTCATCAATTTGCTTCAAGAAACAGAAATTACCAATCAGAAATTCAGCATCAACAAATACTGAGAAACAAGTACTCGTTAGTTTCCTAATAATTTCTACAGTTTTTCAGAAAACTACGAATACCTCTTTGATTGGAAGAACTGAGTCAAGATAATTGTCATCATCGTCGTCATATGGAACAACAGGAGTGTAATCCTTCTGAAACCACTCATGCTCTTTGATCCCTGCTATGTTGATCCTCTTCATCGGGTTCGGTTCAAGAATCCTTCGAAGAAGATCCCGTGCACTAGGTGAAAGCCACTTTGGGATTTGAGTGTCCCCCTTGAAAATCTAAAGATACATGACAATTTCGCACTATCAGGACAGTCTGAAATTTGAAATTTGTGAGCAAAGTTGTAAAGATGCTTTATCTTGCAACCAACCTTCTGGTACAGGACAACAAGATTTCGGTCATCAAAGGGAAGGTATCCGACGAGCATTACATAGAGAATTACTCCACAAGACCAGATATCTGACAATGAGCCATCGTAACCTCGGTTCTGCAAAACCTGCATGGATTCGCTACAGAATTAGCATCTGCAGGAGAAATGAAAGATGTTACTAGTTTCAGATTATTTTCAGTTATCAGTTATTACCTCAGGAGCAATATAATTGGGGCTGCCACATGTTGTGTGCAGCAATCCATCATTCTGAAAGTGGGAGTGCAAATGATTCAGCAAATTGCACAACAGGTGATTTATATAGAACAAAATTCAATCAAATCATTATCATACCCCAAGATGTTGAGGCAAAGCACTTAGGCCAAAGTCAGAGATCTTGATATTGCCTCTTCGATCCACAAGAACATTTTCGGGCTGTAAGAGTAGAATAAAGAAGAAAATTCTGTCACAGGAGAATCATATAATTCTCTAGTTTAGTTTGATTGCGATGAGTATGAGCAAGAAAATAAATCTGATTACAATTGCGTATTAGAATGTAACTCAGGCATCCATCATGTAAAAAGCTGAAAATATTTATGTCGGGTACCTTAAGGTCTCTGTGGTAGACACCTTTATCATGGCAATAGCTCACAGCATCGATTAACTGCTGGAAAAGTCTCCTTCCTTCATGTTCAGAGAGTTTTCCTTTTACGGCCTTCAAAAATTAGCAATGGAAAAAAAATATCAGTATTAACAAGATACGAGCAATTTTTACACGAAAAAGCAACAGCACCAACAAGGCTTGCATATCTTACAATCTTGTCAAAGAGCTCGCCTCCATTGACATATTCAAGCACCATGTAAATCTTAGTTTTGCTAGCAGCCACCTGAAAAAAGAAAAACAATATATCAATTCCATGATCACTCACTGGTTCTTCATCTGGGCAAATTACGCAGATCAGAACTGTTCTCAAGAAACCCAAATGGACCTCCCTGAAGAACTGCATGTTCAACTAAAGAGCAACGACAAAACGTCTTTTTTGTTCCCTTGCTAACACCACTCGTTTACTACGACAACAACAGATATCTGTGCACCATGACAACCTCTACTTTTGCCAATTCTCAGTCCTTGCTGCTTGCATCATATGACTCAAGAAAAAGCATTATTACCATAATTGTTATCACCAACAAATCAGATTATGTACTGTTTTTGTGTACTTAGATGTCACATTATGGGTACGAGCATCGCCGTTCTGGTAATGCAACCATATGACAAGAACTGCCATCGTTAGGTGAGAGCAGTTCGATGCTTTGATTGCTTGCTCCTCTCAAATTTCTATCACCACACTGTTCATCTCCCCCATCATCTCCATTCATCATGCGTCCCTCCCCCCCCCCCCCCCCCACCCTGACCTCCTCTAACTGTTCTTGTGGGCCCACAGGGAAGGATGGCACGGTGGGCCCCGTCACCGGACACACGTGTGCGGGCCCCGCGCGTTGCCAAGTCTGCTGGGCCCACACGGTGGGTGACTTGGGTGGTGGTGGTGCGGCGCGCCCGGGCTTACGGGGACGTTGCACTCTGGGCTAAAAGCACCCGGACAGAGACAGCCCGTGACGCTGACACCGTGGGCCCAGCTCCAGCAGGGCCGAGGGGCCGGCCTACCGGGCCCACCACCACATGCCTCGACGGGTAGACCAAGAGGCAGGCAAGGAATGTGAGTAAACGCCAGGGTGGGGCCCCTCGCTCCTGTGAGGATACGGGGGGGATTCCATCGGAGCCGTCGGTTCGCGGAATCCGGGTGACGTGGACGTATCAGGCGCCTTTCATTCGACACGGTGCTGATTTTTCGGGGGGGGGGGGGGGGGGGGAGAGAGAGAGAGAGAACGTGAGGTCATGTATGAGGAGAAGGAAAAGCTCTGACGAAATTCTTGTCGCTCCCTGAAAATTTTTAATCAGAAGAAAATTCGTGTTCCAGATTGACCGGTGATGGATTCATTCGTTGCGTATAAACACGCGAGAGGCTGAATCACACGGAGAACGCGGCGTGGACTGTCCGTGATGATCAATCGAAGTTTGACGGCGGCTACGGCGGCGGCGGCGAGGGGTGAACCGCCGGCGGCGAGGTGGCATGACGTGAGGCGGTGGTGATGCTTTTGCATTGCGTAATTAGTTTGCTTCTCAAAAGAGGCGAGGAGATCAAGAAAGAGTTTGTGAGGATTGATCCTTATCCTGGTGGTTAAACTAAACTACTAGAATCGAAATGTTTCTTTGCCTTGTAAGTAAGCAGCTACTGTAGGTAACCGGCCAAGTGTCAGGTCTCGTGTGAAAAAAAAAATTGTCAGGACTCGTGGGGAAGTTGAGAACCTGACGATGAACTCGTCCAGAATGAAACAAAATCCAGGAAAGAAAATCGAGAAAAAGAGGCAGAAAAAAAGCCAGAGGGTGGTGATGATCGGAGAGTAGTGGAGACGTTACCTCGTGCAGGCGGACGACGTTGGGGTGCTTGAGCAGCTTGAGCGTCCCAATCTCCCTCCTTATCTGAACATCCCAAACCAAACCAAAACAACACAGATGATGAGCGCGAGCGATTCCGGTGAGGCGCGGATGGGATTAGAGGGAGCAAATACCTGGTCGTCGAAGCGGAGGGAGAGGATCTTGTTGCGGTCGAGGATCTTGATGGCGAAGTGGGCGCCGGTGGCGAGGTGGCGCGCGTACTTGACCTTGCCGAAGTTGCCCTCCCCGAGCGTGCGCCCGATCTCATACCTCCCCAGCAGCGACGCCCGCGTGCACTCCGCCTCCGCCTCTCCGTTCACCATTCACGAGCTCCTCCCCGCCCGCCGCACCCAACAAACGCCCGCCGCGCCGGCAAGAAAACGAAACTGACCTGATCTCCTACAATAAATCCGCAAGCCGGCAACAAAAAACTACCTCTCCCTCTCTATCTTTATACTGTCTCACACGCTATCTATGTCTCTCTCGCCGGAGTTGGCCGGGTTCAGGGGGGGGGGGGGAGAGGAATGAACGGGGAGGGAGGGAGGGAGACGGGGGTGGGTACTTATAGTAGCTCCCTCGCCGCTCGTTGCCTCTCTGCTGCTATTGTCTGCTTGCGTTGCTCTGCTTCCTTCCTTCGTTCGTCTTTTGGGCTTGGCTGGTCTCTCAGGAGGTTGTGTTTCCGTAGGATGCAACCGATGAGGGGAGGAGGGCGACGAGTAAACGCACACGCAAAAAAACTCGTTAACCGGATAAAAGAATAGCAGTAGGAGAAAAGGGGTGTTTGAAAATGCTATGGCTACCCAATTGGTCGCACCCACACGCAAAAATATTGGACATTTCTCCCCTGATGGCTGCCCTTTTTTATATACATTACGTGTAAGAATCGAAATACACATCCTGATTGTGTGTCCTTAATCGAAAACGAGAGGGATGAAGATCCTTTCAGCGAGCGTAGCTTAACTGGTTAGATTTTTTTATTGAAACCAGTTTACACATATGATCGTAACTATGACTAGTTGTTCTTTTAGTGATAGGTGATATATCGGTCCAATCTTCCGGAGATGCCCATTGAGTAGGATGTGTATGTGTGTGTTCATGGGAATGAGTGTACATGCGTTATGCGTGTCTGCGTTTGTACCATATCCTTAAAAAAAGAGATATGCAGATAGCGGGAATCATCTCACCTTGGTAAGGTCCGGCTAACAACGTGATAAATCTTTAATCTCTCACTATATTTTTATCATGGATACCTGAATTTAAACCCACTGGATTCTTATGGTGGGTACATGAATTTAAATTTTAAAACCCCGGTAAGAACTAACTACCACAAACCATACTACCATATTATTTATAGTGAAGTTTGTTGTTTGCGGAGTATATCCATCTCTTCTACAATTGGAGCTCAATCAAATAGTTTTAACTCCATCTAAACTATGAACAGAACTGGGTGTAGTGCTATCACAAATTAAACTTGAGAGGTAGAGCTGGGTTTAGTCTACTCCACAGCTCAATTGCAGACCCAACTGTTTAAGCTAAATTTAGGAGTTGAACCTCAAACAAATAAACATGCTCTTTAATAAAAAAAAAGCTCTCTTACCCTAAAAAATATATTTTTTTTGGGTCTGTTTTAGCGCAACACAGGGAGAGACTCTGAATAATCAACAACAAATACCCACCCTCTTTTCTTCCCTTCTTCCTGTTTCTCGATTTGACATACACTCAACAGCTCCTACGACGCAGCCACACGCAATGGTACCCCAAATCCAATTATACTATCCACATTACATGTACTTATCCACACAAAATTGAAAAGAAAACACCAACAAATGTACTCCTTAGCCTAAGGCCCTCTTTGTTTAGGCTTATAAGCCAATTTATAAGTCGAAAAGTCTAAACCAAAACAAATAAACAGCTTTTTCATTTGACTTTTTTGAAGCCATAAGCCACTCTAACACTATTAAGCCAAAAGCTAGGTTGGAGAAGCTTTTTTGGCTTATATGAGATAGATGTATGACTTCACCACTAAACTTAGGACATTAAATTCACTGGCTTATAAATTATATAAGCCAATAAGCTGACTTAAAAGTTTAGGCCAATAAACCTAAGCCTAAATAAAGAGGACCTAAGCTTACGTGGAGGCAGCATCAACGAACGAACAGAGACACGCACGTATGGAGAGTAGCATGTATGCATACCATCGCCCCCCATGTTGGCGAGTTGCGTCCTTGCGTTTGCGTGTGGCGTTTACACAGCGTCGCGTCGGTCGCTTGGCTCGCTCGTCTTCCGAAGCGGAGGAGACGGGCACCGGGTTAGATGACGTCACCGGCCGGTAGAACGCGAGCGAACCAACCTTGCAACCGTCCAGGTCCATACCGATGCCGACGTGGAGGCGCGTGGCCCCCGCCGACGGACCGGGGGTATATCCGCTTGGCCCCAGCCAGATTCCGTTGTGTCCCCCCCAACGGAACGGAAACAGTCTACCCACGGTTTTTCAAAATTCTTTATAACCCTTTTCATTTTCATTTTAAAAATCAGCCTCTACTAAAAACTTATTTTCAAACTTAAAAGATCTGTTCAGACGTGGCCAAACGTCCAAAAGAGTTTCGGATCCAAGCGTCTATAAATTGAAAGGGTAAATCCAAATCTTTTGGATGTTTGGCTTTTCTGCTAGTTAATTTGTTTCAAGTTTTGATCAAATTTGTAGAGAAAATGACAATATGTAAAATATCAAATTAATTTTATTAGATATTACTCTACATTGAATATATTTTGATGATACATTTATTTTGTATTGAAAATGCTAATGTACAATTTATAAATTTAATAATATTGAAGAAGTTTGATTAGAAAAAAATTAAAACAAGTTATATAATACAAAGAGCAATAATAATTCCTCTGCCCACAGTTTCTCCAAAACCGCTAGTGCCGTAATTGTCCGTACGCACGGTTAATCAAGTACTCCGTAATTTGGCGTTAATAATATCAAACGAAATGGCGTGCGTTGGCTGCGGATAATCACCGCGATCGATCAATCGATCATCATCAGGAATTCAGGATAAGAATGGATCGGCTGGGAGAGAGTTGTACGCACGCAGCACGCGTACGGTACGGCGAAATGATAGGCCGAACGAACAGGTTTTGGAAGATTAATTGGACCACTACTAATAACTGTTCACTTAAGTTCGCTTTAGTTGCTGCTTTTGCTTGCTGCTACTGGGTTGTTCGTTGAGTTAAGCACAGGCGATCCGACGTTTTTTTGTTTGATTATTATTGGTCGGTGGGGCCGACGTCCATGGCTTGTGGAGGGAAGGGATCTACGACTCAATTACTCGTTTTTGTTTTTGCTCCGATGACGAGATGTGGAGGGACAGCGATCGACTAATTATCCTAATCCGTTTGACGATTATTATTATGAGCTTTTATGAGGCCCCATCATCATCGCTTGGCTTGCTTGCTGTCCAGCTGGGGAGCTCTGCCACGTCGGACCTCCAAGCAAGCAAGCCATTGGTCGTGCTGCCCAAAGGTCACCGTTGTCCATTGGTGGCATCGCGTAGCCGTGAATGCTTCAGCGATGTGATGCCGTGGCCCGTGAGTTAGACGCGGGCGGCTAAGAATTTTTCGAGCCCCATTTTATTTATCTCATCCCATATATAATTATTGTGTTCATACTGGTAGTGTTCTTAGTTGTCGAGATTAGTATTATTAAGTTACGAAGATGAGAGAGAAGCTAGCACCGACGAAGCTACAAATATGGCATAAATATTTAACTCTTTCTTCCACCTCCACCTCATTATTGTATAAACGAATATGACGCTCTAGATATTACCATCTGATGCTTTATTATAATTGCTTTAAAGTATTAATTAGTTGGTGCATAGAACTTGTTATTTGCCCTTTGAGATTATCAAAAGGGAGATCGAATTATATATGCCTAGGTAACAAGTTAAAAAAAGAAGAAGAAATACACACTATCTTTACATATACACGTAGTATACAAGCTGAAAGGATATCTAAAACTACTTGCCTGATTGGTATTAATTTGGACAATATTTTTAGAAGGTAAAACTAAATCCATATTAACTCATATAAACCTCCACTATACGACTTGTATATAATTCATTCGATTATATATATATATATATATATATATATATATATATATATATATATATATATATATATATATATATATATATATATATATAACTAGAAAAAAATACACGTGCGTTACAACGGATGAATGTTATTTTAATCTTATTATTATTATTATTATTATTATTATTATTATTATTATTATTATTATTATTATTATTATTATTATTATTATTATTATTATTATTATTATACGGTTTAGTTAAGGTGAAATTCACTGTGGGAATTCGCTTGGATATTTTTTTAGAAAATCGTGAGCTATAATTAGGAGTCCGACTATCATCTCAAGTTAGCATACGAGTTATTTTAAAGAGATTTCTTATACGACTCATTTTGTATTTCCAAAAGCAAACAAACTTAATATGCGACTCAAACACGGATATGTATTTTCAAAAGCGAACGAACTTCAAAACCGACTCAAATATGGATGACGTAGAGATAGAGATAGAGATTTGTTTATAGCCATTTAGCTCTTCCACAAATTCGTGGGAATTTCAATCTAGGGATTCTTTCTTCCCTATTTGCACTTGCCAATAAATGTTGTACATATCACAAATAAATAAATCATTCTTTTCAATGTAGTATATATATATAAGAAAAAAAATAAAGTCATTTAGGCTATTTTCTGTAATTCCTGTGCACAAATATGAAATGACTTATATCTAGCTAAAATTAGTGAAACAAGAGGCATTCAGCATTCATGTGATAGACACATAAGCAACGCACTTATCTAAGCATGTGCTTTCGATCGGTTAGGTGCAGCTAACCTTCCAACGCGCATGCTTACCATCGCGGTAGCCCTCCTTCTCCCCCATCGCCAACCCAAAGCCATTCTATTTTTAGATATAACTTGTTTTAGCCCTTTTAGCTCTTTCATAAAATCTGTCTAGGAACTTCAATCTAGGGATTCTTTTCTTCCTTTGTTTGCACCCGCCAATAAATATTGTCCCTCTCCCAAATAAATAAAATATCCTTCAATGCATTATAAATATGAAACAACAAAGTCATTTAGACTAATTCTTTTGCACAAAAATTAAATGACTTATAGCTTGCTAAAATTAGTGGAGGTAGGGAGCGTTCGGCATTCATGTGGTAGAAACATAAGCCGCGTATGCATCCAAGCACATGCTATTGATCGGTTAGGTGCAGCTAACCTTCCAGCGCGCATGCTTGCCATCGCAAACCTTCTTTCACCCCATCATCAATGATAGAGACATCTTAAATATAACTCATTTTTGTTTTTCAGCTCTATCGAAGGGTCAGACCCGACAGTGGTATTTTAAAAATGTAGGATACATTTGATACTAGGGTACACGTACGCGAGATTAGAAATAAGAGGACATGAGACATGGACTTTTATAATGGTTCAGGGCTCCGAGATGTGTAATAGCCCTAATCGAGTTTATATGTATAGCTCTGGGATGAATCACATTGATTACAAACAAGAGCAAGCTAGCTATTCTAGCCTACCAAACTAATCTTGACGAGAACAACCCAATGACTTGGAAGCGGTAACTAGCTGTAGGCTTCCTCCTTAATAGATCTCGATGTGGCTTATGTTTATGGATTATGATTCGACACCCTCCCCTACTACGGGCTTTGTATTTATATAGGCAGGCGACCCCTTGTTCAAGTAGCACTCGGAGTCTCTAACTCTAAGTACGATACATGCAGATAAGACCTTATAGTATAAAAGTATTCATACTTGGATTTATTCTTCCGTATAAAACTGGGTACGCGGTATTCTTGACGGTTACAAATACAAGTATATGAGATATACCTTATCTGTAGCATTGACAAGCTCTTTTCACGAAATATGATTAAGAACTTCCATCCTGGGATTATTTTCTTCCCTATTTGCACATGCCAATAAATATTGTCCCTCTCACAAATAAATAAATCATCCTTCAATGTATTATAAATAAGAAACAATAAAGTCATTTAGGCTGATTCTTGTGTACAAATATGAGATAGTTTATATCTAGATAAAATTAGTGGAAGTAGGGAGCATTCGGCATTCATGTGGTAGACACATATGCCACGCACTGATCTAAGCTCGTGCTTTCGATCGGTTAGGTGCAACTAAACTTCCGACACACATGCTTGCCATCTCATTAGCCTTCCTTCACCCCTATCGCCAACGAAAGAGCTATTCTAAATATAATTAGTTTTAGTCTTTTAGCTCTTTCATAAAATCCGTCTAGGAACTTCAATCTAACCATTCTTTTTTTTCCTTATTTGCACCTGCCAATAAATGTTGTCGCTCTCACAAATAAGTAAATCATCATTCAACGTAGTATAAATAAATAAAATAGTCATTTAGGCTAATTCTTCTGCATAAAAATGACTTGACTTATAGCTAGCTAAAATTAGCGCAGATAGAAGGCATTCAACATTTATGTGGTAGACACATAAGTCACATATGCATCCAAGGAGGTGCTATCGATCGGCTAGGTTCAGCTAACCTTCTAACGTGCATGCTTGCCATCGAGCAACTCTCCTTCACCCCCATCTTCAACTGCGGAGCCAAAAATTCATGAAGCCTGGAGATACACTTGGACTTACTAACCGGTTATTTGGTTAATTTTCTCCGAACTTTTCATGGTGATTTAAGTGGATCTAAACATGATTATGATGCCAATTCTAATACTCAAGTCCTAGCTGCCCTTAGGTTTGCTTGGCCCTGCCCATCGCCCTAGCTACTTACCTATCTCCCACCATATACATGGTCATACAACTTTTTTTTTGGCTTCAAGCTTATTAGCTGTATGCTCATGATTGGACCGCGTCTTTCTCTCCATTGACTATCCATACAAAGAGAACTAGGCGGTTAGTAGATTTAGCACTGTACACCTGTTGGTTCAAAAATAAAGTTATTTTAGCCTTGTTAACTGTTTCCTCAATATACTTCATTTTGAACATTTATGCACTCTTTTTTTATCATTTCTTTCATATTTGCACTTCTAAAATAAATGTTGCCTCCTTCTCTGACAAATAACTCTCTCTTGCAAATATGGTGAACATCAAAAGGTCTTTTGTATACTCCATCCATTTAATATTATAAGTCGTTTTGACCTTTTTTAAGTAAAACTTATTTTAAGTTAATCAAGTTTATAAAAAAAATTTAGCAACATTTACAACACCAAATTAGTTTAATCAAAACTAACTTTTAATATATGAAAATATAACAACATTTAGCTGTATATATGGACAATATGATATATCCAGTTATATAGCCAAAAAGTTATTTCTACTCGCTCCGTTTCATGGTATAAGTCGTTTGACTTTTCTTCTAGTCAAACTTTGTTTAATAAAAAGTTAGCAACATCTAAAATATGATATTAGTTTCATTAAATATAACATTGAATATATTTTTATAATATATTTGTTTTATGTTGAAAATGCTAATGTATTTTTCTATAAACTTGACCAAACTTTAAGAAGTTTAACTCGGAAAAAATGTCAAATGACTTATATATAAAATAGAGGGAGTCTCTGCTACATATGCATGCATGATATATCTCTTTACATGCTTAGTATCCAAGCTGTGGGAAAGATACTACAACCTCAAGTCCTCAAAATAGGCAAGTAGCCGTGAATGGCTGGTCTTGGTACTAGCACGTACGATATTTTTGGATGACCTAACTATATCCATTATTCCCTCTGTTCTAAAATATAACAAATTTTGGTTCGATGTGACACATTCTAGTACTATAAATGTGGACTAGCTTCCAACCCAAGTTCCTTATATTTTTAGGTGGAGGGAGTATATACCAGTACATTTACTATAGGTAGGCTAAGATATGTGTGTACTGGAGTAGTATCTTTGTATAGCACTCAGCATTTAGCTCTTGTACATGTAGGCTAGACACTCTCACCGGTCGATTGATTAGGTGCAACTAACCTTCCGGTTGCACGTGCCCGCCGCTATCCCCCGCTGCCGGCGTGGCAATTCACGCTCACGATCGATCGATCCACATTTTGTTGGCTGCCTGCTTGTGGTGCTCTATCTCGTTAATTACTCTAGTTTGCTTTGGTTCGTCGTCTCTGCATGTGGATATCCGATGCATATAAATTCATGGCTCAGATACACTGTACTAATAGAGTTTACTACTGTAGTAGTAGTAATTACTGCATGATCGGGTATTAATGGTGCACAGTGTAGGTAGCCCTAGCCACACAACACAAGTGACAAGTCCATGTGTTGGTACGTCTCCTCGATCGATCGTCCTCACGACGTCTCTTCTCTGCAGAGCATTCTGTGGATCGATCACACACTGGCACTGTTATTTGATTAGCACTTGTATACCATCTATTATGGCAGGACAACCACAGGTCCTGGTCGTAAGGAACCGGAGCAATGTCGCGGTGCACGCATGTGACTCGATCGTAACATAATGCATGTCGTCCTGATCGACGACCCTACTCAATCCCCTCCCCTCTTCTTCTCGTAATAATGCAGCAGCTAGCTTAGCGTCCTCACTGATCCTCCTCACCGACCCTACCAAAACAGCGATTCGTCGCCGTGCTGGTGCACATAGCCACACACACAAGCAGCAGCTAGCTAGCGTACGTGATGGATGATTCATCACCATTCGTCGCCGCGGTACAGTTGTATGGAGCACAAGAAGACGAAGCAGAAGACGGCGACGCTTAACCGCGCGCATCGCGAGGCCTGTGCCTGTGCCTCCCCCGGGCCTCGCCGCCCCCGGAACGCACCTGCTTCTGCCGAGCCTGCCCGGTGGGGCCCTGCGCCACCAATCATTGCCGCTATGCTATGCATGTATAGATTCCGGTGACGGGACGGCACAGTGAAAAGGCGACGGGGCCCACCGGGGTGCGGGCCCGGTTGCGTCAGCGACGTTGCGCTGACCTGTCTGTCCCCCCCCCCCCCCCCGGGCTTACGTGGCGGGGGGGCACCGCCACAATCTCGTCTCGCGCCTACTACTACTATTAAAGTTGTGATTAATTCGTCACTCCTTTATTTTTTAAAAATAATACTAATTCGTTATTACTCCTGTACTATGCGAAAACCGCCTCCGGAAAGAGGGGATTACGTTAGCTTGTGGCCACAAGGAGCCAAGGGGTGGTGGGCCCGGTCGGTAGGATCCCAGGCCCCACCCGGGGGGCACGTGCATGGTCGGTAGTACTACTTCTATCTCGTGGGGAAGTGGGCCCCGCCGCCTGGTGGGTTCCTGTGGGCCCGACCCAGAGGCACATGTGGCCCGCTAGCTCTCGTCTCGCGCGGTTGCGGGGGGCACGGACGCCGCGGCCGCGGTTGCGCGCGCCGCGCGCGGACGGAGCGGACGGCCACGCGCGGCGCGCAGGGATTCGTTTCGTTTCTCCTACCCTTTGTACAGTATAAAAGCCGTGTGGTGTTTCGGAAAGATCTCGTTGGAAGCTTCTGACCCGACGACCACAGATTTCGATTCGGGAGGATCGATTATCGTGCGCACGTATGCAGGGGGCGATCGTCCACAGGAATTTGTGTGTGTGATGGCACGCAGCAAAATCATATCCGGCACCAACGTTTTCGATTCTTTTGAGACGATAAAATTGGGCGTCGATCGTATCACGCACGCACAAAATAGAACCATGGGAATTAATAATGACCAAATTTACTACTCTTTCCGTTTCACAATGTAAGTAATTTTAGCATTTCCCACATTCATATTAAACTAATGAATCTACATATAGCATCAATATAAATATGGAAAATGCTAGAATAATTTACATTGTGAAACGAAGAAAATAAAAGCATATAGCATCAATATAAATATGGAAAATGCTAGAATAATTTACATTGTGAAACGAAGAAAATAAAAGCGATGGACCGAGACAGAGAGGTGATAATGTACGTACACATACACATGCCTAGCTAAGCTACTCTTGGTCTTGATTTTGTGGCAGCCGGCTTCGATATATTCGTGCATGGAGATGGATCCGTTTGGCACGTACCGTATCGGTCGCTTTGCTACACCTAGCTTAGGCGTGATCCACGCAAAGATCACAGATTTTTTTCCCCCCTTCTTTTCTTCGTGTTCCTGGTGAGACGTGATCACACGTACGCGCTAGCTAGCTTTCAATTTGGATATCTCCCAGTGTCCTTTAGCTATAGCTAGATTACCGCATGCAACACATGGTCTACGGTCTACCTCTCCCCCTTAACTTCTATTTTCATTTTAATTTAATTACAAAGATAATAACTAGCGCAAACATACTCTATTAACAATTAATTATTGGATATATATGTTGTATATGTAGACTTTAAATTTATTTATTTTTGCATGCACCACAAACTCGGCATGACTCATTTAAGACATACTCCTGCTTAATTCGTTGATGTGGACGGTGCGTGCCTCTATCTAAGCGATCAAGTAAAATAAAATACACTTATCGTTGATTAGTTATGTGATCGATTTACAATGAAAAAGATAGATCGATCAACCTGACAATAATCTATATGGACCCATATATATATAGAATATAATATACCTGACAATAATCTATATATACATATGGACCTATATATGGGATTAATATAATGCATGCCACGTACGTGCCAGGCGGGTTTACCTTACCGCGCGGTTACCGGCGGTTACCACGATTACCAGGCTTACCGCGGGGGTACGGTAATATAAATACCACGGTAACCTCCTCAAATTCAAATAAATTTAAAAAATAATTTGAATTTTTGATAAATTTTGCACGGTTTTATACGGTTTTTCACGGTTACCGCGGTAACCGTGCTTACCGCCGGGGCGCGATAACCCCGGCCCCGGTGGTTTGGAAAACCCTGGTGCCAGCTCCTCAGTTATATATAGAGACATGGAAAGTACGATCAGCTACTAGCTAGACAGTTTCATGTCTGCTAGTAGATTCATACGTATAATTCCATTTGTTATTCTGTATATCCAGGTACTACTAAATTCTCTTGTTGTAGTAGGTCGGTACATCCGTATATATGTACACTTAAAACACGTTGTCAACCTCAACCAAAGCCTGAGATATATGTGTTCTTAATTCGTTAGCTTAGCGATTAATCAATGAATTCGACATGCGTCGATGACACTAGCTAGGTAGAGCCTATTCATTTTCAACGGGACCCAATTAATTGAAATCTGTACCAAAAAATATTTCGATATTAGAGTACATATGTTTAGCTCAGATTGATACTGATAGACTTGTCACACATTAACATACGCGCGAATATCATCAGCCTATAAGGGCAAACAAAGATTCGTTAATTAATTAAGTTGTTAATATATACACCAAAATAGCCTGTTCAATTAATTGTGAACGGAGTACCAGAACAGTATTATATATATAACTAGATGAGATGATGTCCAGCGTTTTGCTGCGTGATATATGTTAGATATTAGAGAAATGATGAAATGATTTGGATTGAAATATTATGAAAATGATTTGAGAATGATTGATGTTTAGCATGTGTATGTTTAGTTTTAGAATGAAATAAGTTGTAGATATAATTACTATATGGTTGCATGTTAAGCTTTATGTACTTAATGGGTTGATGTAGATGCTTGCATGTAGATTTTAGAAGTGCTAATAAATACTATGCTTGCATGTTAAGCTTTCGGTATTTAGTGGACATTAGTCTTATAGAAAAGGATGTAGTTTCATGCATTGTATGTTCCTCATCTCATTTTACATATCTTATTATTTAAAATTAATTGTCTTCTGCGCATCCTAATTAAAATTCTACTCATAACAAAATAAATTATAATTATTTAACACTCCCTCCCTTTTTTTAATATAGATGATGCCGATTTTTGAACACATGTTCGACCATTTATCTTATTCAAAAATTTTATGCAAATGTATAAGATATAAATCATGCTTAATAAAATTTAAGTGAGAAAACAACTCACAACAAAATAAATTATAATTATGTAAATATTTTAAATAAAATGAATGGTCAAACGTGTGAGAAAAAATCAATGACATTATATACTAGAAAACGAAGGTATTACGTATTTTACGTATGCGTACATGCATGTAGGAAAAACTTTTTATTTTACATGCGCTGCAAACTTGGCATGATGCGATACAAATTCATTAATTTCGTTAAATAATATGTAGGACGGTGTGCCTACATGGCCGAATGTACATATATTAGAAAATTAAACCAGTCATGTAAGTATAATTTCCGTTAGTCACGTAATTTGAGATGAAAAAGATAGATCCACCTGACAATAATCTATATGGGCCTATGAAATTAATATGATGCGTGCCACACGTACGTGCCAGCTAGCTCCTCTCATATATAGAGACACGCATGGAAAATTAGGGACCAAGCTAGCTACGACGACTAGGCCGTTTCATACTTTCATATGTCCACTAGATTCAAACATATATGTAGTATATAGTTCCATTTGTTAATCTTTATATCTAGAAGGCACTAATCTAATTATATTCTTAGTTGTAGGTCGGCCTCATCCGAATGTACACACTTAACTTCGTTGTCATCCAATTGCAAGCCATGAGATGTGCGTTAATCGTTACCTAGCTTAATTACAGATTAATCGATGAATTCGACAAGTGTCGATGACAATATATAGGATCAGCCTATTATGTTAATTCATTTTCAACGGGACCATCCAATTAATTGAAATATGACCAAAAGTTTGATTTTGCAACAAAATAATGATGTAAGACATCCGTACTAATTGTCACACATTTACATTCTGATGTAACCATCAAGTATAGACATACAAACAAGCATGAGAAATATAAAACATTGCTAAAGAATATATTGGATGAATGGAGGATCTATAGGATATTCAAGTCTCATGAGTTTTGAAATCCAGTTCAGCCTCTGGAGACAATACTGACTTCAAACAGACCTAGCGTCTTCATGCCAACTCCGATTTAGATGATCTTGGACTTGATGGAAAGCTTATCTCGTCAACTTTCAAACGTATCTGGTCTCATATCCAAATTCAACTTGAGTCAACAAGAATCATCAAAACATGACAGTGTTGTTGTTGAAACCAAACTTGGCCTTGGACCTTGTAATAAACTAGGCCCATCTCGGAAGTGTCTCCCTCCATCTCCACGAATTAATACTTAACCATAGATCTATTTTTCTCTATAAATGTCTATGTACACCCTCCAGAATAATTAGGTTTTGTTTAGTTGAATTTTGTTAAGTGCCATTCACCTTGTCTCTGGTCCTCACTTGATTAGTCGGTGACTATAGATTCAGAGCTCCCAATATTTGGTGTGCTGATTTGCCAAATGATTAAATTTACCACTTTAATCTCAACTATTTCTTTGTGCTTAATCACCTATTTACAATATTTAGATTGCATATTTTCTTGTTCTTATAGTGTTCTCTCATTTGCATTGCAGGGATCATCAACCACGCGTCACGGTTGGTACGACATCGTTTGTGGTGTAGCCATTGCATGGCGTTCTGGACTTGTTCTGGTTGATATCCACATCGCAAAACGTCGCACTCGATCAAAGCGAAAGTTATCGCCTCACTAGAATATCGGACCACGAGAGAGAGCGTCATCACATACGCAGGCTATAAGGGCAACAAGGATTATTAAATTTTCATTTTACTAATCTAGGCAACAAGGATTATTAAATTTTCATTTTACTAATCTTTGTTGTTCTTATAGCTTATACAAAAAATAATTATCTAAGTAATGTAGAACCAGGAATTTTCCAAAAAATTTAAATTTATTTGACAACTTTTGGAATTCAAATACTACCATTTTTGGCTTTTGGCGTGTTTGCAGATTTTACAATTTGCCAAATAAAATACAGTTCTGGAAAAAAATATCTTATGTATATAACCTAGATAAATTTTGTCTAGAACAGAACAAATATAATTTTGCTTGGCAAAAGATGATTTTATGAAATACATTGCATTCACTTTATTTCGCTTGTAGAAAGTCTATTTGGGCGACAAACAATTTCTTGTGCAAATGACAATTTTAAAATCCATTTACTAATTATTTAATTAAGTTGATGGCTTGTATGTTCAATAATCCTTTTCAGATCTCGGTCATGCATGGTTAGTACAATTGTAGACCAGTACTTCCTCCGTTTCACAATGTAAGTTATTTTAGCATTTCTCACATTTATATTGATGTAATTTGATGCATGGTATATATAAAGTATATAGAAACACACGAAACTAGCTTAGTTAGAACCTGATTAAGCCATTGTTTAGCTCCATTCCAACGGCGTACGTTGAACGATAAAAATTCTGATTGGTAGACAGATGTGGAAAATACTACCTCTATTTTTTAATAAATAACACCGTTGATTTTTTCTCACATGTTTGACCATTCGTCTAATTCAAAAAATTTATGTAATTATAATTTATTTTGTTATGAGTTCTTATTTCACTCATAGTACTTTAAGTTTGATTTATATCTTATATATTTGCAAAAAAAATTTGAATAAGACGAATGGTTAAATATGTGAGAAAAAGTAAACGGCATCATCTATTAAAAAACGGAGGGAGTATATGCCGGTAGCAACAAGCTAGCCGGCCACAAGCTAGCATGCATGCAAGATGGCCCGATAAAGATTAGGCGTCGGTAACTACTCCACATATAGCGCATGTGTAACACGATTGGCGATTCACATGCGTGCCATTATATAAAGTGTTATTGTGATTACCACTCTAGCTAAACTAGCTACCTACTAGTCCGGTATAATTACTAATGTTTAACTAACATTAATTCTGCTTTTTGTACTACCTGTCGGTGTGTCTCTGGGCAGGTCGTCGTGATGATGGCCAGGACGGGCTTAATTAGCTGATACACGCGGACTGATCAGCTAGTAATATTCTGGGTTATTTTAATTTGTGGTCAATTATTGAGGCTATTAGTTCGGACAAAATTTGCTAAGTTGACTAAAACTTTGTCATCATGATGAATTCCTTTTTTTTGGCCTTGTGGATCCGGATCCAAGTTGCATGCATACTGCCATTGTCTTCTGTTTTGTTTATGTATGTAAGCACGTAGAAAAAACTACTACATTTTATCAGTTTTAACAAAGACTAAAACAATGAATTATAAATAATAAAACCCAAAAAAAGTTATAGCTAACGGGACACAAAAATATGTACAAATTAACGAAAAAAAACCCGTACATAAGTTAATTTGCTGGATCCTTTCAAACTACTACTCTATATTAAACAAAACTAAAGAGTCTAACTTAGAAAAACAATATAAACCTAAAGAGAATCACAAAAGAATAGAACATTAATTTTGGTTCCACATTGGGAGGTTCCACACTTTGCTACTGCCTCCGTTTTTCATATTGTAGGTTATTTTAGTTTCATCAAAGCCAATTTTCTTCAACATAAATTGAGTTTATAGAAAAATGCATAAAAATCTATGGCATTAAATTAGTTTCATCAAATCTTCCCCAAAATATATCTTGTCAGCGCATTTATTTGTTACTGTAAATATTAGCGTTTTTTTTCTATAAACTCGATCAAAATAAAAAAAAATTAACTTACGATAAAACTAAAATAACTTATCAAAATGGAACAGAGGAAATAATAAAGACCAATTTTCATGGCACCCTTCAGACCGGTCCGGCATATTCATACACATGCATTCACATAAGTACGGTGCATGCATGTTTGACAGTTGACACTAGTGCATCAAAATCGTCACGCCAAACATGCTAATTAAGCAGCTGCATGGGTGTAAAACCTCTCGAAAGAGAGAATCACATGCCAAGTGGCCAAAAGCCAGCCAGTAGGTTCCATGAAATATATATACAAAAATGACCATATATATTAATTATGCATATATTATATATTCAAGCAGGCAGCTGGCCAGCCGGACAGTAGCTCTATTTTCGCGGGTCAAGTTGCATAAGAAGTCACCGAGACTTAAGCTTGCTTGCTTGCGAGAACACTACTCGATCCCCACGTTCTCTGCGTGCACGAGCGAGCAAGAAGTACAAGAATAATTAATCGGCAGGAAAACCCGGACAATCTACAGGAGAAGTCACCATCGTTCAGGCACCGTATATACGTTTCGTTTCGTTTTTTACGTTGGAAACACGCATTCTCCAAAGGGCAGATCCATCGATCGATCGATTATCTTATATATAGTTCATGGTGCTTATATGCGATCGAGGTAGCAACGTACGTGTTGTTTTGTCTTGTGTTGACAAATGACAAAGCGCCTCTAGATCGGAGGAAGTTGTCTCCGATCCTTGGCAAGCCGAATGCGTGCAGCCAAACGATCGATCGTTCGCGAAGCTGCGTACCACGGCCATTCGCTACGATAAAAAGTCGGAGGAAAGTGTGTTGGCGACATTTGTCTAGCGTGTAACGGAGACTTTATCCGATGGACTTATATATTACAAGACCAATTTGGTAAAGCAAAGTTTATAATTAATTCGACCTGGGGTCAAGTACATTTTATTTGGTTCAAACTAGTATTCCAATTTTACTCTTTGGATTTACGTAGGAAGCGTAGCTCAATTCAATGGATTTCTTGTGCTATAACCTACCCATATATCCGGGTTCAAGTACATACTAAACTTGGAACGAGTGCTTGCGTTTATGAGTAATTATTCATTTAATGGTAGGTAATGTATTAGTCGTGCACCAGCGACACATCCGTGATAACTTTATCAATCTTAAGATATGCTGGTCTAATCTTTTAGATATACTCATAAAGGTAGTAGAGTGTGCATGTGTATTTATAGGGGTTAATTAGTGTGCACATGGTGAGCTAGCATGCATCTGTAATATTTTCTTTTTTCAAAAAAAGAAAAAAATACCCTTCAGATTTGGGCTCCTTGGCGTGAGGTGGTTTGGAAAAGAAATAAGGGGAGAAAGAAGGTGCAGATAATTAAGGGAATAGGCAGCTGTATACATGTATTTAAAATTAAATATAATAAAATCGCATGTGTGATGTGTTTTTTTTTTACCGCAGGAGCATAGTGTGGAGTAGCAAACAACAAAATTATTTTGAGTATGGTACAACATAAATAGTATGATTTTACGCTGTCTTCTATAGTAGCTACTAAGGGCAGTCTCAACCCTCCACCTAGGATGGTGTCTATGACATTAACTACATTGTCATGTAGGATTTTTATCTTATGTGGCACTATATTAATTAAGAGAGAGAGTGAAGAGAGGAAGAAACTGGGTCTCATGCAAGACACAGCTTCAACACGAGAACCTATATGCACTAGACACTATCAAGTTTTGCATTGGGAGAATAGTGTGTTCATAATAGATGAAGAATAAATATGATTGGTAGAGAAGAGAGATGATGTATTTATTAATGGCCCACTTTAAGAAATCATGGGTTGTAGAGTGTAGTTTCTATTGTGACGTCTTATTAACATGGCACCATAAACAATGCTTATGGACACTATGGGTTGGGACTGCCCTAAGAGCAAGTTTAATAGTATAGCCCACTACTAGCTCCAAATCATCTATAGCCAATTCATACAATAGTTGTTTACTATACTATCAATACCTGGTCCCACCTGTCATACACACATTATGTCTTGACGTCCGTGCTGCAGCTGGCTACAGATCTGTAGCCCGCTGCTCTTCTCTCTCTTCCTTTATCTTTTTAAAATATGTTTATAGCTGGCTTATAGCCTGTTATTGTACCTGCTCTAAGTAGCCCAAAACTGGAATCAATGATCTCTGGATCTGTAATAAATTTTGCCAAATTAATATATGCCCTAATGGAACAGAGAAGCGCACGGTCACCATGCATACAAATCCTCACGAAATATCTAGTGTATATATCCGATTACTACGACATTTCTATGGTTGAAGAAAATCTGGTTGAAATCCATTGATTTCAATGTTCGATCATCAGTGATACGTACTCACATGGATAACACTTGTACTACTGTAAATCTCTGTAACTGTCATATTAATTATACATCATATATATATATCCATTTCGTTGTCAATAAATCATTAATTATGGCAGGCATGCTCTCGACCATGCCCATTTGCGTAGAGCAGATATTTCGTCAAATGTGTCGAGAAAACATGAGACACGTTGCGAATTTCCTGGTTCTCTGAACAAGGATATTGAGTACTACTCTATTAGTATGTTGATGATATACATATGGTCGGTCGACAGAACTGGTTGAGGTGCTCATGCCAATCGCTAGCTGTAGGGGCACACATGGCTTGTTGATATGAACTTAATTACCAAAAAACAGCTAGCCTTCATGTAGTCTTAATTATAATCTAGGATCAAATTAATTCGCTGGTCGGTCATGCATATATCCATCTACTCCTTCCGTTTGTGTTTTGGTTTGGTTGTAGTAAGTCAAATTTCCTTTAAATTTATAGGAAAAATAACAACATACACGTACACCACTAATTAAATTAATATCGTTAAATTCTTCATTAAATATGTATTTAATTATAAATATATTTGTTTTGTGTTGAAAATATTGCTATATATTTTTTATAAACTTGCTCAAATTTAAAATTTTGATTTAGCAAAAACCAAAATATCTTATATTCTAAAAGAGAAAGGAAGTAATTAAATTAATCGACCGGAGAAAAATATCAAGTGCATTATTCCATCCCCGATCAGATCGCGAGCCATGCATATGTTTATGGGTTTATCTTTGTCTGCAACTCCGGATCCGAATCCGTAGTCCATACTCCCGCGCGATACATGCAATAATCATACACGCATAAGCACATATATATACACTTGCTACACACACACATATATATATATTCATCGGTCGCTTTCTTTCCACGACCGATTTGCCGGTTTGATCTCTGCAACGAGCCCTACAATCCCAAGAGAGTTTAATTGTTGGTTTGCGTAAGTGCGTGGTAAGTTAGTTTGCTATTGTTTAGTTCTCAATTTTTTTTTTCAAAAAAGGTCACATCAAATCTTTGACACATGTATGGAGCATTAAATTTAGATAAAATAAAAAACTAATTGCACAGTTTGTATTGAATCGCGAGACGAATCTTTTGAGACTAATTAGTTCATAATTAGTCATAAGTGCCACAGTAACCAGTTTGTGTTAATGATATATTAATTAGGTTTAATAAATTCGTCTCGTGGTTTCCAGGCGAGTTATGAAATTATTTTTTTCATTCATGTTTGAAAACACCTTTCGATATCCAGTTAAACGTTCGATGTGACACCAAAAAATTTTCTTTTCACAAACTCCCGTGACAGCTAGCTAGCACACGTGATCGGCTAACTGACGAACTATCTACTAGCTATCAAGTGGCTTTTGCTGCAAGGGAACGAAACGAAGAACTGATCAATTCTTCAGTACGTACGTTCACACCGTATAGCCCGATATATGGGTACGTACGTACGATCGATCGATCGATCGTGCCATTGCGTGCATCCCTGTATCAATGTATCACGGTAGGTAGGTACGTCCTTTTAATTTTTTGTCTGTAGCTTTAATTAATTATCTTGGTAATCATGGTTGGAAATTATGAATATGCGATGTGTGATATAATAAACTAATAATGGATATACCTAGTACGCCATGATCCTCTATATTTTTAGGTTAGTGCATGATCTCTTGGAGATATATAATGGGCAGGCTTTGTTAGGAATCTCAAAGTACTACTGTGATGAGGAATAGTTTTATGTCGTCGCAGCCGAAATAGGTTTATCCGGCCAGGATATTGAGAGCATGTTACTCTTTAATTAGTTTATTGGGTTGTTGCTGCATGTGGCTGCAAACATTATTAATTGTGTGGATACTTGTATACACAAACCAAGCAATTCTGTGTACACGTATACAATAGGTAGATGAGAATGCCGTAGCTGTACGCAAGAAATAGTCTCGCACGTATAGTAAGTTTCTTTTACGACTACCACCGTGAGCTGGGCATAATTAATTTGGTGGCAAAAATGGATTATATTGTCTCAGAAAATTAAGAACATTCTCTTAAGGCCCATTTTTTAGGTTAAGATAGCCCATGGGGAAATACTTGCTTATTTTCATGCTCAACTGCATGCTCTTTCAAATTCTGTTCGGAAAAGTTAATGTTAGGTCCCTAAAGTATAGGTCGAGTTGCAATCGGATCCCACAACTGCAAAACCGTGTATAGAGCATCTCGTCAATCAAAACCGCTATAAAAACCACTGACAGACTCGATTTACACTGGTTGTAGAAGTTGGGAGACGATCTATACTCGATTTTACGGTTAAGGGATGTGATTGGAAGTCTACATATATATGAGGTACCTAAAGTGAACCTTTTCCAATTTATTCAACTCAACGGCGGCTGTGGCCTGGATAAAAGCCCACGCTCATTTGCCGATTTTAACTAGGCCTAGGCTAATTACTTTCTGGGCTTGGAGTGGACTGGTTACAAAAGAAAACAAATGGGCTCTTATCAGGCTTTGGCCCATCAGCGCCCTTGAAAAGCTCAGTATATTACGGTGGAATAAGGGCTTGTTTGGTTCAATACCCTACCAAAATGTTGGTAGTGCCAAAACCTAGGCAAGTTTTGGTACTACCAATTTTTTGGTAGGGTAGAGTTGTATTTGGTTTGAGGCCAATTTAGAACCAAGCATTGAGTAGAATATAGAAAATATCAAATTGGGCATTGGCAATGCCAATGATTTGGCTTCAAACCAAAATCACCAGATACACTGTTCAAACTACCAAAGTATTGGTAGGGCACGTTTTTGGCACTAATCCAAAACAGACCTAAGTTCACACTCTTCATCCCCTAATTATAGCCCCAGTTTGATTAGCGTCCCTGAACCCAAAAAAGACGATACCCAAACTATTAAAACCAATTCAATTTACTTCCCCAAGCGATTTGAATGGTGCGTTTATCCTACGTGGCATTTCAGTTAAAATAAATAAATAAAAATGTGATGGTCGTATATTTCAGCGAGAAACCTCTCTTCCCTCTTCACCTCTCTTTCTACACTTTTTTTTCCACTTCCTTTCCGAAATTTTCACATCTAAGCACATGCAACCTTCTAATTCCAAATATGAGTAGGTAATGGATGGAGTTCTATTTTTAATCAAGAAGCCCACATGTGTGTGTGCAGTGGTCTTCCATCAGACTTAATGTCAAACGAAATATAACAAACTAATGGCTGCTGATCATTGGACAAATCACTAGCTCGTAGCGACTTGTTTAGGTCTAATTGATTGTTTGTCGTCAGAAAAGAAAATCTTATTACCATTTGCAATTGGTTGGATCAACCATTACGAGATAGGGCACCGTGCCGTCATGCCGTTAGTCTCGAGCTTTCTTCGTCTTTTTTTTTTTTCTTAATCCATATTTGACTTGGATGTTGTTTTCGTTTTGAAAATTGGAACTGTAGCGGTCGGTTGAAATATAATCCATCTGCTTGGATCATCGAAATCATAATATTATGTGTGCTAATAAATCTTGATTTGTTTCACATAGAAGCTGCATCAACAAAGGGTAATTGTAATACTAGCGAAACATGTTAATGGATCATTTGCTTTGTGCCTGCCAGCTAGTTTGATTAGAAACAGAATTCAGGACAATACATGCTCACATTTGGAATTATGAGGTCGCATGTGGTTAGATTAAAAAAAATCGGACTTCCTTTTTCTTGATTCTTGCGGTCGTGACGGTCTCCCGAAGCGGGGACAAGAGCCGCTGGACGACTGGAGGGGCTAGGGGGCCTGCATCACCGATGACGAGCCGGACGGAGCTGGGCGCTGGTGGTGGCAGCGTTTCATGTAGTGGTGTTTCTTGCAGGCGCGCTTGTAGAGCGGGACTAGTAGGCTTTGGGAAGAAGTAGGAGGTGGTTGCGCCGGCAAGCGGCGGCGCCCGAGGGGGCGTCGATGATGGTGCGTGGAGCATCGGACGAGGATTTGATTGGAGATAGTGGGGCCATTGTCCAGCGAAGAGGGCACCACCTCGGCGCACTCCGCTTCAACGTATGACTCCCGTACGTTGTCGATGTCGTGGTAGCTAGTGAGTCTGTCGGTGGAAAGGGGATACGCAGTTGGAGACGACGACCTCTGTTGTGGAGCATCCCGACGAGGCGAGGGACGGTAGTGGGGCGTGTATATCAGTGGGCTGCATTCCTCGCCGGCCGCACCAGCACCTTATGGCGGACGGGATTCGCAACCTCGAGCTCACTATAGCTTCCTCGACTCTGTCCTCTCCTCCGTTGTTGCAGCTCCCTCCTTGCTTAGCTACTGTCGCTGCTTTCCTTCCTCGCTGGCCGCTACCGCCATTGACTCGTTGTGGGGAGAACCGGAGAAAGGAGAGAGGAGAGAGAGGATAGGGAAGGAAGACATGCTTCATTGACATGTGGGCTCCATAGTGTCTTTAACTTATTAACTAGGAAGGTGACCCGCGCGTATGCGCGGGCACTTGTATTATTGAAAGGTAAGATTTGTTTTCTTTGTTCAAAAATTTTGTCTGATAGATTAAGGGAAAACTAAAGTTCGGATACTGTTATTTTGTATTAATTTTATAATAATTTAAGGGTTCTATTTTTCTTAAGATATCTTAAAAATCTATTCACAAACTTTTGAGTAGGAGATGGATTAAGTACTTACGACTTTTACGACTTTTGAATCATGTTTTTTTCTCGAGTAAATAATAAACTATTGCTTGTAGTATGGCTACAAATGAAAAATGCGAGATCAAGATACTCAAAATTCTTGCGATTAAATTGTCTCATGAAGGCGCATGATATAATAAGAAAGGGAGGGAAGCGTATACATGGAGAAAAGAAGAAAGGGAAAAATGAAAATGGGGAGGGGAAGCGTAGGTACCCACGTACATAGGTGCCTACCAAAGGTGGAGAGGTGGGACCTCGTAATATTTAGTTTGTTCTAAGATCAATTTAATCTAATGGTTTATAATATTGGACCCACCGATTTAAACGAAAATCAAGTAATAGATACTTTGTTTTTTTAGAATTTCTAATATTTTTTCTAATTTACTAGAACACCACATGGTAGCTTGGGGGCATTTTAAGAAATTTTAATGGACTTACCACATGTGATTAGAATATTAACCATGTAATATATATGTATGGGATATATGTTAATATTCATTCCAGCTTCGTCCATGTTTACATACATGTAGAGAGAAATTAAATATGTTGCTAGCAAGCCATTAGAAGTCTAATTAATAGCAATTAATTTTGACACCTATTAACAATTGTTCATCGTATTCATCTTACGATCTTTGATTATACGTTGATCACCAATTTACTGATCACCATGACTCGCATGAAAAAAATGTATACTACTTAGGGTTTACGACAACTGAAATTGATGATTTATCTGATTTATGTGATAGCTATTTGAGATTATAAATGAATGAATTAACTTCTAAAAAGTTACAAAGTTTTTTTAAAAAAGCACCATTTAGAAACTTGGAAAGCGTGGAGCGTACAAACAAAAATCCAAAAGATGGAATCAGGAATAAAATAGGGCGTTACACTCCCTTATAACACTCTTATCCTAGTAAGAGTTCTATTGATATTCATTAATATTGTGCTCAAATTTATAACATAATGATTTCTTTCAACTGTACGAACAAATAATACAAAGACCAAATACAACATAACACAATACATTATAACTATTATGTACTCAACTTTCGGTTTCAGCTTAAATAGAGCTAAGTGTTGGAAAAACTCAACCCACGGTGCTTAATTCTTCTCTCGCTGCATCACACCTTTAATTTTCATTTCATGTTATTAACAAAATTAATTATCTCCATATATGAATTGATATGTGGCAAAGCGGTAGCGTTGTAGCGGTTGTGATCACCTTAGATGCCGCTTTGTCACATGTGCGAAAGGCAAAGGTGCAAACGTGCATTGTGCAGCAGGCCAAAAAGGGAGAACTTCGGACACTTATTTATTAACAATAGATCCGATGATTTAAATAATAGGTTCACCGGTTCTAGTGTAAATGTAAATTAGTTAATATAAATTTTAAATTGTTAATTTAATGGGTACACAATATAATGGTGTAGACTTTATTTTAAAACATATTTGAGAATAATAGTCAAAAGTAATAAAAAATAGATCCGATGATTTAAATAATAGATCCATCCATTTAAGTGCACATATAAATTAGTTAATATAGGTACACAATATAATTATGTAAACTTTATTTTAAAATAGTGCATTATTTGAAAATAATAGTACAAAGTAATGATTACACCGGTTTAAGTGAAAATTATCCTACATTATTGATTTAATGGGTAAACGTATAATGGTGTAAATTTTATTTTCAAAGATTGTAGAGCAAATTTAGTTACCTGTGTTTATCAAGAGTTATATGATGGTATATTCTATGTTTGCAAAATTTTTAAATATATATATATCAATTATATAAATGGAAAAAAGAAGAAAAAAGAAAAAAATGGATGGAGCCATACGTACTACATACCCATGTACGTACGGGTGTGTACGTACGTGACTTATGCACGGAAGAAACAGGAGAGGTGGGACCAATAGTATTTTGTTTGTTTTGTGATCAATTTCATCTAAGGGTGTATAATATTGGACCCACCAATTTAAGTGAAAATTAAGGGGGAGATGTTTTGTTTTTTCTTAGAATTTCTAGGATTTTCTCTAATTTACTAGAGCGCCACGTGGCAACTTGAGAGCGTTTGTAGGAAGTTTAATGGACTTTTAGTATATAATAATAGATTGGAGTGCCACGTCAGGCAAAAACAACTAACAATCCTATCACGGAACTTTATTTACCCTGGTTTTAAAAGTTGGAGGACCCTCTATATGATTATATCTGAGGCTAGAGGAAGCAAATCAAACTCGACCTATATTTGAGAGAGCTTAAGGGGACCTTTTCCTTACGGTGGTTGCTATACCAAAACGGGTCACAATAGGTCCCTCGGCGGTTTTGATCCCGGTTTTGTCCTACGTGGCTACTGAGTCAGCGTGGGACCCACATGGGCCCCACATGTCAGCCTCCTCTTTCTTTCCCCTCTTCTCTCTCTCACTTGCCCCTCTACTGAGTCAGCGTGGGACCCACATGGGCCCCACATGTCAGCCTCCTCTTTCTTTCCCCTCTTCTCTCTCTCACTTGCCCTCCTCATCATGCTCAGCTCCTACCGCCGCCGCTCCGGCCACCCGGTGCTTCGCCTCTTCGTCTAGGCGGCCTCCACGCTCTTCCTCCCGCTCGTCTCCAACACCGTCTCCGCCGCCGCCAAGTGGGATGCCGCGCGTGTCCCGCTCCTCTTCGCCTGGACTGTCTTCCTCCAGATGCTGCGGAACACCATCGACACCGCCCGCTTGTCCTCATCCACGAGCAGCAATGGCAACGGCAGTAGCAAATTCAGGCCCTCCGTTGAGTAGCTGGTGAGGATGGGCTGGGTGGCGTTCCTCATCGTCAGCAGCGACGGCACCGCCGGGAGCCCGCAGCTCACCGGGGTGCTCAACCTCGCCAAGCTCGTCCACCGGCTCGTCGCCGCCGAGCTCGCCAAGAACTCGTTCGCCGTCGGCCTTAACGCCTACCTCATCTCCGACTACATGAAACAGCTGTTACCCGGTCCGTCGGCCTGAACTTGCTATTGCCGCTGCCATTGCCGATCGTGGACAAGGACGAGCGGGTAGTGTCGATGGTGTTCTGCAGCATCTGGAGGAAGACAATCCAGGCGAAGAGCAGCGGGACGCGCGCGGCGTCCCACTTGGCGGCGGCGGAGACAACGTAGGAGACGAGTAGGAGGAAGAGCATGGAGGCCGCCCAGACGAAGAGGCGGAGCGCCGGGTGGCCGGACCGGTGGCGGTAGGAGCTGAGCACGACGAGGAGGGAGAGTGAGAGAGACAAGAGGAAAGGAGAGAAGAGGGGAAAGAAATAGGAGGCTGACATGTGGGGCCCACGTGGGTCCCACGCTAACTCAGCAGTCACGTAGGACAAAACCGGGATTAAAACCGCCGAGGGACCTATTGTGACTGGTTTTGTATAGTTAAGGGACCTCACATATCTGGTTTTGTGGTTCGAGGACGTTTTTTAATCCCGATGACAAGTTGAGGGACCTTCGGTGTACTTTTTCCTTCGTGGGCTATGCTGAATTGCTGATCCCGTGAATCCGCGATCCATCAGTTTGCAAAACGGCTGGCTCGATCGCTGCAACGTAACGGCCTCCCGATCGGCCGCAGTGTTGCCGTCACACGGTCACACTATGTGGTCCGGGAGACAGGCCCCCGCTGGGATGCAGCCATGCGACTATGCGAGCAGCCCAATATTCCAAGGACTGTTTAAACAATAACCATTCATTTCATTGAATAAAGAGTAAATTTCCCACCTTTTATTATCAGTATTTCACTCTAGACCACCCTTTAATCAGCATTTTCACTTTAGACCGAATAGTTTTATCTTTGTTTCACTTTAGACCATCGTCAACTATTTTATCCATTTGCATCAACTTGTACCTTATGTCAAAGCAATAGTACTCTAAGTACAGATATGGGTTCATTAACAAGTAGAAACTAGTTTATTTTAATATATGCTTGAAAAAAGAGTCGGATAGTCAAAAGTGAAACAAAGGTAAGATTACACATTGCAAAGTGAAAATATTGGTTAAAGGGTAGTCCAAAGTAAAATTTACTCAATAAAAAGTAAATTTCCAAACTGAAAACATTGATTAAAGGGTGATCCAAAGTGAAACATTGGTAACAAAGGTGGCTCAAAGTGAAATTCACTCTTCAATTAAAAAGAACAAGTATAAATACTCTTTTTTCGATTACACGGGAGATACACATGCACCACTATACATCTAATGCAACATACACAGCCACCAATGTGCCTTCTAACATACGCTAAAAGAGACGGAAACCAGTTTTATATCCCATTAAAATCCTGTTGAAAGTCTACATACATCTACGTAATATTTGTGAGCACCATGATATTAACTTTGGGTGGAGTCATGCACTACAACTCCACCCCGACCACGCTAGGATTTGAACTATTAATTTTATTATTGTAAACCTGATTTATATTTTTTTATTTATACTCCCTCCGTCCCTAAATATTTGACGCCATTGACTTTTTTAAATATGTTTGACCGTTTGTCTTATTCAAAAACTTTTCTAAAATATGTAGAACTATATGTATACATAAAAATATATTTAACAATGAATCAAATGATAGGAAAAAAAATAAATAATTACTTAAATCTTTTGAATAAGACGAACGGTCAAACATGTTTAAAAAAATCAACAGCGTCAAATATCTAGGGACGGAGAGAGCACTAAATTTTGAAATAAGACCAGTAGATAGTACTCAGGGTGTAAGTCAAACTTTGGACATAAAAACCCACAGTGAACTTATTATGGAGCTCTAGGTGTAAGTTATTACATAATATTTTATGAGAAAGTGCATGCGTCCTGTCGTGCGTGCCATTGCAACTTGACCTGCAAGCCGATCAAGGGCGACACATCGAGATGGGACTGGTCAACTTTAATCGACTGCTTGTCTGATGATCGGAGCTAGCTAGTCTAGCAAAGCAAGATCTCTGTTCATCGAGATCTACAGGGGTCAGTGCACCTTACTCGCAAAAGAAAAAGAAAAATCCCACAATAAGTTCACCTGCTGCGTCCGTCCGGCCGGAAACCTTTGGTGGGATGTACGCGTCGATCAATCGACATATCGTAGGAAAAATGTCCGCACGATTTTGGTTGTGTACATGCTTTTTCCTTGTCCTCCTGAATCCTGACCAGTTGCTTGTTCAGTTCCATCTAACCATGAGTCGGTACATGCAGCAGGTTTTGCAAATTGGCTTATATGTTAATGCCAATGTGGAATGATTATGTGGTGTAAATTTTGAAATAGCAAATTGTATAGGCCGATCGATGGAATGCGATGTAATACCGCAACTTGTAAAACAACATAGAAATGGTGTACGTGTGGCAGCTTGTTTGACGAGTGTGAAAACAGGGCAAAAATCTCTCTCTCTCTCTCTCTATGTTAGGATAGTTTGGGGTCACGTCCAAGCACGTGTTTGTGCACGTCATGCGAATGTGTTCTCACGACTATTGCTCACAGATTGTTGGTATATAATCCCTCCGTTTCTAAATATTTGACGCCGTTAACTTTTTAAAATATGTTTGACCATTTGTCTTATTTAAAAAAATTTAAGTAATTATTAATTATTTTCCTATGATTTGATTCATTGTTAAATATACTTATATGTATACATATAGTTTTACATATTTTACAAAAGATTTTAAATAAGACGAACGGTTAAACATATGCTAAAAATTTAACGGTGCCAAATATCTTAGAAACGGAGGGAGTATAATTGTATGCACAGTGGCGGATATATAAATTTTCTTAAGCCTGATCAAGTCTAACGAGGTAACATGCATCCACACACGTAAAAGTGACAACGCCTAGCTGTAATTTACTACTAGAGAAAAACCGCCATTAGATGTTAGATCGATTAATATAGCATGGACTAAGCAAAGTATATTTCTAGTTTGGTTTTGATTAGTACTTTGCTAATTGCTTTGTTAATCTAGCAGGGCATATACTAGTGTAGTAGGGGGCGGAGCCTGGGAACCTGCCCGAGGTGCAGTGGCCGGATTTCGGCTCCGCCCCTAGTATGCATATATTAAAAGAGTTTGGTAAAGAAATAACTATTGTACTTATATTATTACTTTTGGAGTAATTATTTTATTAAATAAATTTTATTTTAGAGATCTTAAAACATTGTACAAGAGACTCGTCTTGACAATGGATTAGAACTTCCTATAAGAAATTCTATTACGAATTCAAAACTAAAACTTTTTATTAAAAAAATTTCCAACATAATTAAAAGGTATATAAAAAAACTTAATATACAAAATTTTCTGGAGGAACTTCCACTAACCTTCTAATATGCTTGGCCCACACATGGTGTAAGTTCATGGGCATGAAGCATGCTCGTGCGGCCAATATCGTAGAGGCAAGAGCGAATTTGTTTGCTCGGGAGCAACTATATGCAAATTTCTGTCATGTTAGAAGCTCGTGGCCCCGGGAGTTTTTCTTTAAAAAAAATTCTCTTTAATTGGTTCGAAAATATTCTGCAGTAAACTACCACTATTTGAGTGTCCTCTAGTCACGATAAGTTTTTATAATGTCCACTAACAAATTAAATTTATAACAAATTTGTCTTATATAGAAATATAGTAGAGTTGGCACATGTAAATAGGAATCTTTGAAAAGAAAAAGGAGAGAGTGAGCGTGCGCGGGGCAATGGGCGGCGATATGATTTAGTTAGTTACTTATTATGATGTTCAGCCATAGTTTCAATAGTTAATTTGTGGAGTAGATAGGTTGTAACGGTCACCCCCTTATCCAAATTTAATTAAGATATGATCGATTGTGATCAGAGGATCAAATTAATCGAGAGCCCACGTCAGAAGTCATAAGGTTCTAAAAAAGTAATGGGCGTATAGTATTGCAGGAGAGGGGATTCCATCCCTTACCAACCACACGTCTGCATCGATCGATCTCTTTGCGAGCATTTACTTGATAATTAAACATCAATAGTAAAACGAAAGAAAACATTTCACATGAAGAGACTTCATAACTTATCTTTTTTTGGACAGGAAGATGACTTCTTAGCTAAGGACATTTCAAAATTAGGGAGCTATTCCACCAACAGGCTGGTCACTTGTTATTTAATTAATTAGTAGGTAACCAATGAAGGTCGAAAAAAGCTTGTTAGTGTCCAACTTCTGGCCAGACTATATATATTGGCTTTTGTAAACTTAGTTAATCAAACAACTAGTCGGTTGTTTGGGAACAGTTGTTTGACTAATTACCTAACAGATTCTCGTCTTCAACGTTCATCTTTCTTGCCCGACTAGCTGTGTTGATCGGCAGTTTGAAACTCCACCTCCCTGCATGAAAAACGCGGATGGAATATACGAGTCTTCTCACTATGCAGCGATTGCCAACTTTTGGTAAAAGGATATTACAATTTTTTTTTCCTCCCAACGGAGAAAAGTCGGGAAGAATTTATTCTAACCTTCTGCTTGTTCAAGTATTGTCCAGTGGGTAATTAAGGCCGATATTTTGTAGTAGACTGTTTGGTTTTATATACGATAATTCGGGTATAGTTTTATTCTACCATCGACGATAGAATAGGCTGAACCCGGATATATCCATTTTGTTGATGAATTTGCAGTACTACAAACCTGGGTATTTCGGTTTTGCTGATTGATTAGTACTACAGACGGTTGGAGAGAGCAATCAAGCCGTTTGTAATAGTATATTGTCCTTTGGAACAAATTTTCCCTTGTAAAACTAGCTATCCAAGCCCAATGTTAGACATCCAAATAACACATTCCAAACTAAAATACGCTTATGTAGGTATCACCTACAACTAATGGTGCTTAATTAGTAGTACGTACTGTCGTACGTCGTCCTGATTGACCAAACAAATTAATAATTGAAAGCAATAAATTAACCGATTACTCCCTCCGTCCTAAAAAAATGAATCTAATACTGGACGTGACATATTTTAATACAACGAATCTGGATAGATTCGTAGTACTATAATATATTACATCTAGAAATAGATTGGTTTTTTATGGGAAAGTAGTTGTGTTTTTTTTGTCATGATCCTGCATGATTGATTGCCTCTTAGCACGACATATACAAGCTTGCGTAGTTTAGTTGATCTCTTCAGTTGTACTTTTGTGCTTGACCGGGAGTGATAATTAACTTGATTGGGCCAACCCATTAATTTTTGTTTATACGAACAACGAACCCATGGAATATTTTGGTCAATGCAAGTGAATATTTTCAAAAGTTGTTGGAACTAACCAGTGATCGTCGTGTTCGAAGAAGACACTCGTGACGTGATGGTGTTTGCATAATTAGCTACCCCATTCCAAAATGTAAGTATTAATATTTCGATTGTTTAGGAGATATTGAGATCGAGGAGAAAAGATATTGGTATAATTTTAAATACTAAAAATGGTTATATCTTGAAATAGGAGGAGTACTCCATCCGTCCAGAAAAAATAAATCTAGGACGGGATGTGGCACATTCTACTAAATAAATCTGGACAAAGATATGTCCAGATTCGTAGTACTAGGATGTGTCACATCCAGTACTAGGTTTGTTATGGGACGGAGGGAGTAGCTATCAAGATCTCTACCCGCAGCCAAATACTTGGGTTCTATGATTCTATCTAATTTTTCTTGGCAAGGGATATCTCAACCATTGACATGGACTGTAAGGCTGCGTTCGGGAGGCTACCTCACCTCCCGTGCACGTAAAACGAAGCGACATATTTTTTTTAATGATTAATTAATATTTATTATTTTTTTAAAAAAAGATTAATATGATTTTTTTAAAGTAACTTTTGTAAAAAACATTTTAAAAAAAATAGTCCGTTTAGCAGTTTAAAAAAATATGTGTACGGAACACGAGAAAGGCAAGTTGGGAAAGGTGTGGGGGGGGGGGAGAACATAGCCTACTACTAGATGGTCAATCTGAAAACACAAAAAGCAATATTGCTTCCATTGAGAACTGATACACATGATTGAGGCCATCGTTTCGTTTATTAAGGTTGATGGCAAAATAATTTGTAAAAGCAAAGGCTGAAAAATAAAATATGATGAAAAAACCTCAAATTTAACTCCAAATTTAAGGTTAAAAATTTAAATTTTGGCTTATAAGTATAAGCATAAGCCAAAAGATAAGGCTAGATATTTTTGAAAAATTCTATATGTATTAACTAGGGGACTTTGTAAGTGAGATTTCACAAAAAACCACAACTATAAATTTCTCAGAAATAACATCTTGTTTAACATTTCACGAAACAACAGTAATAACATCTTGTTTATCATAGAACTATAAAATTACCCCAGTCCCCATATTCTGTTGCAGACAAAGTTTTGAATCAAATCACGAACATTTGTATACAATTTTTAAATTGTGTAGCTATAGCTAACCGGCGTTTTCATCAATTAAAATTGCTGCAGTTTGCCAGACGTACTGATCAACTAGCAAAATGAATTTAGATTTAATTAAACAACACCCAAGAATAACCTTTCGATAGCATAATTTTTCTATTTGGTTGTTGCTTCATTTGTTTCTCCTCGATCGTGATTAGCTTCAAATACAACCCGTATCAATATATATAAACCGCAATATTCGGATAGTTATAGGGTGTATTTAGTTCTGAAAAAAGTTGGAAGTTTGAAGAAAATTGGGAGTTTGAAAAAAAGTTAAAAGTTTATATGTGTAGAAAAGTTTTGATGTGATATTATGTGATGGAAAGTTAGGAATAGGGGGAAACTAAACACGGCCATAATTTTGTGCATCTAAACCCATGCATGGAATTCTCCCTTAAAAAAAACAAAGAATTTTGACCCATGTACTTGAAGCGTGTACTTGACAATCACTTCAGATGGACAGGTACGTACTGCATGCTATAGTTAATTAGAAGATGACACTGAGATCAGTTTAGCACCTTAGGAACCAGCTGGTAAAGTGTTTTTGTCAGCACACTGGTTAGCTCACTTGAGTCTCAGCTCTACTGATTTAATTTTTTTTATATAAATTTTAAATTTGTATTGAGAGCGAGAAACTGCGGCAGAGATGGATGCAATTCCTGGAATCAAATAGTTTCTCTTCAACAATACATATAAATGCAAGAAAAACATTAAAACGCTACGGTGGACGGTCTATGATTTCACCTATAAAAACATTAAATCGATGTAATATATTTTTATAGGTGAAATCATATGCCGTGCTCCTATTTCTGTATATTGATTAATACTGCTCCTATTTCGATCTGTATATTGATTAATGAAATTCAACTAATGCTGCTGTGCCCTCCAACTACCACTATATACAGACAAAATATCCTTTGTCGGTGGTGGATCCAGCGAAGCCGGCAGATATATACACCCGGCCTGATCATGTTGACACGCGCTGATCGATTAACAATCACATCGTTCGTCATTATATATATATCGTATATATCATTCGATACAAAATTAATTTTGGAACTTATATTTCTCACCTTTATTAGTATTTGCATGTCAAATTTAGGTGACGCAGGGTTATCTAAAGTACTGCATGGCTAGTAGGCTACACGTGTTAGGGTTAGCTAAAACTGAACTCAGGTGACACTGATCTGTCCAGAAAAAGAAATGCACACAGTACTTCTTTACGTATATAGCTAAGCTAGGCAGGCACCTAATTAAACGGCATGATTAGTTATGTGCCTACCATCGACCGAATGAAGCAACCAAAGTTTAATAACTTTGCGTAGACATCATCAAATATTTGATGTGCACTTTAATTTTGATTAACCGCTGTGTACAGTGTAAAAAACTGTCAACCAATCTTACTTCGCGCGGACATATCATCAAATTTTGATGTGCTCTGAGCAACGTACGTACACTACAACCGAAATAAAAATTTCGCTTCTTTAATTAATTTGTACATGTACCAATTACACTCCCTATATGAGAATTCCTTTGAGTATGATTTTGTTTTCCAAAATACTTCGAGCCACTTTGAGATTTTTCCACCCCTAATTAGGCTCAAAGCAAGCTTGGCTTAGCTCGGTCGAACTCGTACTCATAATTTAACTCGTGAGCATAACTATTGAGCCAGCTCGCGAACTACTAGTTTATTAGCTCGTTAGTTAAAAGGAACACCATTTTTACGTATAGTACTTGTTACGTTTTAACTAGTGTTTAGCCATTTAGTTATATCAAAACTATTTGTATTTTGTAAGTTCTTTATTGTTTAGTTTTTGTTACTATATTAATATATGATAAAAAAATAAATTATAAAAATGTTATACATGCATTAACGAGTCCAACTAGCTTAACAGGTTAGGTCGTGACCAAGCTGAGTTATTATATTAGCTTGTTAAGGTTAACGAGTAGAGCTGTGCTAGCTCGTTATACTGAGCTAACTTGTTAAGATAACAAGCTCAAACGAGCCGAGCTAGTTTGTTACCCACCTCTAGTTCTAATTGATCAGTCACTTTCTTTTTTCAATCTATAAGCTTCTATAATGTGGAAATAATTAACATATTATGCATACCATTAAATTTACAAATATTTATAATATAGACAAAAAGCCATGTAACTGGTGGGCGATGCATGGGTTGACGGCTAGTACATATAAGGTAAATTTTGCTCTAGGACACCTCGATTTCATGGTTTTAGCTCTGTTGTTATTCCTTACATTCATAGATAAATCCACAAGCGCACGGATACCGCTATAACATTTTACCCATGAATATTTCCAAGGGTATCATATTTATATTTTCGCAGAGAAGGTGACGGCATAAAGATATGTTTATTATATCTCCTTAATTAACTTATAATTAATTCACCATAGTTCAAACATGAGTTAGGATAATAATTAATAGGTAGTGGACACACAGAAGATGCACCTCTATAAGAATATCTTAGTAGGTAGTGGCAAAGCTAGGATTTAATTATGAGAAGATGCACCTCTATAAGAATATCTTAGTAGGTAGTGGCAAAGCTAGGATTTAATTATGAGGGGGCCAGCTTAACAAATGATTACAATAAAAAAATTGTATAAATATATATAAATTTAAAGATTTTCTATAGATGATTAAAAAATATCAGAGCTAAAAGTCTATAAATTGACAGTAATTAGAAAAAAAAACTTAGCAAAATTAGCAATAGGTATAATTAGTTTCCTAATCATCATGGCTCAAGCGCAAGAAAAACACACACCTACAGCTACAGCTACAAATTTAGTCTACAAATTTAGTAGGAAAGTGGAAACTGATATGTAAACTCAAACACATACATATATACTTATCACGGCAGCCATGCGTCATTAGCAAACTGATAATGGTTTCTTAGGATACACATACACATATAAATCTAACACATCTCACAACTAGATATCAATGATGACGTAGCTGATGCAGAACTAATTCAGGGGATCAGGCGATCAACACAAGTGTGATGCTGTATCAATTTTCTTTGTTTTAGGGGGTAGGGTGAATCGGCTGCTGATTGGGGGAGGCCAGGCCTCCTCCCGCCCCTAGCTTCGCCCCTGCTAGTAGGAAATTAGCATCAGAAAACTACAATTCATCTTTACTTTTATACTAATCATATTCAGTATACACTTAACATATACATGCTTACAACATAGGACTTAGTTCCAAACACACTACTGAGAGACCACTCACTACTGGTCTCCCAGCGTGGTTATGGCATTTATGTACTCTTACGTCATACCCGAACGTAAGAGTGCATAAAAACTCTGCCACCACTTGCCGCCTACCTCACTTTCCGTGAAGCACACAACAAACTCCAAGAGTAGGGTTGGCAACGGGACGGGGCGGGTGCGGGTTGGATAGGAACGGCCCCGCCCCCGCATCCTTGCGGGTTCACACGGCCCTGGGCCCGGAGTGAGGAACGGGGCGAAATCAATCCCTGCCCCCAGCCCCTCCAGGGCGCCGCACCATTTCCGGGTCCCCGCACCTAGATGCGAGCGGCGACTGCTAGCGGCCGGAGGAAGGAAAGAATGGTGTTGGGAACTTGCAGCAGCCGGGTGGAGGAAGGGAATAATGATGTGGGGAACCTGCAGCAGTCGAAGGGAGAGGAACGGTCGGAGAAGGAGGAGAACAGCACAGGCGCCGACGGCTAGAGAGGTAGGAGAACGACATGGGGCGCCGGCGGATTGCAGGATTGGGAGACGGCGTCCGTGAGAGCAACGATACGAGCAGCGTGGAAGAGCGCCGACCGCTGCTGCTTGATGGTGCGGGACCAACTCGCGAGGCATGATTTGTGGAGGTGAGGAAGCAGCATGCGGCGTGTGATGTGTTGCGTGATTTGTGGGATAGCGTCAAAAGTCAAAACTACTGGAACGAGAATAGAGATTGGTGGCGGCTAGGTGACAAACTCACGGGATTGATTTTAGGGTTGGCTTCTCTTTACTGATCTCTATATATATATTGGGCTATATGGGCTTAAATTTGATTATGGGTTGTATGCCATATTTTAGATCCCTATATTCCGAGGGCCCGTGGGTCACCCGCAGGTGAGCTTGTGGCCCTGCCCCCGCCCCCGCATAGTTCCGGGGCCCCATCCCTGCAGCCCCGCGGGTTGAAAATTCGCCCTATCCCCGTCCCGGTAGGGGCGGGTACCCGCCGGGTCCCCGCCCCCAACGGGGAAATTGCCATCCCTATCCAAGAGGTGTGTGTTACAAGTGAGGGAGATGAGCTCTATTTATAGGTGACTGATGATGGTTGTGTTATGGTTAAACACCCATAACCGTCATTGGGAGCCAACCAGTAAGCAACACGTGGAGGGCCATGATGAGAAGTGGCTATGGCAGTTTGGCCGAACCCCCGTGGCCCTACTTCTCTCCATCGCCTTTCACCAGTGACAGACTTGTGGGCTCCTAAGGCGGTGCACAGCTGTTTAGTCTCACTTTAGGTCGGTTTGGCATGACATGTGGGCCCTTCAATCCGTATTCTTGCACTTGATTCGCCAGATGTGTGTTTCTTTGCATACCACCTCATTTCTCCTTCACTTTGATGTATAATTCTTGCATCCAAGTTATTTTTCGGAAAAAGAACGAATTACCCCCCCCACCTCGCCAAACTATCGTGGTCGGCCGAATTTCCCCCTGAACCCGAAAACCAGACATCACTCACCCTGAACTTTCAATACCAGACGAATAATCCCCCTCGACCCAATCCAGAGCGCTTTTGTCCTACGTGGCGTATGCGTGGCAACCTAGTCACATTTTCTTTTTTTTTAACATGGTGGGTCCCACCTGTCATACTCTCTCATCTCCTCCTTTTTCCTCTTCCCCCTCTCTCTAGCGTCGTCACTCGTCAGGCGCGGTCGCACGGGCGCAGGTTGAGCGGTGCGAGCCATTGGTGAGCAAGGGTAGGCGGGGTCCGACGGCGCAGGCAGTCGGCGCGCGAGGGCCGGCGATAAGCAGTCACGCGCGCGGACAGCACACGAGGGCAGGCGGGGTGTGGCGACGCGCGAGTGCTGGCGGGAGGCGGCAGCGCAGGCGGTCGGCGCGGGAGGGCAGGCGGGGGGCGGTGGCGTGGGGAGGGCCGGCAACGGGCGGCATCAAGGTGCTCGGCACGACCTCCTTCGCGAGATCCTCCTCCGCTTCCCTTCTCAAGCCGCGTTGGTGCGTGCCACGCTCGCGGGCAGATCCTTCCTCTGTGCGGCCCGCGATGCCGGCTTCCTCTGCCACTTCCGTGCTCACCACTAGACATCTCCCCCGCACCTCCTCAGCTTCCTCTTTGTCGTCCTGGGCCGCATGCCTCCGGTCTTCCTCTCCGCCACCTCCGCCTCTGCCTTTGGCTTCGTTCCTCCCCGATGGCGGCTGGGCCTCTGCCGAGTGGGAGCTCCTGGACTGCTGCGACAGGCTCCTCCTCCTGCTCCGCAACCACGACGCCGCGATGAAGCTAGCTGTCGCCGACCCTGCACACCGCCCGCCCCTGCGCCGTCGCCATTCGCCTGTCCCCGTGCCGCCGCCCACCACCCGAGCCCGCGCCGCCACCCCGGGCGGCGGCGGCGGCGGCTGGATTTGGGGGAACCGGCTTGCCTCAGCCTCTGCCCCCAGCCGCGCGAGCGAGCTCCACCCACCTCCGCCGCTGGACGCCTGTGCGCTCGAGCGAGCTCCGCCCACCTCCACCGCTGGCCGCCCGTGTGCGCGCAAGAGAGAGAGAGAGAGCAGGGGGGCTGGGATATGTTGGGTTGAAGAGAGGGATGGCAGGTGGGCCCATGGGTTTTTAATTTATTTATTTTTTTGCTGAGTAGTCTGCCACGTTGGCTCCACGTGTGCTAGCTCAAGTCAAAGCCTGTTCAGGGGATTCATTAGTCCGGTATAAATAGTTTAGGGTGTAAAATGTCTGGTATTTGAGTCTAGGGGGGTAATTCGGTCGACCGTGATAGTTGGGGGGCGGTAATTCGTACTTTTTCCAAGGAGGAGAGGCGTCGGCCGCGACAAGGAGGTAAGGCAGTGGCTTGGCTCCTCTCCCGGTCTGATGAAGAGGAGAGCCAGCAGCGGCTTAGCAACAAGGAGGGGAGGCGGCGGCGATACTCCAATCCTACCACCTAGATCCGTTCTCCGGCAATAGCCACCGCAAATAGCGTGAGCCTCTCCGCTCCTAGATCTGGACGGAAGAGGGGAGCCAGCCACCAGCGGCGGCGGAGTCGGCGCTCCCCTCGGGCAATGGCGGCAGACGGGGGAGGAGAGCCGTCGGTCGGAGGGGGAAGCCGGCGTCGGCAATTTTTTTTCGCTGAAAATATTTTCACAAGCAGGTGGATCTATCGCCTGTGAAGATGGAGATGTCGCCTGCGAAAATCGTCTATTCCTGCAGGCCTTTGCTTACATCCGGTTATTTTCTCCGCCTAGAAAAACTATTTTTTGCCGTCTGGAAAACGCTTTTCTAGTAGTGCACGTCTCCTAATAATATTTTTCACACAAAAATCGTGGGATGGGAAACTGGAGCTACCTAACCATATATATTTTGTCCTTAATTTGAAGCTGAGCTGTCGCCCAATAATATTTTACAAGCACCATATATATAATATCTTAATTACTAGCGAATTGCTGGCCGATTAGATCAGGTAGAATCGACATGTCACGCAACGGTCACCTTTTTGGTGGAATCCTGTGTGCAGTATTATTTCCGTGGTATATATATATATAGACATCAACAAAGCTATATTAGTACTAGCTAGGAGAGGATCGCAGATCTCTTTCAGTGTCGCATACTACATGCATGTACAATTTGCAGAGCATCTCACTGGCCATGCCCAGTCGGTGTAGGTTGACAGCGCGGTGAACAACTAACCACGATTTTATTAATATATATAGATGCATTGAGATCCCATTATCAATATCTCATGTGAAGGGGATAGGTGAAGAAAAGATATGGGAGAGCACGGGGGCACGACAGAGACTCTCTAACTGTACAGATAGCTAGTAGCTACGTACTAATAGCAGATACGTATACATCTATCGATGTTTCCTACACTAAAAAATGGAGCATCGAGCTAGGCTCCGCTTTTCGAACTTCATTTTGTTTCTAGTTTGGTTTGTTATTCATATCCAAATTGATGGAATGGATTGCTTGGAAGGGAATGTCTCCCAGAGTGCTGACGACGAAGTTTGTTTTTCTTCTGTAACTGGGGTGTTAATTTGAGATATGGCTAGTCTTTTGTTGCACTCACCAGTAGAGAACGGCCCTTTCGGCAGGTGTCGGTTAACAATAACAACCATATATGGATACCGGATTTGACAATCAACACCAACTTAGCGGCGCTAATGAGGGGTACGTTCTCATCGGTGCCGGTTGATAAGTGATAGAAACCTAATAATAAACACACTAAACCTCACTAATGGTGCAGGCCTAGTATATGATTAATTACGCATTAATTATTGAAAACATTAAAAATCGGTTTATTTTATTTTTTAAAGAAACTTCTATATGAATAGTTTTTTTAAAATAATACATCATTTAATGGTTTGAAAAGCATGCTAATGTAAAACGGAAAAGTTGCACTTCGGAGTTGAAGAAAAGAAGGAACCCTTAATTAGTGAAACTAGACACAGGCAACAGCGACACTGCTGGAGAGGAGGGTGATGATGAGGACCGTTAAGGTTTCACCACCTTGAGAAGCCTTTGCAAATTAAAAAATATCCTAGCGCCTCACCTGGCTCCCACTCATGCGTGAAGTAGAAAGCCACAATTTTAACACAAAATATACATCTGTTGTTTGCAAGAATCAAACCCACAACCTCAAGCCTCCTACGATCCCACCGACCATCCCACCTCACACTCATATAAATGATAGTTATCAAACAATTTATTCTTTTGGTCCATTTCACCCAAATATTTAGGCTCATAAATTATATTAAATGAAAAAAGTTTCGGCCATAATTTCACTGAGGGAAATAATTTTTATATAAAAATTAATGTATTTTTTCTTGAAATAGGGTTATGTACATTTTTAAAATCGGCTTCTTAAGGGTACGTTTAGTTGGGTGGATGGGGTTGGATGGGAGATGGTCGTCCAGACTTTCGTAGTATTTGGTTCACGGGCGAGGGATGGATTGGGCTGCCACCCTGAAAATATTCTCCAACGATGTTGGATAAGTGTATCCGGCAAAATTGATTAGATGAGCTCATCCACCTTCGCTAACATTAATCATTAGGAACTAATTAGTGATGATTAGCATGTTTTGTTGTTAATTAGTGATTATCATTGCAATATTAGTGCTCATTAGGGATAGTTAGTATATTTTGTTGTTGATTAGTGTTGATTATGAAAATATTAGTGATAGTTAACATATTTTGTTATTAATTATCAATTTACTAATCTCATCCCATCCAACCAAACAAAAAAATGGCTTATCCTATCCGCCTAACCAAACAAATAACTTGGATCTTCCTATCCAACTAAACATGTATGGTCATATCTTATCCAACCTCGCCCTTGAACCAAATGCACGCCCTAAGAGAAGCTCCTATAAAAATTGGTGCAAAAATACACATTTTCATGTGAAAATCATGATTTTCACAAATAGTTTGAACCGCCTGTGAATATACACCTATTACACAGGTGGTTCTCTCAAGGGATCATTTGTGAACATTGATTTTCATTGACTGTTTAAACCATTCCATCTCCACTATCACAAGTGGATTGCATATTTTCTTACAACTCACCTTTATAAATGAAATTGAGGTGTCTAGGAACATCGTTTTCAAAGTAGTGCTATGGAGCCAGCGTGAACGAGAGCTACTCCTATGTTGGTTCTTTTCTTTCTTTGGAATAAGTCAATTTGACCCCCCCCCCCCCTCAATTATTACATTTCTTTGAAAAGCATCACTCAACTTTGAAACTTGGATATAGAAACCCCCATTAAAACATTAAATTTACCCCACTTGGACCAAATCGAGGAGTTTTTTTATTGGACCGCTGTTCAGAGAGCAATGTTCCTTCTTGCTCCCTCCCCTTCTTACTCACTCGCAACCTGTCCTCCTCAAGCAGCAACATTGATTTGGTGATGATTCACGGTCTTGTAGGTGGTGCAAGACTAGGGAAGGGACATTCTTCTCCTCCTCACCATGCGACTCCTCAAAGTTCTAAAAAAAAAGAAGTGCAAGAATAAGTTCCACTTCACCTGTCTCCGAGGACGAGGGGCCATCTCCATCTCGAGCAGTTGTGACACGTGTGGCATGAGGAAAGGGTTTCACCCTTGTTGACAGTCGTTATAGACCAATTTCGACTGTCAGTATAACCAAAATAAAGAGAACTAGCTATGCTTGCAATGCATATTTGTTTTAGTATAATCTATTTCCACTTGTACATGGATCCTATTTGATTGCAAAGATTGCTACATAGAGAGAAGGAGAATCGACGAAAACAAACGAACAATCAATCGGAAGCCGTCAAGAGGTATACTTATGGATAGATGGGCCTATAAGTCCAAAGAAATAATCTCAAAGGGCCCAAAACACCTTACCACTGGCCTGAGGAACCACCGGAGAGGAGGCCTGCCGAAAACTAGGCCGAACACCCTGGGTTCGGCCGAACCCCCATCTCAGCCATTAAGGCTGGGGTTTGGCATGGACGTCTAGGATCCCTCCCCAATAATGGTTGTGTGGCATTTTCTACAATTGCAACCACCACAACCATCATTGGCAACCTATAAATGGACATCACCTCCTCCACTATCTCTCTTTTGCGAGACTTATACAATTAATGAAATATTCTTCTTTATTCAATTTTGATATTTTTCTTCACTCTTATTATTTGAGTACCGACTTTATTTTACATTTATCTCGATATAATTGTGTAGCTAGCTTACCAGAGATATGCAATGGTGTGGGTATAATGTTCATGCAAATGATTGTTCTATGTCATGCTAGCGGATATAGAGTAGTATTTGATAATGTAAGCATGGTGCTTAGATTATTAAATATCATTATTTGAGGGTATATGCTGCGGAATAATAGAGGTGGGCCGCTGATGGTGATAGCTCATTACGGGTATTCTTCCATGTTAGTATATAGTTCTAAGTTAATTTCTTGGTGTGGGTACTCCTCCGTATTCATTTCCGGTTGGACAGCCATGACGGGTTGTTGTAAGGAACTCGGCAATCAGGGGTTGTCTCTTGAAACACCAGGAGGGAATAGTTAGGGGGTATTGACTGTATGATTGTATACTAGGGAGTGTAAATTAAAGATACTTGTATATTAGAAGTATTGGGATGGATTCTTTTTTTTTATTCGTTCTCCACTTACCCTAGGATTTATTTAATGAGAGTAACTTAGTTCTTCTTCGTGTCACTCTATGCTTGAATTAATTAATCCCTGCTTAGACTCTGACTTATACAAGTAACATATAAATTATTAGCATAGTCTTCTCTTATCAATCTCCCCTTAGGATTAAATAAATACGATACCTTAGAATACTTCCGGGTGAAATGCTTCAATGGTATATCTGTGCGCTTGTGGATCATATTTGTAACCATAAATATACCAGGACTATTTCTATGCCATTGCTAAGAATTATATTTCTAGTAATGTTGTTAAGAAATACCAACAACCCTATCATGTCTATGGTGGAGAAGCAGATTTGTAGGGGGGTCAAGGTGGCCCTCCTCTCTCAATCATCCTAATCTCTCATATCTCCATAGGGGGTTTGTGAGGTGGGTGAACGTGGAGCTTGAGGAAGCACGATCAGGCCGTAGTTAAAGGACGTAGCTTGCGGCACCTCAACAACGAGATCCAACCCACGCAGCCCTAGATCCACAGCTTGAGCTTCATTGGCCCATTTCCCAAGATCCATCTCTAAAGTTTGACCATCTCTACTTCCCCCAAGCTCCACTATTGGCCCTATAGCGTAGGGCAGACGAGATTCCATTGTCTTGTCTAGGACCTCAGCATCGAAGGTGAGACACCATGTCCTCGAGCTCCACCTTCCCCGACGCTAGATCCCTCTCTACATCTCCCTCTCATGTCAATACGGCAAAGGCCTTAGGGAGGAACTCCCTCGAGCTTGTTGACAGTGTCCTCGGTGCTTCGGTAGAAAGAGAGACGAGAGGACAGATTAGGAGAGGGTGAAAGAGAAAGGGAGAGCGGTGGAGGAGAAAGAGGTCACTGACTAGTGTGTCCTACCATTAATTTTCGGGGTGATTATAATGCTACAACAGCGTCATGTAAAAAAGAATACCTCAGTTTGAGTTAAGGATGAAAACAGTCGGAAATGATCGGAAAAGGTACAATTTTTTTATTAATTTTATGAAAAAGGACATGCAATTTTCATTTGTGAATTTAACTATTTAGTGCCAATTTAAATACGACGCTGACAAAAAAAATAGAAATCCTAAATTTTAGAAATGGTAAAAGTTGGTAAATATATTATCATTATATTTGTTTTGTGAGATAATCCAAGAAATGCCATTGACAAGCGTCCAAATCCCAGAAATGCCATCGACAACTGTGAGTTCCAAGAAATGCCATCGTACAAACGACTTTGTCCAAAAAATGGCATCGTCATTAGGGTTCCATCCATTTCCCGCTGTTGAGTTCTATATGATGAACAGTGTATTTAACAACGCAAAATGGATGGAACCCTAACGGCGATGGCATTTTTGGGACAAAATGGTTTGTAAAATGGCATTTCTTGAAAGTCACACTTGTCGATGGCATTTCTGGGACTTGGACGCTTGTCAATGGTATTTCTTAGATTATCTCTTGTTTTGTGGAAACGGTATTAGTACGGACAAGAAATTTTTTGTACTATTTTCACCCTTAGTTTGAGTAAAGGGGTACACTGAAAAGTTTTGACAGTTGAGGTGGGTTAAAGGCTTTGTTTTAAAGTTGAGTAGTGTAGTTTAGACAAACGCAATAGTCACTACTAAACAATCGATTTTTCATAGCATCACCCTATAATTTTCTCTAGCAGCCATACGCAAAAATCGCTAGCAAAAATACAACAGGTGGTTCCGAGTTAGTAACCGCCATTGAAAATCTATTTTCGCAAGCGATCGTCTTAAGAGCACCACCATTAAAAATAACACGATTTTTACAAGCGGTGCTCTTAAGACGCTGCTTGCAAAAATCTAATTTTTACAGGCGGGTCTTAAAACCACCGCAAGCAAGAATCCAGCGGGTCTTAAATTCTAATTCACTCTTTCCTCTCTCTCTCTCTCTCCCAATCCAGAGCTCCCCCTCTTTCTTTCTTTTTTTCTTCTCTGCCTCCCAGATCCAGCCGAGGCACTTGGCAGCAGCGGTGCGGGGAGGGGGCAGCGGCTGCGTCGGTGCTCGTGCATGGGAGGGGCAGCGGAGGTGCCGGGAGCCCTACCTTGGGAGCACGGAGGGGCAGCAACAGTGGCGCTCGTGCAGGGGAGGGGGCGGCGCTTGGCGCTAGTGGCGCAGGGAGTGGGCGGCAGGGAGCAGATCCGGTCAGCGGTAGCAGCGCGGGGGAGCAGGACCTCGGGAGCAGTGGTTCTGCCGCTGGCCGGCCACACCCTTCCATGGGAGAACGAAGGGGTGGTGGCGGCACTCGTGTGTGGGAGGGGGCGGCGCTCGGCAGTAACAGTGCAGGGGAGTGGGCAGCGGGGAGCAAATCCGGCTCGGCGGCAGCGGCACGGGGAGCCGGACCTCGGGAGCAAGGCGGTTCTACTGCCAGCTGGCCGCGCCCTTCCTTGGGAACACGGATCCGAAGGTGGCTATCTACCCACTACTTCCAAAGCGACTCGATCGTCCCTCCCTTGTCGACCTCCGCATGCCCTTCCATCGTTAGGCTTCCATTGATTGCAGGTGACAAGTCACGTCGTAATGGATTTGGCGCCGGCGAGTCGCACGGGCGTGCAAGCTCGTCCACGGCGGGTGGTGGGCGCGTTCATGGTGGGTTGGCGGGCAGGTCTGGCGTGGGCGCATTCATGGAGATGACGACAGAGGCAAGAATTTGGATTTGGATTTGGTAATGCGGGACTCTGTTGTGGATTTGTGGTTTGGGTTTGGTAATGCAGGCTCTTTGCTGGCGGTTAGAGGGTAACTGCATGCGGTTATTTTCAATTTTTTTTGTCTCAAAATTGATTATCACTGACGGCTGGCTTAACATAACTGCTAGTAAAATTTAATTATCGCTGGCGGCTGGCTTGACACAGCCACCAATGAAAATCGATTTCGTTGGCGTTTGAAGTCCTATTTGTGAAGAGCTTACATTTTCTCTAGCCTTTGGTTTCAAGTGGTTTGACTAGCCGCCAGAAAAGACCCATTTTAGCCAGCATGGAAAACTCTTTTTTAGTAGTGAGTTAAAACGGGTGTTCAATTTTTTTTTACACTGAATATATTACACCGCTAGTCCTTATCGAGCTTACCTACCATTTTAGCACTCTGCGTGTTCTAAAACCAGCGGTAATGCCGCTTGGAACTGGCAAAGTCAATTCAATATTAAACCAACTGGCCATGAACACCTATGAACGGTATTTTGTACATGTTCTGGTGGTGGAATCTTCTGGTCAACTTGTAGGTAGTAACGAATCATAAAAATGTCCTAGTGCTGCAACATGCGGACACATACAAAATATAGCCAAAATAGTTCAAAATTGTGGAGATTATGGGTACCCCATACCCACACGGCATGGTTATCCGACTAGTTATAGGGGATAACTTATATATATGAAATATGTAACAGATCATGACTTGGGTATTACGTTTCCCTGTATATTATGGAACGGCCTAAAGTCCTGGTTTGATAAGATTGTAAAGTAGATTTAGGAAACCGATACCGTCTTGGTTAAGGTTTCTATCTTGTAACCCTGCCCCCCAACCTATATAAGGAGGGCAGGGAGCCCCCTTTAGGGGCATGAGACAACCTGATCGTCAGATCTATACTACACCCGGCGGATTCAAATCCCCAAACAGGAGTAGGGTATTACCTCTCATTGAGAGGGCCTGAACCTGTCTAAATCCTTTGTCTCTGCATCCATCCACTTTTAGGTCTCGTGCGCTACCCCCTTTTATTATTGCCGAAATCATGTTTCGACAGTTGGCGCGCCAGGTAGGGGTTGCGTCGAGTTTCCTATCAACAAGCGCGATGGAATCAATTTCATGAGTCGCCGACTTCGTTTTCGCTTTGGGAGTTTTCACTTCCTTTCCGTCGACCACTTCTTCAAGCTCCTCTTCTCTGACTTGATCCAAATCAGTCAGGGGGAAACTCAATCTGATTTTTATCATTATTTATCGTATTGATTTTTAATCCCAGATTAATCTCTTGCTATTTTTTGTTGTTGTTCGCATATAATTACGCGGCACTATTGAGGCGATTGATGCTGGTCATGGACTCGAGGCGTCTCAGCTTTCCGGTCGATCGGCCGCGAGTCCACTCTGCCGGCTTGTCTTCGCCACCGCCATTGCTGATAACAACAACGACTTCACCGCCGGCCTGCCTCCGTCGCCGCCGATTGGTGCCTCCGCCTACACGGCTGGCCTATTATGCCGCCGCTGTTGGGCGTCTACGACTTCACCGCCGGCCTGCCTCCGTCGCCGCCGATTGGTGCCTCCGCCTACACGGTTGGCCTATTATGCCGCCGCTGTTGGGCGTCTACGACTTCACCGCCGGCCTGCCTCCGTCGCCGCCGATTGGTGCCTCCGCCTACACGGCTGGCCTATTATGCCGCCGCTGTTGGGCGTCTACGACTTCACCGCCGGCCTGCCTCCGTCGCCGCCGAGTGGTGCCTCCGCCTACACGGCTGGCCTATTATGCCGCCGCTGTTGGGCGTCTACGACTTCACCGCCGGCCTGCCTCCGTCGCCGCCGATTGGTGCCTCCGCCTACACGGCTAGCCTATTATGCCGCTGCTGTTGGGCGTCTACGACTTCACCGCCAGCCTGCCTCCGTCGCCGCCGACTGGTGTCCTCGCCTATACGGTTGGTTGGTCACACCACCGTTCATGGGCGTCCACGTCTTCACCGACCGGCTTGCCTTCGCCGCCGCCGACTGGTGTTTCTGCCTACACGGCTGGCCTATTTATGCCGCCGCTGTTGGGCGTCTACGACTTCACCGCCGGCCTGCCTCCGTCGCCGCCGACTGGTGTCCTCGCCTATACGGTTGGTTGGTCACACCACCGTTCATGGGCGTCCACGTCTTCACCGACCGGCTTGCCTTCGCCGCCGCCGACTGGTGTTTCTGCCTACACGGCTAGCCTATTATGCCGCTGCTGTTGGGCGTCTACGACTTCACCGCCGGCCTGCCTCCGTCGCCGCCGACTGGTGTCCTCGCCTATACGGTTGGTTGGTCACACCACCGTTCATGGGCGTCCATGCCTCCGCCTACACGGCTGGCCTATTATGCCGCCGCTGTTGGGCGTCTACGACTTCACCACCGGCCTGCCTCCGTCGCCGCCGACTGGTGTCCCCGCCTATACGGTCGGTTGGTCACACCACCGTTGATGGGCATCGTCATCTTCACCGCCGGCCTGCCTCCGTCGCCGCCGACTGGTGCCTCCGCCTACACGGCTGGCCTATTATGCCGCCGCTGTTGGGCGTCTACGACTTCACCACCGGCCTGCCTCCGTCGCCGCCGACTGGTGTCCCCGCCTATACGGTCGGTTGGTCACACCACCGTTGATGGGCATCGTCATCTTCACCGCCGGCCTGCCTCCGTCGCCGCCGACTGGTGCCTCCGCCTACACGGCTGGCCTAATATGCCGCCGCTGTTGGGCGTCTTCGCTTTCACCGTCGACCGCCTTCGTCGCCGCCGACTGGTGTCTTCATTGTTATTGATGGACGACTTTGTTCCCACATTGGCCACTTCTGCCATCACCAAGGGGAATATTACAAAGCTAAGTCATCATTTATTTTATTCTTTATATGATATTTTTCCTTTTCCTCTGCCTCACTACACCAATTGGTCTTCCATTGAGTAGTGAGTCGGGGGCTACAGATGTTATATCATATTTTTTATAATATTTATCTTGATTGCTTGCGACATAATCTGAGTACAAAAGTACCTATCGAGTTATGGAGTTCTATCTTCCTATGCTTTCCGTTTGGTTTGCCAATGGATGGTTGCCTTTGGGCCGATTCCTAGCACCCGGGGGCTCGTTGGATGGACCGAGTAACGCAAGGTGCTAAGTATTATTTGGAATAAATCAAAAGCATAGAGATGAGATAAATTTATTTTCTGCTCTTAATAATTGCAAAAGTACCTGAGTAGTAAATTCTGATCCGTGAAACTTTGTTCCATTAATGACGAACTCATGTCACTCATATGCATGTTTGGGAAATGCCTAGGCCGACTCCCGATGCTTGGGGGCTATGACTAGTCGGACAGAGTGTTTAAACGTACAGAGTCATCTGCTCGGGGAAATCAAAATTGACAAGAGGAGAAATACATATTTATAAATATTTTAAAATACTTGATTTTTTCTCGAGTATTATATTTATATCAGATACTACTCATCCTATATGTTTGTTCTGCAGGATCCAGATCCAGATATGCATAAAAGGGATTCATGGCTTTAAGCTTATCTCTTACGCTCCAGGAATGGATCAGTCAGAACATCACCACCGGCTCGCCTCGACCGCCGCCGACTGGTGTTTCCGCCTGCACGGCTGGCCTATTATGCCGCCGTTGTTGGGCGTCTACGTCGTCACCGACCGGCTTGCCTTCGCCGCTGCCGACTGGTGTTTCCGCCTGCACGGCTGGCCTTTATGCCGCCGTTGTTGGGCGTCTACGTCGTCACCGACCGGCTTGCCTTCGCCGCTGCCGACTGGTGTTTCCGCCTGCACGGCTGGCCTTTATGCCGCCGTTGTTGGGCGTCTACGTCTTCACCGACCGGCTTGCCTTCGCCGCTGCCGACTGGTGTTTCCGCCTGCACGGCTGGCCTTTATGCCGCCGTTGTTGGGCGTCTACGTCTTCACCGACCGGCTTGCCTTCGCCGCTGCCGACTGGTGTTTCCGCCTGCACGGCTGGCCTTTATGCCGCCGTTGTTGGGCGTCTACGTCTTCACCGACCGGCTTGCCTTCGCCGCTGCTGACTGGTGTTTCCGCCTGCACGGCTGGCCTTTATGCCGCCGTTGTTGGGCGTCTACGTCTTCACCGACCGGCCGCCTCGTCCGCCACCGACTGGTGCTTCCGCCTGCACGGCTGACTTATTATGCCGCCGTTGTTGGGCGTCTACGTCTTCACCGACCGGCCGCCTCGACCGCCGCCGACTGGTGTTTCCGCCTGCACGGCTGGCCTATTATGCCGCCGTTGTTGGGCGTCTACGTCTTCACTGACCGGCCGCCTCGTTCGCTGCCGACTGGTGTTTCCGCCTGCACGTTGGCCTATTATGCCGCCGTTGTTGGGCGTCTACGTCTTCACCGACCGGCTTGCCTTCGCCGCTGCCGACTGGTGTTTCCGCCTGCACGGCTGGCCTTTATGCCGCCGTTGTTGGGCGCCTACGTCTTCACCGACCGGCCGCCTTGTCCGCCGCCGACTGGTGCTTCCGCCTGCACGGCTGACTTATTATGCCGCCGTTGTTGGGCGTCTACGTCTTCACCGACCGGCCGCCTCGACCGCCGCCGACTGGTGTTTCCGCCTGCACGGCTGGCCTATTATGCCGCCGTTGTTGGGCGTCTACGTCTTCACCGACCGGCCGCCTCGACCGCCGCCGACTGGTGTTTCCGCCTGCACGGCTGGCCTATTATGCCGCCGTTGTTGGGCGGCTACGTCTTCACCGACCGGCTTGCCTTCGCCGCTGCCGACTGGTGTTTCCGCCTGCACGGCTGGCCTTTATGCCGCCGTTATTGGGCGTCTACGTCTTCACCGACCGGCTTGCCTTCGCCGCTGCCGACTGGTGTTTCCGCCTGCACGGCTGGCCTTTATGCCGCCGTTGTTGGGCCTCTACGTCTTCACCGACCGGCCGCCTCGTCCGCCGCCGACTGATGCTTCCGCCTGCACGGCTGGCCTTTATGCCGCCGTTGTTGGGCGTCTACGTCTTCACCGACCGGCCGCCTCGTCCGCCGCCGACTGGTGCTTCCGCCTGCACGGCTGGCCTATTATGCCGCCGTTGTTGGGCGTCTATGTCTTCACCGACCGGCTTGCCTTCGCCGCCGCCGACTGGTGTTTCCGCCTGCACGGCTGGCCTATTATGCCGCCGTTGTTGGGCGTCTACGTCTTCACCGACCGGCTTGCCTTCACCGCTGCCGACTGGTGTTTCCGCCTGCACGGCTGGCCTTTATGCCGCCGTTGTTGGGCGCCTACGTCTTCACCGACCGGCCGCCTCGTCCGCCGCCGACTGGTGCTTCCGCCTGCACGGCTGACTTATTATGCCGCCGTTGTTGGGCGTCTACGTCTTCACCGACCGGCCGCCTCGACCGCCGCCGACTGGTGTTTCCGCCTGCACGGCTGGCCTATTATGCCGCCGTTGTTGGGCGTCTACGTCTTCACTGACCGGCCGCCTCGTTCGCTGCCGACTGGTGTTTCCGCCTGCACGTTGGCCTATTATGCCGCCGTTGTTGGGCGTCTACGTCTTCACCGACCGGCCGCCTCGTCCGCCGCCGACTGGTGTTTCCGCCTGCACGGCTGGCCTATTATGCCGCCGTTGTTGGGCGTCTACGTCTTCACCGACCGGCCGCCTCGTCCGCCGCCGACTGGTGGCACCGCCTGCACGGCTGGCCTGTTATAACGCCAACTGATGCTATCTTCTTCACGGCTGGCTACATCGCTGTCACTACTAATAGGCATCAGTATCTTCAACACAAGCTGCCTACGTTTGTCATGGCTGCCGACTGGTTTCTTCACTTCCATGGCTGCATGATTCTGCCAGTGTTGATTGGCCTTACCATCTTCATCGCTGGTCGTCTCGTCTGCTGCTGACTAGTGCCCTCGCCTCTACGTCTGGTTTATACAGCTACCACTACTGATGGACATCATCATCTTCCGTCGCCGACTGATTATGCCGCCGCCGACTGGTGCTTTTATCTTCACAACTGCGCGTCTTCACTACCGGTTTGCTTCTGTTGCCGCCGACTTGTGTTCACTTCATTACGGCAATACAACTTTGTCATCATGGTGGAGCGACTTCATCTTTATTATCTTCGGCACTGGCAAACTCTATTGCTGCTACTTCGCAAGTTTTACTACTTCACCAACCACGACGTCTTTGTGAACCTCGACATCTCGGCATGCAATGCCATGATATTTTACTACAACAAGTGACTCTCCAATATTCAGGATTTCTACTTGGACACCTTCAACACATATCTTCAATCAAGCAATGACTACTCGACGACAAGAAGCTATAATTCTCGACTCTATGTTCAGTTGTTTCCCAACTAACCAAAGAGTCGGGGGCTACACAAATATAAGGCTCAAAATTTGACAAATTTTATGTCAAGCTGAAAAAATCAATTAATCAGCCAATGAGTCACTCCAGGAGTCATTATCTTCATCTTTGCTTCGGAACAGACATTCTACTTCAACAACTTCAAATATTTCGGTTTAGACGAGTTGGGCAACAACATCAACTCTCCTCCAATTATTTGTCTTCACGGTTGGCCTACTACGCAACTGCCGATAGAGGATCTCATCGTTATCATCGGCTGCTACATCGCTATTGACTGGATCACCGACATCGTCATCTTCATCAACATCTTGTCAAGCCTCATCAACATAGCCTACTCTGCTGCCGTTGATGGGAAACTTCGTCATCATAGTCGGCTATCTCTGTTGCCGCTAATCATCATTACCGTCGGATGCGTTTGTCGCCGCCGATTATTTTCTTCATCTTCATGATTGGTGGATTTCGCCATCACCGTTGATGCGCGTCTACGTCTTCATCGTCGGTTTGCTTTTGTCACCACCGACTGTTCTTTCGTTGTTGTTGGGCGCCTACATCTTCACTGCTAGCTGACCTGACTGTTGCCAACTGGTTTCTTCGCCTCCATGGTTATGCAACTTCATTACATTTGATCGGTGGCATCTTTACTACCACTGACATCTTCCGTTACTTCTGATGAGCAATTTCGTCTTCATGTTGGTCATTTCATCTCCATGCCAACTGCGTCAGCTATTGCCAATAGACAATTTTGACTATGACAGAAGGACAAGCTATATGCTCAGGGGCTCATCAACTCAAGCGTGAGGATTATATCTCCAATTTGGACTTGTTCCGGATACATTCCACATGGATTCATAGTCATGAGTCTATTTTCTATGCTCAAAGACTGGACCAATTATTATTCCCCGTAAGGGCTATCAACCGAATACTTGCGCCAGTCGGGATTCAATTATTATATTTATTTTGGAGTATCCCATAAGGGATAATCATTCAGATCAGAAGCTATTCATATGAGCTACACTTGGTCTATATTACCCGGAAGATTTATTACTCGGGAGCATGTTACATGCGTCATCCTTTAAAGGGTGTCGAAGGCATATTTTTTGGCCTAGGCCTAATATGTCTGCAGCCCATATTTTCAGGTGTGGCCTGTCACGTTCTTTTAGGGACTTAGGCACTTTTCGCTTAGGCCAAAGTGCGCGTGATCAAGTGCCCAATACCTTAAAATCCTTTTATACCGCAGTTACTCGACTTTTTAGGAGTTGGTACGATGCATCTTAAAAGGTGTCAAACAGTAAAGCTTTATATAGCTGCCCCGCTGACTTTTTTATATAGTCAAGGTGCTGTTTGGGTTTATCAAGCAATTGATTGGATACAATATCATTGCTTTTTGCCACGTAAGTGTGCATTTTTATTGACCAATATTATGGCTTAGGCTGATTATATATTATGGTCATTTTTCAGGCGGTTGGTAAATCCTTTATGAGTTTACTTACTCGGATGTTATACCATATATGCCATATATTTCCAGGAGTGGTGAAACCATGTGTCTTTTAGGGACTTAAGCACATCTGTTAAAGCAGTGTGCGCATGGCGTATGCCCAATACTTTGGAAATTTCTTTATTCACAGCATTCAAGCTTCTTTATAGTTGTTTTGCTATGTGAACTTTCAAAGATGTTGTCAACTTTAGGTTGTACGCATCATATTTTGCCAAGCAGTCGGTATATCACTTGGATCATATTATTCGGGGATTCACACCGCATATGCTATATATTGGTATCAAGTCACTTGGTTGACTATAATTATCAAAAACCACTCGGTTAATTAGATAATTTATTCCTTGACTATATGTTTAGTTTGTTCAGCTAATCACATAGTTGGGGGCTACACCTATTAGGTGCATCTATTCGATGCACCTGACTTTATTTTTCAGCCCTCCACAGTCTTCAGATTTGGTAAAAGTACTCGGGAGACCATGGCGAAGATGATTGAAGCACTCGGCTTTAGAGTAATCTAGTTCGAGAGAAGATTATATTTTCGACTGTGAAGATCTCAGGGGCTACTGTGGAGATTATGGGTACCCCATACCCACACGGCATGGTTATCCGACTAGTTATAGGGGATAACTTATATATATGAAATATGTAACAGATCATGACTTGGGTATTACGTTTCCCTGTATATTATGGAACGGCCTAAAGTCCTGGTTTGATAAGATTGTAAAGTAGATTTAGGAAACCGATACCGTCTTGGTTAAGGTTTCTATCTTGTAACCCTGCCCCCTAACCTATATAAGGAGGGCAGGGAGCCCCCTTTAGGGGCATGAGACAACCTGATCGTCAGATCTATACTACACCCGGCGGATTCAAATCCCCAAACAGGAGTAGGGTATTACCTCTCATTGAGAGGGCCTGAACCTGTCTAAATCCTTTGTCTCTGCATCCATCCACTTTTAGGTCTCGTGCGCTACCCCCTTTTATTATTGCCGAAATCATGTTTCGACAAAAATATAGCCAAAATAGTTCATTATCCGACTTGATTCCTCTCTCCCCGTACCTAAGAAATAGTACTCCGCGATAACTACTCCTATTTTTCTCCGTTCATAATTCATGATATCTTATACAAGATCAAGATAAAACAATTAAAATTTTGACAATCAATAAATTTTAAACTATTTAGTTTAATTTAAATTAAAGACACTAAACATAATTTATAGATTAATTTTAAAAGTACTACATTCATAAAATTATATATTTACTTTATATATATATATATATATATATATAATATTATAGTTAAGATAATATATGTTTTGAAGGGCCTGTAGCCTAATGATTACAAAAGCCTCAGTAGCACATGAGGTCCTGGGTTCGACTCCCCTTGGGAGCAAATTTTTCAGGATTTAACAGCGTTGTGTTTTCAGTTCGACTCCCCTTGGGAGCAAATTTTCCAAGATTTAACGGCGTTGTGCTTTCAGTGGTAGGCGACGTACCCGTCGACAGCGAGGCGCCTGTGGTGACTTCGTCAATCTCTCTAGAATTTGCCGGCCCAGTCTTCGAAGATGCTCATAGGGGTAGAGTTTGCGTGCGTGTGTTCATAGGGATGAGTGCGCGTGCGTTGTGAGTGTCTGCGTTGTACTGTGTAATTTTCAAATATATATATATATATATATATATATATATATATATATATATATATATATATATATATATATATATATATATATATATATATATATATATATATATATATATATATATATATATATATATATATATATATATATATATATATATATATATATATATATATATATATATATATATATATATATATATATATATATATATATATATATATATATATATATATATATATATATATATTATAAAAGCGTACATGCATGCATATATTGGCAGGTAAAACAAATCAACGCGATTCACATTAATTGCACGCTATATTCATTCTAATTGTGCCCGAACTAAGTTCGAGAAAACAGCCGATTGCGTTCATTCTGTTGCACACGTTTTTTCACCTTGGAACATCGCTCACATGGCAAGTGTGTCGATGTGTATGTGGACGCACTAGTACTTAATTAATACATTTGCAAACAAATAAACAAGACCTCTCTTATGTTTAAGACCGATCTCTTATGTTTACCTCGTGCCCGAATGACATCGATCAAATCATCCCCTTGGATACATAGATTTTGACCACCGTTAATTGATGCTAGATCGGTCACATTAATGAATTCATAGTCCGGTAGCTACTGAGCTCGGTTTGAGGCACGCAACAAGGTAATTAGAGAGTCAGACATACAGTAAGATATGGTTTTGCCATGCTCATGGACAAGCTAAACCACGAAACACTGAGGCAATCAGGGAATTTACTCCCGCTGTTTTCTAATAGACGAAGCCATTTGACTTTTAAACATTTTTTGATTATTCGTCTTATTCAAAAATTTTATGAAAATATATAAGATATAAATCAAGCTTAAAATATTTTGGGTGATAAAAACAGCTCACGAGAAAATAAATTATAATTAGATAATTTTTTGAATGAGACGAATAGTCAAATGTGTTATAAAAAGTCAGCACCGTCATCTATTAAAAAATATAGTATATATTAAATATTATAAAAATGATGGATGAATTTGAGTTGAAATATTGTAAAAATAACATGAGAAATAATGATTTAGCATAATTTATGTTTAGCTTTAGAATATAATATATTATAATATATTGTATATGTAATTACTACACTTGCATGTTAAGTTTTAGGATACACTAGTTATGTTTGTATATGTTAAACTTTAGGTGTTTTGTGGGTTATAATTATATATTAGGTATAGATTTGTTACTGAATGTGTAACTAAAATGAACTCCAGATGCTTTATCCTAATTCTTGCTTGGCTCACGCTAACAATATGTCATATTTCTCTCGAACTCCATGATTGGACCATCAGGGGATCGACCGCCGGCATCGCCAATTGTCAAACCGAACACAATTATTTATTTGCCGAGCTGCAAGCTAGTACATTTTACACCATATGTCATCAGTCTAGCTAAGTAGGCATTTGTCATCATCAAGTGCAATTTCAGGATGGCTGGATATTTATTTGAACTGGTGCAATTAATATCATAAAAATCTACACATTTGTATATAACCAGACAAACATAACACTCTCATCTACCTACTATTCCAACAAATTCCATAGCTCGATTGAAAGCGACTGCAACAAAATAAACATATATATTAGCTTTAGGTCGGGCATCCAACATGATACGTCTCTGTGTAACGCTGTATTTCCCACTCCAGAGTTCACATGCTAATACACAATAGTAACGACATCTAAACTGCACAATTGATCTCTTCCATTGCTACATCTCTTTCCTCTCATAGATAAAAGCAGATGATGTATTGTTGAGCTTGCGAACCAACACCGATATAAACCTCCATAACCAAACAGGGAAGAACATTATAGAAGATCAAATATTAATTATGATATTTGAAACACGATATTTATTAACGAGATTCAACCAAAGTCTATCTCCCTATAGCATTGAATACGGGTGTGCTGGCCTTCCAAATCAACTAGGCCATCAGCCAGTCATTCGCTCACCTGTGCTAATGCCACAAGAAAAGAGGCTGACTCTGTTTCATCTTATATCTATTACAACTCTTAGTCTTAATTTCTAACCGATTTTATATGCATATACAACACAAATGCTAACAATCATATCAATATTGTGGGAGGACATGAATTAAGTCAATGATGAATACAGTTCATGGAAATTGCCATAGCAATTTGATTTGGCAACCACAACGGTGATGCTACTTGTGCCGATTATGATGCTTGACATTATTCTCTATAGGCTTCACCCTGTAACTTTTCTAGTTACGCGTCTCTTCCAATCCTAACTTCTCACCCCCACCACTGCTTACTCACAATCTACTAGATCTATTCGATGGTAAGAATAATGTTGACAAGTTATGATCCAAGGCTAAGAAAATAAATTCTAATTAAACTGGTAGTCTCTTGTTACATATCTTTTCGACGATTCGTTGTACGTGCTGCATTTTACTGTTTCGCTGTTGCGTGTTTCACCCCCTTTGTTTGGATGTTGCATCAATTATCTTGCACGGATCTCTGTACATATTCCACAACTTCTACACAAATGTTATACATTTTTCGTAGTGATGTTTCATGTCTTATTTGAGAATGTTGTATCGAACATTTATAAAACAGTTATCGGGCACTGATGTCGTGCTCATGTACCAGCTGAGCCAGTGCAGTGCTAAACACTCAGCTGGCAATCAAGCACAATTAGTCGTAGTATTAATTTATCATCGAATATACTATGTAATTAAACAAGTATGTACTCAAGATGCTTATTCTATCATGCGTGCCTCACGGGGACAAATACGGAATCTCTCTCTAACTCGATGATTGGGCCTGAACGGATCCAACTACCTGCCAGCATCGATCGGCGCCAATTACAAAATACAGCTTGGAAGTGGATCATTTGTACGACTTGTCCATAGTACGTCTGTTACTGCACTGTACCAGCGGTATTGCAGAGAAAACCACGTCGAATACTCTTTAGATTCCATTGTGCCAAACAAGCTGAGATGGTTAATTGTTTATGTAGATCATTAGTTAGTACTAGTACCTTCTTTTTAAAATATGTGACGCCCTTGAATTTTTTCAATAATATTTGATTTTTTTATTTAAAAATTTAGTAAAAATATATAAAAATATAAGTTAAGATTATATTTTATTTGACGATAAAAAAAGTCATTACAAAATAAATGATATATATTTTTTTAAAAAATACGAATAATCAATCTTTATGCGAAACATCAACGGTATCATTTATTTTAAAATGGAGGAAATACATGATTACATATTGATTATTATAAATTGGAAAATAGATATATTTTCTCTTAAGAAACTTTTAATTACGTACTATAATTATTTTTATTAGAAAAATCACCGTTTAAGTATATTAGGAAGCGTTAAAAAAAATGAGAGAAAGTAGCCCGTAGAAAGAAAGTACTCGTAGCTGGTAGGCTTTTAGTCAATCATCAACTACAATTTTAATCTGTTAAAAATACTCCGGATGAACAGGAGTATATATGTTAATTTGAACAGTTGTACACACACAAAAAATAATACGCTCGTCATCTACATACCAACTCCTCCAACAAATCAACGAGTCCATTTTGCTCGATCGAAAGCGACTCCAACAAAAATTAATAATCCACACATTGGATCACCATCTACCTAGCTAGCCACCAAACTAATTAATCCACTCGCTAATTAATTAATAATTACAAGCTGATCCACGTCGCCGGCCTATATATACCCCCCGCCTCCACGCACCACCACCACCACCATCACCACCACCTCGAAGGTCTTGAGCTCCATCTCCGGCGACGGCGGCGACGACGACGACGACGGCGAGGAGGAGCTAGTAGCTAGCTGAGCCAGACAGCATGGGGTTCGCGGTGGTGAGGACGAACCGGGAGTTCGTGCGGCCGAGCGCGGCGACGCCGCCGTCGTCCGGCGAGCTGCTGGAGCTGTCCATCATCGACCGCGTGGTGGGGCTCCGCCACCTGGTGCGGTCGCTGCACATCTTCTCCGCCGCCGCCCCGAGCGGCGGCGACGCCAAGCCGTCGCCGGCGCGGGTGATCAAGGAGGCGCTGGGGAAGGCGCTGGTGGACTACTACCCGTTCGCGGGGAGGTTCGTGGACGGCGGCGGCGGGCCGGGGAGCGCCCGCGTGGAGTGCACCGGCGAGGGCGCCTGGTTCGTGGAGGCCGCCGCCGGCTGCAGCCTCGACGACGTGAACGGCCTCGACCACCCGCTCATGATCCCCGAGGACGACCTCCTCCCCGACGCCGCCCCCGGTGTCCACCCCCTCGACCTCCCCCTCATGATGCAGGTATAATACTACCCGTATACGTACGTTTCTACGTACGTAAGTACGTGCTATACTTGCGAGCAGACAAAAACAAATAAAATCGGTAACAACAATTAACCATCCAGTTATGCTTACAACTAATTCAAATTATCTTAATTAATTAAAACTGTCCGGCTAATTAAGTGATTATTAAGGGTGTGTTTTTATCACATCTTCCCGACTGGTACTCCCTCATTTTCCACACGGATGTTTTACAACTGCTAAACGGTACGTATTATCAGAAAAAAGTTATATATATAAATTGTTTTAAAATCATATTAATCTATTTTTAAGTTTATTTTAGCTAATAGTTAAATAAACACGCGCTAACGGATCATTATGTTTTGTGTGTGGGGAGATATAGTTTCTAACCTCCACCTCTAAACACAGCATAATTGTTGGTACGTAGGGCCTATTCACTTTAACGCAAAAAAAGAACCTTACCAAGTTGCCAAAATTTTGGTAGGATTTCTTATATAGTTACTAAAATTTGATAGCAAACTAAATATAACCACTTTTTTATAACTTTACCAAAATTTGCTAAGATTGAAAATGGCATCAAAGTGAACAGGCCCGTATACGTACGGAGAATGCTGACCTCTCCGGATGATACCTTTAATTTTTCACTTGTGTGGATGTGCACACATGTACGAGGACGAACACATTCAAACCCGTGAAGATTTTAATATGTGGACGAACTCGATCTATGGTATTGTTGCTGACGAATTAATTACAAAAGTGCTCAAGGAGTTATGTAACTATAAGAACAAAACTATATATGTTTGCCCAAGTAGAAATATATACGAACAAAAACACAGACATGAATAGAACCTACGCGTACGTACATATGTGCCATTACATGCATGTACACAATCATTAGCTAGTGTCCTGGATTATATTCTAGTCAATTATAACTTTCTAGAAATTAGGTACTAATATATGTATGACTCTCAAACTGTAGTCATGCTTGTGTCAAGTTATAATTAAGTACAATAATCACACCGATTTATTTTACATAAAGTACAGTAGGATTCAAGATAAGACTGAGCTATATAGTACTAGGCAGGATGATGAGCTAGCTAGAGCTTAGTGCTCAACATAAACTAGTTGGAGCGTGCACTGCAATTTTCAAAGTAAAATTAGTTAATTTGCACTAGGTGAAGTTGATCCTGTCAGGTAGGTAAGCTCACCAACTCCAAAGATTGGACAGAATGAAGCATCTGTGGAAGTGAAAGCAGTTGCGTTGGCGTAAGACCACACTAACCAGAGAACTCATAATACAAAATACATATACAGCACACAATTTATATTGTGTATATATATATATATATATATATATATATATATATATATATATATATATATATATATATATATATATATATATATATATATATATATATATATATGTATGTATGTATGTATGTATGTATTCTAACTGTGTTATCCAATTTTTAAGAAATTTCATCTTTTCAAAAGTAGTAGTATTTGAGTGATGCATGTGCACGTTTTTAGATATGTACATATACCTCATCTATCTTTAAAAATAAAATAAATTTTATACATGAGTCGGAACACTAAGCTTTAACACTGATATCTGACGATAGCATGACGGGATGAGCTTGTCATCAATTGCAGCAGGGCAATTAGGCATGTAAACTGGGGCCATTGATTTCTGTCGAGCACACTATGCTTTCCCTGTCTTATTCTGCCTAACTTAACACTAATATTTGACACACTATCAATTGTTAGCTATTGATATGGCAGTTTGACATCGACCCTGCTCCATCATTATTACTGCATGCCCGCCCATTCGATGATTGACTTGACCAAACCCACAAGTGCAAATTGGAAAATTAATTAATTAATTAATTAGCAAGATAAATATATCCATCAGGGATTCAGGATCAGGTCATGGATGTAATCACTCTCAAACATAGCTAATCATTGTGCTTATGGTCCAAGTGATCATTCCCCCTAATCAACAACTCGCTTGCTAGCAAGACGTCCCTTCGAATGGATTATTTGATAGCTAGAGCATATCACCTTGCACTTCACCACTCCCCTTATGCAGAGTGTACGTATGTCTAACCAGAATCTAGTGGTGAGCGTAAAAGATCAAAGTGCCCTTATCAATAACAAAATACTCCGTAATACATTTGGTGGATATATAGGTATATAAGTATTAAAGGAATAAAACTTTCAAATTTGTGGATTCTAATAAAAACTAATATTAATTTTGATAAACCTGAATTGTAGATACTCTAACTTAGGGTAGTAGTTGAAGCATGCAAAGCTCTAAAAATATATATGAATTTCGGCGTGTTTATATATATTTCTCCGTGGATATAAAAGCTTAAAATTTATAATCATTTTATGATGATCAGGTGACGGAGTTCAGTTGCGGAGGGTTCGTGGTGGGCCTGATCTCGGTGCACACGATGGCGGACGGGCTAGGGGCCGGGCAGTTCATCAACGCGGTGGGCGACTACGCCCGCGGGCTGGACAGGCCGAGGGTGAGCCCGGTCTGGGCCCGCGAGGCCATCCCGAGCCCGCCGAAGCTGCCCCCGGGCCCGCCGCCGGAGCTGAAGATGTTCCAGCTCCGCCACGTCACCGCCGACCTGAGCCTGGACAGCATCAACAAGGCCAAGTCCGCCTACTTCGCCGCCACCGGCCACCGCTGCTCCACCTTCGACGTCGCCATCGCCAAGACGTGGCAGGCGCGCACCCGCGCGCTCCGCCTCCCGGAACCCACCTCCCGCGTCAACCTCTGCTTCTTCGCCAACACCCGCCACCTCATGGCCGGCGCCGCCGCCTGGCCCGCACCCGCCGCCGGCGGCAATGGCGGCAATGGGTTCTACGGCAACTGCTTCTACCCGGTGTCGGTGGTGGCGGAGAGCGGGGCGGTGGAGGCGGCGGACGTGGCCGGGGTGGTGGGGATGATACGGGAGGCGAAGGCGAGGCTGCCGGCGGACTTCGCGCGGTGGGCGGTGGCCGACTTCAGGGAGGATCCGTACGAGCTGAGCTTCACGTACGATTCCCTGTTCGTCTCCGACTGGACGCGGCTGGGGTTCCTGGAGGCGGACTACGGGTGGGGGCCGCCGTCGCACGTCATACCCTTCGCGTACTACCCGTTCATGGCCGTCGCCATCATCGGCGCGCCGCCGGTGCCCAAGACCGGCGCCCGGATCATGACGCAGTGCGTCGAGGACGACCACCTGCCGGCGTTCAAGGAGGAGATCAAGGCCTTCGACAAGTAAAATGCTTGTGAAATGTGAACTTTGTTATTGTTACTACTTCTATGGGCTCGTTGCTCAATGGGCTTTTTTTTGCTTTTGTTTTGTGTGTGTGGGCCGACACGATTGGTCAAAAGGGATTTGGTGGAGGCCCAGTTGTAATAAGATGGTCCACGCATCATGGATTAATCGTTAATTGTAAGGTAGTACTACACGGATTTGTTAACAAGGAATAAGTTCACTTGGTGACCCAGTGATCGGAATCTAATTCATCTAAACCGCAAAACCGGATATCTCGACCCTCAAATTATTGAAACCGGTGCAATTTGACTCCCTCGGCGGTTTTGGAGGGCGGTTTCGCTGACGTGGCGCTGATGTGGCGGTATTGACCTAGTATGTGTGCTGACGTGGCGCTTAGGTGGCATTTCAATTAAAAAGATTTACGTGGGACCCTTTTGTCATTTACACACGCAGTTGAGGGGTCCACTGACATGTGGCCCCCACATGCCATCTCATCCTTTTCTTCTTCCTCCTCTCCTCCCTTCTATCTTTCTTTCTCCCTCTCCCCTACGGCCGTCCGCGGGGAGCGAGCGGCGGCGGGCGAGGGCTGAAGCAATGGCGGCCAGCGGGAGTTTAAGCGGCGGCGGCAGCGGTAGGCTAGAGTCCATGTCGCGCCGCTCGCCGTTCCTCTCGCACCACCACCATCCGCACCACCCGACGGCCGGCATCGAGATGTCGTCGGCGGCCGAGCTCCCCTCAAAACCCGAGAGATGTTCCGGGTGTCGCGGCGGCTGGCGGAGACTGCGGCGAGCGGCGGCGGCTGCACGGAGTCCCGAGCGGCGGAGGCGCAGGTGTGGAGCGGCAGCCGGCGAGCGGCGCGGCGGAGACGCGGATGTGGCGACGGCGACCTGCAGGTCGAGCAGGGCGCGGCCGAGCTCGCCGTACCCCGCCGCGTGTACCTCCCACCGCCACCGTTGTGGTCTCCTTCGTCTTCGCGGCGGTGAAGCTCAGCTCGGGCGCCGCCGCCGCCCGCAGGCGATCAGCTACGCCGTCCGCTCCGGCCGCCTCGACGGGCACGCGCTGCTCCTCCTTCTCGCAGCGGATATTATACCCCACGGTGAACGACACTATGGACACGCAGTATGGCGACGAGCTCCAAGCCGTGTGCCTGCCGGACGCGGAGGAGACGGCGTGGGCGCACCTGGACCACGGCTCGCCGGGAAGGTGCTGGCTATTCAACTTGGATCACTGGGCGCTGATCAGCGAAGCGGCGACGAGGCAGATGGTCGAGGACAACGCGGTGAACCAGTCAGCCCTTTGCTTGTTGGCTTGCCGCTTGACGTTAGTACACACATGCAGATGCCTCCCAACACGCGTGTGGTCACGTCGTTGTCGGCCGGCTCGGCACGCCGACCGCGTCCATCGGCGGCGGCGCCGCCTCCCCCGCCTGCGCCACTCCTCCCGCCTTCAACGCCGCCGCCGCCGCAGGTGCAGAAGAAGCCACCACCAGATGCCGCCATCTTCGAGGGGATGCCGACGCGAGTCGCGGTGGCGAGACGTAGGCGGCCCTTACACGTTCGTGGGCGCGGCGGGAGAACAGCGGAGGCGGGTGCATCGTGGCCGGCAGAGAGGGCGTGGAGCACAGTGGAGGATAGTGCGGTCGCGGGGCCGAGGGTGGCGAGGACGCGACCGTTCTGATGGCCCGTTTTCTTCCTTCCGACGGCCAACCTTCCACGGCGGTCTCGATCTCCGCCGCCACCGCTCCGGCCCTCGCCCGCACGCCACCGTCGCCGCTCTCGGGTCTCCGCCGCCACTGGCCCCCGTCCCACACTCGCGGAGAGAAAGAGAGAGGGATATGATTTATGTGGGCCCCACATGTCAGTGGGTCCCACCCATACTTTTGGTGAATGAAAAATGGGTCCCACGTATATTTTTTATTTCTAATGCCACCTAAGCGCCACGTCAACGCCACATGGACAGAAGACCAAGTCAATACTGCCACGTAGGTGCCACGTCAGCGAAACCGCCCTCCAAAACCACCAAGGGAGTCAAATTGCACCGGTTTTAAGAGTTGGGGGGTCGAGATATCCAGTTTTGTGGTTTAGGAACACGGATTAGATTTCGATCACTTTTGAGGGTCACGAAGTGAACTTATTCCAAACAAGAATATCTTATCATCCTTTTGTGGCTCACGGTGAAATAATGGGCCGCCTATGAGGCCCAAAAAAGATTAGGCAGGTTAATGGACTGGAATAAGTTCCCCGGCTCCCCTCCCCTCTCCCTCTCCACTCTCGGATCTTCCTCTACCTCTCAACTCTCCCCCGTCCTCACGGCGGAGCGGCGACCTCGCCAAGGACGCCGCGCGCACCTCCGACGCGAGAGGAGCGGCAGCGCGCGCCGGCCAACGGGAGGGAGGGAGAGGAGCGGCAGTGCGTTTGGGTCGGCGACCGGCGGGAGGGCGAGAGAGAAACGGCGGTGCGCGGCTGCCGGCGGGAGAGGGTTGGCGGCGCAAGCTGGCCGATGGGTGGGCGGGAGAGAAGCGGCAGCACACGCCGCGCCGGCGGAGAGGACGGCCGACGGGAGGGCGGAAGAGAGGGCCGCCGAGCGCCGCCTCCCTCCTCGCCCGGCCGCCGCGAGCGGCCCCTCCTCTCACCCGGGCACCACGCGCCGCTCATCCCACCGCCCCCCCTCTGCGCCGCCGCAAGCTGCCCCTTGTCGCCCGGCCGCTGCACCCACCGCCCACCCTCTGCGCCGCCGCTCGCCATTCTATAAGGGAGGGAGAGGGGGCTGACATGTGGGACCACATGGGCCCCACCTTTTCTTATAATTTTTTGTGTAGCTGACATGTGGGTCCCACGTTTTTTTATTATTTTTCCGGGATTCATTTGCCACGTCAATGCCACGTTGGACGAGGACCTAGTCAAAGAAAGCCACGTAGGCGCCATGTCATCCAAAACCGCGCAAAATACTGCCGAGGGACCCTTTTTTTTTTGTACGGTTTTGTAAGTTGGGGGACCCGTCATACCCGGTTTTGCGACCGAGGGACGAAAGTCGGACTGGGCGACAAATAGAGGGACCTAATGGACTCGATGCTATAGCCCAGTATTAAATAAGCCTTGGCTCTGGCCCACGTGGAAAGGGCTAGATTGTAAGCTGGGTAAGATGAACCGTGGCCCGTGGGCCTGGATTGTGCATAGCTACGGTTACTTAACTTGGCCCGGAACAAAAGTGGAGATTACACCACAAAATTAATACATAGGACTCTTTTGGTTTTGGAGGGGTGATGATGGGTGAGAGGATGCATGATTATTTTTCTTATAATATTCTTATACGAAATGTTGTCATTCTTACAAAGAGGGAGATCTTTGCAAAAACAGGAGATGTACAAGCTGCAAAGTATGGTGTGATAACAAGACGTATATTGATGCATGAATATGGGAAGCCAAGTGGTAGGCTAGAGATTTACCGTTGTCTCTTAGACAGAATTTATGCCTGGTCGTAGTCGTGGGCGTGTGAGTGTGCTGTGTACACATATGCGTCGCTTTCTACGTAATCAGAAAATATATAAGTATATAACCAACTGAAGTCATGTAGACATACGTGAGCAGCAGCAGCAGCAACGCTAGCAATACACCATTCAGTATAAGCCATTGGGCCCAAGCAGAGCAACAAGATTATCAGTTAGCAGCCCAATCATAGCAGAAGCCAGCAGCGCGCAGGAGCTGCATCAGTAGCTAGCTAGTAGCCCAGCAGCCCAGATGAACTTTGATGCTTTGGGAACTTATTAGAATATCCGAATATATTCTTCCCAGATTATTATCGATCGGCTCAAAATATCAGATAGTTAGGGCAGATGTTTGGAGGTATCTATATCTGTATCCAACAAGGGATCCCATCCAACAACTACTCCGCCCGTTATGCATATTATAGGTTATTTTGTGTTTATTCTAAGTAAATTTCTTTAAATTAAATCAAGTTTATTGTATGAAAAACGTAGCCACATTTATAACATCAAATTAGTTTCATTAAAGTCATCATGAATATATATTTTTATAATATATTTGTTTTGTGTTGAAGTGGTGAGCTCTCTCGCTTGGCAACACGTACCCATCGCCGACACCAAGCCCTCTCCTCCTCTCAGCCATGCCTCATCGAAAGGCCCACCAAACCACAAAGACGAAAACACAATTTTGTCTGGACGGATGGGCGGGGGCAGTGTGCTTGACATTGTGCTGTTTTTGGTGATGTCGCCATTAACATTCTTTCGTGTGTTTGTTTGGCTACCAACTGACTAATTTTAGTCAGATTGATGGATCGAACAGTCACTTCGGGCCTTGTTTAGCAAGGGATGGTCGCAAGAGTTTGGGCTTTTTGAAGGTCGTCTTCGGATGGGTTTTTTGCGCGGCAGGGATAACCAGGTAGTAGAAGACCGTTCTTTAGTATTACATTTCTTGCAACAAAGTTTGTTTCTAACACTAATACAAAATCACAAATAGGGGACATACTCAAACGTGACAGTTCATACAGCACATACGAGGCTTTTTCCATCATTCCGATCCTCAAGCAGGCCTAAAATAGAAAAATGGCACTAACAATAAGTGTCGTCCCCCGCAAAAAAAAATAAGTGTCGTCGTTTTTTTAATAAACATGCATGTATACTTTGAGATACTAGGTGAAACTCCGCGTGTTGCTGCGGGAGTTCAATATGATAACAATAAGTAAAAATAATGTGTAATATAGCTAAACAACATAAACTTACATAAGCACTAAAATCAATTAATGTGATATGGCTTAATTAGAAAAGAGAGAAATATCATTAACCAAGTGAGGATGAACTTACATAGGTACATAAGATATATAAAAAATAATGAAGATATGTATTGAAATATTATGTTAATTATGTGGGATGATGATTTAACATGCTTTCATTTTAAAAGCTCTAAAATGTAATATATTTTAAATTATAGATAATATAGCATGTTTGCATGTGATATTAAATGTATTGATTGTTAGTGGATGATAATGTGTCAACTTGTTAGTGGATGATGATGTGGCATCTTTGTATGTTAAGCTTTAGGAGTTAGTGGGTTATAACTTTATAGTAAGATAGGATAAGTGCCCTTTTTTTTTAAAAAAAAAATACTTTTAGTGGGAGCTAAGCCAAGCCGATGCCAATGTCAAGCGTGCGTGAAGTAGGCGTCCTTATCCTCCCATAGCGTCCTTATCCCCTCGGTCACTCCATCTCCTTAGCTCTGCATCTTCCGTCTCTGTTCATCTTCTCGGCATGGCATGGCGCGTCAGCGGCTACCTCTTCCTCTCCTCAGCCTTGCGTGGCGGCCACTAGATTCAGCTAGCACGAACTCGAGGACGATCATTTCCGGCCACCACAAGCTCGGGACAACAAAATCCATGTGCGGCTGCCTCTTCCTCTCCCTTGCGTCGCGTGGTGGCATCCGCCTCATCTTCTCCCCGACACGGCGGCGACAATGGCCTCTTCCTCTCCTCGGACCAGCACGATGGTCATCAGATCCAGCTAGCATGACTCCATGGCGGAGATCAGGTAGACTTCTAATTGGAGTGATGGAACTATTCATTTGTGCCAAAATTTGTAATCAATTTATGTGAATTGTGATGTATGATTCTTTATTTTGGTGGGGGTGTTCTTGTTGGATGGATTGATGGTGATTTGTGTTGTGTGATTTGTGCGGGGATATTGTTGTTGGATGGATCAATGATGCTATGTGGATAAATCATGAAGGTGTTCTTCAATGTGGCATGGTCTGTGGGTGCTAAGTTTTTCTTTTTATTCATGGAACCTTAAATGTATCGGTTTCAGAATCGACACCTTTAATTTTACCTCATCAGTACCACCTAAGAGGTGTTGATGGAAAATTTGGTACTTATGTGGGGTTCCCAACTGACACCTATTATTGTTCTGTAGTAGTGTAAATAGGCGAGTGATATGCTAGATTGATGGTACATAATAAAGGAGCAAGTTTGAATAGTCCGAAAAGGATTTGGAGCTATCTTCTTTTAGTATTTTATTTTTTTTGTGATTTGGTGTTCCTCTATTACGATAACTTACTACTATTGTGTACATACGTATGTGGATGTAGGCGTTGGACTCATATCCATTATCTAAAATATTTTGTGTTAGAAATATTGTTATATTTTACTATAAATTAAATTTATAACTTGGGATAAATCCAAAATAACTTATAATATGAAATGGGTGGAATCATAAAAATATGCATCCACAACCACGGAAATACAGAGGGGAAAAGAGCTTATCATATCTTGTCCCCTTATCATATCTTGTCCAATCAGATTGGATATATGTATGTAATATCCAACCTGTTTACATTCCTTGCACTATTGGTGAAAGCTATATAGGAGTACATGTAAGTAGCTAGACGCACTAAGGATATTGACGTCGAATTTGGTATCAAATCCAGTTACTTTGCACACGTCCATATGCATCAACAAATTAGCTACTAGCATTTTCCACTAGACAATCTATGGGCGTGGAAATGTGGAATCGATCAGCATGATCAAGACTAGACAGGACAGACGAAAACGACCTGCACGATGCTGCTCACAACGACAATTGATCGTGTTAATCGCGTCCATTGTCGATTTATCGATTTGCTTGGTTTCCCCCATCTTGCTACAATGCAACACGGACAGCAAGTCAGCATCCGGTGTGTTTCATTTTTTGTTGCTGAAGTTTTCAGCATGACGTACCAAACCAAATGAATGAAAAGATGATCATCACCATTCTGATCTAGCTTGAGTTGCTCAGAAGCAACAATCAATCGTACGTACGTGTATGCATGGAATGGAACGCAACTACTCGTCGGACACTGATTGCCCTGATCGATCGGCATGCATATATTCATGGCTTTTTTTTTCTGTTGCGCATGCTAGCTTGATTATATTGGTCCACACTAAGGTCGCTAGCTGCATTTGCATGCAACCAACCACCCTGCATATATCCAAGCTACATGTGTGTACTGTACCTAAAGCAGAGCAGAGAAACTGAAAAAAGGGAAAAAGAGAGGACATATGCATATATCATCAGGGAGAGGAAGAAAGAAAAGCAATGCTAACATCTCTCAAATCATTAGAGAGTGGTAGGTAGATTATTATTCACTCACAGTCCCAGTTCGCCATTTTCTCCCCCACAAAAGTCTAGCTCTTGGGCTGACTACTAACAGCACAAAGTTTGCAGCTAGCTCAAGTCGTAATCACACATTCACAACGCTATTAGAACTAGCTAGGGTCGCCAATCTCATTCAGATTAATGGCTTTCGCCTACCTACATGAATAGCACTAGCTCCAGGGTTCAGACGATTCAGCGGCTGATACAGCTAGGTCAATGCTGAGCAGTGACAGTTTTGTTCTTGGCCTCAAAAAGCAGCTCCAACTTTATTGACTACTAAATTAAAACGCGAACACAAAATGGCGATATATATGACAGTCTAGAGACAACAGTGACACTAATTTTGGTAGGTATAGGTCACCGATCCGGCCATGTCGCGCTCGCAACAGGAAAATTCGTGTGGATTATGTCGCTGAACGAAGACCGGCGATTTGTTGGTTGGATTTTTTTGAACGATTTGTTGGTTGGATTTTGGATTGGATGGTGTGATTTGGAGATGCAGTCATTCAAAAGTCTGAGGCTTTTCAGTTTGTAATCTCTCGGTCAGTAGGTAAGCAAGCCATGGTGTTAGTGACCAATCGATCCCTGCCAAATTGATGGAATCTCGTTTTCAGTTTACTGAGCCGAAGCAAGTAGGAGTAGGAGTGGCAGTGGCAGGTTGTCTATGCGTGTGGGTTTATATGATTTGAAGCTGTCATACAGTGAAATTTCAGTCACAGTAGAACTTTCAGGTTTAGTGGATCGAAGCCTGACAGTTTCAATAGGCTCAGCATGTTGACGATATTTTTTTTAAGAAAAAATAAAGATAAGTTTAGAAGACTTGAAGAAGACCTAATACTGGATTTCAGAAAAGTTGGATCGGTTTTCCGTAAGTTTTAAAACAATGAAATCTCAGGAAGCATAACAATGAAACGTGAGATTTAGTAAAAAAAAAACAAGAGAGTAGCTATATTTATGGCGCCATATTTTTCACCAAAAAATAGTCGGTTTTACATTGTAAGTTTACAAATTACATTGTAATTTTAGTGTATTTACATTGTAAGTCTCAAACTTACATACGTAAGTCCCAAAAATACATATATAATTTTAGTCTATTTACAATGTAAATCTCAAAATTACATATGTAAGTTCCGAAATTATATATGTAATTAATATATAATCATCACTCATCATGATGTATGATGTATGTGATGTATGTGTGGAAATAATCTTCAACCTCACAGAAGCATAGTTGGGAGGCCTCAAGCCCGTGCGGTTGTGAGGCATAGCGCATAAACATGTAAACCGACTGTAATCAATGGAATTTTATGGTGCCAGAAATTTAGCAAATCCGAAAAACAATGAAACGTGAGCAAAACATATAGTATGCTTCGTGTACTTAACTGTTGGAGGTCACCTCACTCCGTCCGACGTTCGTCCATATCGTGGGTCGTGTTGGATGCTGAAAATGATTACTACTACATCGATCCCTCTTAAAATATAAATATTTTTTATTGTACATGGATATTAAGAAAGTAAATGGAATGATTGGGAAAGGTTATGATTCGTCACGCACATCCAAGTCCATGCTTTTGGACACGTCGTCTCCAATTGCATTAATACAATGGGACGTTGTAATAGAATCTGGAGTTAACGCAATGGACAGACCCATTTCTTTTGCCATTCCATTTCTCTTGCTGATCAAGGAGGTCGTGTTCAATTATCAGATTGGATCGTGGTGTGATTTCCTCTGTCTGCTTCACGTAGTTTCAAGCCTAGACCATGCTATCTCCCTATGGATACCGTGTCCTCTGTAGGACACCCCTGCAAGACACAACCCCTCTCTCTGCTCCACTCGAACTCGCTTTCGACATGTTGCCATGAAACCACACGATAGCGACATAGCGTGGACCATGGTTCATGCTTAAACGGCTAGAGCATATTCAATCTGATTGTGGCATATGTCATGTGCACGTAAATATGATTGCAGACATATATCACTTCTACAGAAACGATTTTTCTGTACGAGAACCTCTTTAGATTGTAGGCAGATCGTAACTGATCGCGTCTGTAAAAATCAACCTCCATTTTCCCATACGGCTCCTTGAGAGTTCCACATGAAAAAAAAAATCTATTTTTGTAAGCGGACCTCTTAAGGGGCCGTATACAAAAATAAGCATATTTTCGCATACGAGCTATTTAAGTAATCCACATGTGAAAATACCCCTCTCCTGCACAAATTTTTTTTCTCCCCAACACTCTCTTTTCCCTCTCAATACTTCAAATTTTATCATCCTTATCTCCTCTTCCTCCCCTCTCCTCATATTAATTTCTTCTCTCATTTCTCTCTTCCTCCCCTCCAAGCGGGAGCGGGCGGCGGCTGGCTCGGTGACCTCGGGCGGCACTACCGCCACAGCCAACGAGGAGCGACCTCGTCCCTGCCCGGCTCTGCCACCGCCGATGACGATGAGGAGGCGGCCAGGAGTGGCTCCATCCCCGTCCACGCCTGGTGCTGCCACCAACGACGACGAGGAGGAGGAGGAGGCGGCCAGGAGCGGCGCCACCTCTGCTGACAATAAGGCAGCCCGATCCGTCGCCGCCGCCATCGGTGAGCTAGGGTTACGATTTTTTTTATTTTATTTTATTTTTTGAGATTTTTCTTTTGGATTTTTGTTTTTGTGTGCAACGACATAAGCACTCCCGCATAAAAAAATCGCTAGTACCGCATACCTTTTCGGCAGATAGGCTGCCCAACCACATATAAAAATAGGTTTTGATCGGAAAATGCTTTTTTCAGTAGTTATATGCTTCCGTTGCGAGCTCATGGTGAGTTTGGCAAAGCCCAAGCGTAGAGTGTGTTAGCACACAAAGTTGCATGGGTTTTATCATCAATTCAAGTCGTTTTCGTTCCATTTAGGCAATCCAAATATATTCATGCATGTTTTCGGTCGCTTTTCACAGTCTTGCTAGTTTAGCTTGCTCAAAACAATGGCACACCGTATATATGCGATCGAGTCAATGAAGTCGCACATCGTATCATGGCCCACTTTTAAGTGGATTATTAATATTAGTGTAGTGAATTATCTACACTATTATAGATATATAAATTAAATACTACTTTAATAAATAAACTAAATAAATAAGTTTGAACCAAAAATCTAATAAGCAATACAGTAGAAGAAGAGATTTGCTTTTAATAACATATATTTTACCGGATTTTACAAATAATCCGCGACAATAATCAATCTGTCCAAATGTATAAATTGTTAAAAGATCGACCGATCGATCACACGATTAAAGTGCGAGAGAGCTTTAGGCGTTGTCCTCCCTTGTTCCGGTTGCCACAATCCATGGAAGCCATGGCTGGAAGTATCTCCAGTGACGATCTTCCACAGGATGGTTTTCGGATTATCTACAGATGCCTTCAACTGGGAGTGGGGCAGTTATATGCGACAAGAGGTTGCGCCGGCCATTGGCTTCATCTCCGGCGACCTAATCGCAGGGCTACTGATCTCCTTCCATGTCTTCGGTGGTGGTTCTTCAAGGGGCAGCTAAGTTTTCCTGGTTTCACTAAGGTAACCTCAACCTCCAACCAAGAGGGCCCTTTTGGATATGCATCTTGGTATCTTACAGCACTGATTTCTTCATCACTGGTGCTGTTGTCATCAATCTGATCTCCAGCCATGAGCAAGAAGCATAGGGCCTCAACTTTTCACTTATGCTTATACTTATCAGCCAAAATTTGAATTTTTCAACCTAAAATTTGGATTTGATTTTGGGGTTTTTTTCATCAAAGTTTATTTTTCAGCTTTTATTTTTAGGTCGCTAAAAACACGTATATAAAAGTTTTATTCGCTAAATGACGGGGCCAAAAGAGAAGGACGGGATTGCTTTTTTTTTTTTACTTTTTATTATAGGAGTCCTACTTTATTACTTTCAATACTTAATGCAATTTGCCCATCTTGAAGGGGACTCTTTGTAAAACTGCCTGTTCTTGCAGTTGGTTATGAATAGTACTCCTACACCTCAGGTTGTGTTAAAAAAAACAAGAAGAAGAAGAAGACCACGCGATGTCAGTACGAGATCCGTTCTTAGTCTGAACTCTGAACGGAGTAAGAATTCTAAGCCATCAACGTCTCAGCATTCAGCAATTGCAGCTTTGCAAGCCGCCGTTGCGTGATGAACTCGTCCGTTCCGTATGGGGAACATGTACTGTATAGTACTCACCTACTACCAACGAACGCATGGCCCCCATGCCAATCAGAATCTCAAAATCTGGTGAAATCATTGGAGACGAAAGTTCTGGACTAATAAATCGCTGACTACGACCAACGTGCTCCGAGACTCGGAATAGAGTCCAGTTGAATCATTAGACCTCTGTTTAAATCAACTCTAAAATTTTTCACCATGTCATATCGAACGTTTGAACACATGTATGAAGTATTAAATATAGGCTAAAAAATAATTAATTGTACAGATTGCGACTAATTTACGAGATGAATCTTTTAAACCTAATTGCTTCATGATTTGACAGTGTGGTGCTACAGTAAACATTTGCTAATGATGGATTAATTAGGCTTAATAAATTCGTCTCGCTGTTTACTGACGGATTTTATAATTAGTTATTTTATTAGTGCCCGAGCACCCTATGCGGCACCCTACATGTGACACGCCAAAACTTTACATCCCAGAATCTAAACTAGTTCTATTAGTAGTATGGGAAATTTTACTACAGGAAATTGTGACTTCGTGGTTTTAGCTGCAGGGCATCGCACGAAGTGACTTTTGGGGGAATACACTCTATAAATGTGGTAATTTGCACCCATTAAAATAATAATTTTCCGTTAAAGAAGAGAGAGAAATCGCGTCAAATGTCAGAAATACCCACATGTCAGGTCTCCCATCTCTCTTCTCTCTCTGTCTCCTCCTTCCACACCGCGCCAAGACCGACACCGCCGCAGTGTTCACTGTGGAAGGCATCGGTGTACATCCTGGGCGCGGCGGGTAGCAATATCGTGTTCATGGCGGTGCTAAGCGATAGCGTCGTGCTGGCGGTGCACAGGATCAACAGTGACGGCACCGGCGCGAGTCGGTTTAGCGAGTTCAACGCCCAGATGAGCGCCATCGCCAGGCTCCATCACCATGCAGCTCCATGTTGCCTCCGCCCGAACCAAGCACGTGGTAAGCCTCCCCATAGTCCATAGGCCCTCCCTTCTCCTTTCATCGAGCCGCCATCCACCATAGCCATATCACCACCGCCATCCCGAACCCACTTCCACCGCTGGCCCATGGCACTCGCTGCCTCTAGCCATCCTCGGCCGCGTCGCCGCCTCTAGAAGGTGCGGGACGACCCACTCTATCTGTCCTGGCCTTCGGCCGAGCCACCCCCTCCACCACCCGTCACCGGTGGGCTCGTGCCGAGTCGTCACGCTTGCTCACCTTCCATCTCTCGGTTGGAAGGAAGAAGAAAGGGACCTTTTTGTAAAAAGCGTAAATCCCAGGGTTCCTAATACAAATGACCGAAACACTTACTCGTGGGACCCTAGACTTATATGCAAATAAAGAAACAATTAGGGTTCGAGTTATAAATTGCGATGGGTAGGAGAGAAAAGAGATGAGAGCGCTGACATGTGGGTCCAGGGGTATTTATGACAGTTCACGTGATTTTCCCCTCCCTTTTACCGGAAATTATTATTTTAATGGGTGCGGTATCCACTAGCAAATTACAACGTTTATAGAGTGTCTTCCCCAAAAGTCACTTCGTACGGTGTCCTACAGTTAAAACCGCGAAGTCACAATATCTGGTAGCAAAACTTGCCTAGTAGTATCTATCTCCTTTAGAGACGCCGGCTGATCGACACAAGAGTTCTTTTTTTTTCATCTTGAGCTACACTGGCCAGGGCCGGCCTTTGGGTATTGAAGATGGGAAGAACAAAGGATGGCATGATCGATTGGTGTGTGTACTGGTTTTTACAAATTAGGTCCTATTTAGTATTGTCGGAGATATGGGCCCGGGGGTGTGCGGAGTGAGGGAAATTTACCTTCCCATCCTGCCGCGTGGCCCTACAGCTTGACCCTACCCCCGCACCTTGTGGATCGCAGAAGTAGCCGAGGGGCCTCGAGGTGCCACATCATGCCCCTCGGGCCCTCGCGACGTTTTGCCCCGAGGCCCCCGCCCGGCTGCCATGTGGCGGGAGGAGCAAGCGGGGAAGGGACCCAGGCTGTACCGCTTTCAATGCGTGCGACGCCCCAACTGCCCCTCGCCGCATTAAATGCGGTAGGGGCAGACGTGCGGTGCCGTCCGACTGACGCGCGTCAGTCAGGAATGACTGGTCTGTGACCGGCCTGTCGTCGGTCGCATCTGACTGGACGGGCGACCATGCCCTCACGTCGCCTTTGTTCCCGGCGGAGTGGAGGTAGGTATGACCCGTCCCATCAGAGCATGATTCGGAGCTCCCTCTACGAGAAGGACGGTCGCCACAAGTCTTCACACATTTATGAGGGAATGACAGGACTGTCCCCCGTGTCAGGCGGGAGACGGCGTTGGGTCTCACTCAAGGACGAGCTGCGGCTTAGCTTCCAGACGAAGGCACGGATCGAGGTCTAGTCAAGGTAGGGTGGGTACCCCACCCGGTAGAAGAGTAGGTAGAGGCGGTGCATGTGGTATCCCCTTGAGCTATAAAAGGAGGATCTTGCCCACCGAGAAAGAGGATGACTCCAAGCAGACCTAAGCTCTAGGGAAAAAGAGACGAGAGCATTCTCCGGAGCTTAGGGACCCTTGTAACACTCAACCATAATCCCTCACATAGGAGTAGGGTATTACGCTCCATAGCGGCCCGAACCTGTATAATCCTCTCGTCTACACACAACTAGTAACGTTCAGGGCAGATACTCGATCTCTAGGGGCGAGCCCTTTCCCCCGGCCGAACTCACAAAAGGGGATCTCACGATCTCCCGCTAGAGAGGTTCACTCCTCGACAGCTGGCGCGCCAGGTAGGGGGAAATCGCGCGCTTCCAAGGGAGGTCGTTTCCTTCCGCCCCAAGTTTTCCTCCGCCTTCGACGATCATGGTCGAGGTTTTGGAGGAAGAGGTGCTGGTGCACACCCCCGCTCCCTCTAGGAGTGAAGATGCTAGCGGGAGTCGCAGCCCCCGTCACCGCTGCCGCAACTCTCGGACTCCGCCCCGCTGTGACCCCCTGCGGAGAGAGGATCCCACCCGATAGGGTGGCTTGGCCCTCTCCCCGCCTCCAGACGGGGGGCGGCCGCGGCTCGTCGGAGCGCGCCGCCGCCTGACATATGGCGACAGCGGCTCGCCCCGAGGTGCGCTTCAGGTGGCAGGAGCCCTTCTACGGCATCCTCCGGTGAACGCAGAGCCGGAGGCGTCCAACGATGGTTGGACGACGTCGCCAACCTGGTCACCACTGCTCAGCGGCAGCTGGCTGCGGGTGGCCGTTCCACCGCCACTGGTACGTCACGTACCTCCACCGCCCTCTCATCGGCAAGGAGGAGGGCCCGTCGGACGGCCCCAACGTCATCAGGGGCCTCGGGAAGTCAGAGGCATCACGATGGCCTCTACGTGGAGCAGGACGCTCGAATCAACATCGAGTGTCGCCGGGACAAGCGCCGCGCTGCCCGCATGGGAGAAGGCGCCTCCTCGTCTGGAGTGCCGCGTTCCTCCTCGCGAGGCGGCCCTCCCCTCACATCCACCCCTAGAGGGACTGGTTGCAGGGCCTTCGTGGCGAGTCTCCGGAATTTCCGGTGGCCCTCGAAGTTTCGCCCCAATCTCACGGAGAAGTATGATGGCAGCATCAATCCCTCCGAGTTCCTCCAGATCTATACCACGATCATCGTGGCGGCGGGGGGGGGGGGGGAGGGGAAGAGACCGGGTCATGGCAAATTATTTCCCCATGGCCCTTAAGGATCAGGCGCGTGGCTGGCTCATGACCCAGCCCCCCGACTCCATCCACTCTTGGGAGGACCTGTGCCAATAGTTCGTTACAAACTTCCAGGGCACATAACCCCGCCCAAGGAAGGAGGCGGACCTGCATGCTGTGCAGCGGAAGCACGATGAGTCCCTCCGCTCGTATATACAGCGCTTCTACCAGGTCCGCAACACTATTCCGTGCATTCCGGCCCACACGGTCGTTTATGCATTCCGGAACGGCGTGCAGCACAACTGCATGCTAGAGAAGATCGCCACCAAGGTGCCCAAGACCACCGCCGAGCTCTTCGAGCTGGCAGACAAGGTGGCTCGGAAGGAGGAGGCGTGGGCCTGGAACTCCCCCACCACCGGTGCGGCGGCTGCGGCTGCCCCCGAATCTACTTCCCGCTCCAAGCGGCGGGATAGGAGGGGCAAACGGAAGCCGGCCCGCTCCGATGACGAGAGCCACGTCCTTGCGGCTCCGCGCAAGAAGAAAACCACTGGGAACAAGCCGAGCTCCACCGCTCCCTCTAGTGAGGGTCGGTCGGCGGACAAGTAGTGCTCGGTGCATAACACTTATCGGCATAGCCTCGCCAACTGTCGCTCGGTCAAGAACTTAGCCGATTGGTTTCGGAAAACCGATGAGAAGCGGCAAAGTCGACAGGAGGGCAAAGCCCCCGCGACCCCTGCCAATGACCGGCGAGGAGAGGCCAAGAAGAAGCCCCCGCCGATGACGGCGACAGTAGCGAGGATCTGGAATTCCAGATACCTCAGGAAACTGTCGCCACACTCGACGGGGGGGGGGGGGGGGGGGGCTTGCGCTCACACCTCCCGCCGCAGTTTCAAGGCCATGAGGCGCGAGCTTCTGGCCGTCGTCCCAACTCATGAGGCGGCATGGAACGCGCGCTGGTCGGAGGTGAAGCTCACCTTCGATCAGAGCGACCATCCGACAGTGCTCGCTCGGGGTGGGAAGTTGGCCCTCGTGGTCTCCCCGGCCATCCACAACGTCAGGATGAAGCGCGTCCTGATCGACGGGGGGGCCAGCCTGAGCATCATCTCCCCGGCTGCCTTTGACGCACTCAAGGCCCCGGGGATGAAGCTCCAGCCGTCTCTGCCAATCATCGGTGTGACCCCGGGGCACACGTGGCCTCTGGGTCATGTTGAACTCCCGGTGACCTTCAGCGACTCCAACTTCCGCACCGAGCGGATCGACTTCGATGTGGCGGACCTCAATCTGCCCTACAACGCGATCCTGGGCAGGCCCGTGTTGGTAAAGTTCATGGCCGCCACCCACTACGCCTACCTCCAGATGAAGATGCAGGGCCCTAGTGGCCCCATCACCGTCTTTGGCGACGTCAAGGTCGCCCTCGCCTATGCGGAGCAGCGTGCCGACAGCCTGGCGGCAAGTACAGAGCCACAGGCCCCGGAAGCCTCCGCGCCCCGCGCTTCCAAGAAGCGCCTCACCTCGGCCGACGAGGTGCCCGTCAAGGAGATCCCCCTTAGCGATGATCCGTCCAAGACCGCCAAGATTGGCGGTACATTGGACGCCAAATAGGAAAGCTCGCTCGTCTCCTTCCTGCGGGCAAACTCCGACGTCTTCGTGTGGAAGCCGTCGGATATGCCCGGGGTCCCAGCGAGGTGATCGAGCACCGCCTCGCAGTGCGGCCAGATGCACGACCCATCCGACAGAAAGTACGGCGCTAAGCCCCAGAGCGGCAAGCCTTCATTCGAGAGGTGACGCGGCTCCTGGAGGCCGGCTTCATCCGAGAAGTCATCCACCCAGAGTGGCTGGCAAACCCGGTGGTCGTTCCGAAGGCCAACGGCAAGCTCCGGATGTGCATCAACTACACGGACCTCAACAAGGCATGCCCTAAGGATCCCTTCCCTTTACCACGCATAGATCAGATAGTCGACTCTACTGCAGGGTGCGACATTTTGTGTTTCTTGGATGCCTACTCTGGGAATCACCAGATCCGCATGGTTAGGGAAGATGAGGAAAAAACTGCTTTCATTACGCCTGTAGGCACCTTTTGTTATACAACTATGCCTTTTGGTCTCAAAAACGCAGGTCCTACTTTTCAGCGCATGACTCGCATTACCTTGAGTAATCAAATAGGGTGTAATGTAGAGGCGTATGTCGATGATCTGGTGGTAAAGACGCGCCACCAGGACACATTGTTGCAGGACTTGGCTGAAACTTTCGACAGTCTTAGGTCTACGCGCATGAAACTGAACCCCGAAAAGTGTGTGTTCGGCGTGCCGGTGGGCAAACTCCTCGATTTTCTAGTCTCATCCTGAGGCATAGAAGCTAATCCCGAGAAAATACGTGCGATAGAGAGGATGCGCCCCCCCAGCAAACTCAGGGATGTGCAGTGCGTCACGGGATGCATGGCCACCCTAAGTCGATTCACATCGAGGCTGGGAGAGAGGGCGTTGCCCCTGTTCAAACTCCTCAAGCGTCCTGGGCCGTTTGTGTGGACGGAGGAAGCGGAGCAAGCTCTCAATCAGCTGAAAGTTTACCTCACCTCCCCCCATCCTAGTAGCCCCGGGGCCCGACGAACCGTTGCTGCTCTACTTGGCCGCGACCCCCCCACGCGGTGAGTACCGCCCTTGTAGTTGAGCGCGGCGAGGGTGACCCGCTTCGTGAACCCGGCCATGGGAAGGAACCAGGGGTCCCCTTAACTGGTGATGGCCCCTCGTCCCCCCACGGCTCGGAGCCCAAAGCCCCCAACCCCCGAGAGGGCCCCTAGGCCCCCGTGGGAGGAAGAGAGGCTCTGACGGATGGCCCCAAGGCCTATAACCCAGAGATGGCCCGAGATCCCCCCGAGGCCCCTGAGCATGGGCGCCCCGGGCCAACAGCCCCTGACAACAAGGACCGGCCCCATCGAAAGGTGCAGCGGCCCGTCTACTTTGTCAGCGAGGCACTCCGAGACGCGAAAACCCGATATCCACAGGCACAAAAGATGCTTTACGCAGTCTTAATGGCCTCAAGGAAATTGTGCCATTACTTCCAAGCGCACCGGGTTTCAGTCGTGACATCTTACCCTCTCGGTCAAATCTTGCACAACCGAGAGGGCACCGGTCGGGTCGTAAAGTGGGCCATCGAGCTCGCTGAATTCGACCTGCACTTCGAACCACGGCACGCGATCAAAAGCCAGGTTCTGGCTGACTTCATCGCGGAGTGGACGCCGGTGGACGACCCTGTTCTGTCCAATCTTCCCTCCCTCCCCGGAGGCGGAGGAGACCCGAACGCCGACATTCGCGCCGGGCACTGGGTTATGCACTTTGACGACTCCCTCAACCTCCATGGTGCGGGGGCCAGAGTCACGCTGACTTCACCAACCGGGGATGTCCTCAAGTACGTTGTTCGGCTCAATTTCCGAGCCACGAACAATATGGCGGAATATGAAGGACTCCTCGCGGGATTGAGGGCGGGGCCGGAAAGGGCATCCGCCGCCTCCTAGTCCTAGGCGATTCCCAGTTGGTCGTAAATCAGGTCTCCAAGGAGTACCAGTGCACCGACCCGCAAATGGATGCATACGTCTACGAAGTGCGACGCATGGAACGCCACTTCGACGGACTCGAGCTCCGGCACGTGCCCCGACGCGACAACGCTATCGCTGACGAGTTGTCGCGTATCGCGTCGACACGAGCCCCACTCCCTTCAGGGACCTTCGAGGAAAGGCTTGCGCAGCCGTCGGCGAGGTTGGACCCCCCGAGGGAACCCGGCTCCACGGCCTCGGCCCCGACCCCTGACGACCCGCGGGCCTCGGGGCCCGAGGGGGTCGATCCCAACCCCCCTCGTCAGGTCGCCTGGATGTCTGACATCCAGGCATATCTCGACAATAATACTCTTCCTGAGGATCGCGCAGAAACTGAGAAGCTTGCGTGTATCTCTAAGCGGTACGTGCTCGTAGAAGGGACCCTCTACCGGCGGGCCGCCAACGGGATACTTTTGAAGTGTATTTCTCGGGAACAAGGTATCGAGCCCATTGCTCACGCTCATGAGGGTGAGTGTGGGGCCCATTCGGCCTCACGGACATTGGTCGGTAAAGCCTTCTGTCAAGGTTTTTACTGGCCAACCGCGTTGCAAGACGCCCAGGAATGGGTTCGGCGATGCAAGGCGTGCCAGTTCCACGCCAAGCAAACCCACCAGCCAGCCCAAGCCTTACAGGTCATCCCGCTCTCTTGGCCTTTCGCATTCTGGGGGCTAGACATCCTCGAACCCTTCAAAGCGGCTCGAGGCGGGTATCAGCACCTGTATGTCGCCATCGATAAGTTCACCAAGTGGCCTGAGGCTTACCGGTCGTCAAGATCGACAAGCATTCTGCCCTCAAGTTCATCAGGGGCATCACGTCCCGGTTCGGGGTGCCCAACCGTATCATTACGGATAATGGCACCCAGTTCACCAGTGAGCTGTTCGGCGACTATTGCGACGACATGGGCATCAAGTTATACTTCGCCTCGCCTGCCCACCCCAAGAGCAACGGCCAGGTCGAGCAAGCCAACGCAGAAATCCTCAAAGGACTCAAGACTAAGACGTACAACGTCCTGAAGAAGCATGGGGATTTGTGGCTCGAGGAGTTGCCGCCGCGAGCAGTCGCGCTTAGGGCTGAGCAAGCTCTCACCAATGTGGGAAGGACCATACAAAGTGATCGGCGTTCCCCAGCCGGGCTCCGTTCGGCTAACCACGGAGGATGGCACGGAGTTGCCTAACCCCTGGAATATCGAACACCTCCGCCGCTTCTATCTATAGCGACGCAATTTTTTGCTTTCTAGGAGCTCGGGCCAACCCCCGCACAACCCCTCGGTTTGTGCGGGCTTGGCCGGGGGCTACCACTGTCAATTACTTTGTAACTTTTTCCCTTTCCAAGCAATAATTTTTTTCCGCTTAAGCGGAGGCCGTTGCACGCCTTTTCTTACTCTTTCCTATGGCACGTCCTGGTCCAAAGGATGATTCATGTTTGCTCCGAGCCCTACGTGGCGTTGGGTGATCCGAAAACCGCCGAAAGGGAGTCCAAACGCGGGCCGTGCCCCGGGCTGCGGCGAACCCTGGGGGCTCAGAAGGGCCTACACACGGTCATCCCCGACCTCCGGTCGTCGCAGCCTTGGTCTGGCCAGACCCGCTGGGCGGCTCCCTCGGGGTAACGATCTTACCCCTCGCCACCTAGGTCCCGCGGACCGAACGCAAATTTCCCTTTTCACCAGAACGAGCCCGAAGGGGGGGTACAAAGATGGTAAGAACGGCGACCCAATCACAGGGAAGCTAACTGGATATATCCGCCTTTGTTTTTTTTTCTTCTTTTCTTGCCGCAGGCATTCAAAGGAGAAAGCAAGAGTGCAAAACATGCGAAGGGGAGGCTTTATTTACAAACAGGGTGGTGCAATGGCCGAAAGATTAGAAGCGTTCACTGCGAGCACATAACAAAATAAGAGAAGAAAAGCAGGGATAGTCACGGAGTTCCCAAGCCCCCGAGGCCGGCGCCGCTGACCACATCGTCCCAGTCGTCGCTGCCACCGCCTTCACTTCCGCTCTCCTCGTCCGAGGTACCCGAAGGTGAACCGAGGGGCCGATCCCTCGAAGCTGGAGATGATCGCGTCGGCCGCCTCCCGGACCTGCTCCCAAGCCCTCGCCTCGGTCCCTGGGGGGAAATCCTCAAGCGCACGCCATGGGACTAAGTCGGGGTCACGGGCTTGGTGGCTTGCGAGAACTAATTCCACCGCAGCCCTCGGAATCGCCCCCGGGAGGGGCACTGCCGCTGACGCTCCCCGCGGCCGGTTGTACCTCGGCTGTGGCGGATTCAGAGCCGGACCCGGCGTGTGGCCCGTGGGCCCCGCCAGGATGCTGCGAGGACTCCATGGCATCTGATCAGCCGGGACCAAGCCGATCCGATCGCTCGGATTTCAACCCCTGTGAGGGATCGGACGTCGAGACCCCCTGGGATGGAATCTCACTACAGGAGAGCCCCGATCAAGTTAAAAAAAAGAGAGAAAGAGAAAGAGAAAAAAACAGGAAACCGAAGTGGATGAAGAGCACCGGGTTGGATGCTGGCAATCGAACCTGCGAGGGGGCCGTTTGAAGGTCCACTTTGGGGGCTCGATGAAACTCCCCCGGCACGGCTCCGTTTGCCCTATCTTCCGGAGCCGCTTCTTCTTCCGTCCGACCCCGGACGCGGCAGGGCATTTGTGGCCCGCCGGTGGTCGGTCCGCCGTTCGCTCGGCGCCCCCTCCATGCGGTGGAGAAGGCGGCCCAAACTCGGACATTTTTCGCTTCCCTTTCGGGTCGCTGGCCGAATCTCCCCCGGGCCCACGATTAGGACCGGGCGCCCTGGAGCCGTCGCCCCCGCTGGAGCCGCCATTCCGACCGCCACCTGCGGTCGCACCACTGCTGCCCGTGCCATCGCCACCACCGCCAGCGCCGCTCCGGCGGGACCGACCCCTGCCAGCGCCGACGACCGTCATCACGGCCAGGATACTCTCCCGGTCGCGGTCGCTGCAGAGGGGAGGATCCCATCTGGAATCAGTGTTTGCTCGGCGATGTCCAGACCCAGCACTCGCCAGATCACCATCTTCGCGCCCTCCTCGCCCTAGTCCCAGCGCTCACCCACATGGGTGCGCATGGGATCGTTGGGCCCAGTGTACTCCCATGCGCCACGGGACCGCTCCTGGAGGGGTGCGATGCGGCAATGGAAGTAGTCACCAAAAACCATCGCCCCCGTTAGGCCCTGGTTTCGCAGACCCCTGAGGCGGTCCCGCACTGCGTCGTACTCCTCGCCTAGATCCGAAACCGCCAACCATGCGGTGGATCGCTCGGGAGGGCCAGTAGGGAGCCGAAGTCACGGATGGTCCGGCAGCACAGTATAGAACCAATCCTTCTTCCAATCCTCCCACTTCTTGCGGAGGTGGCTCTCGATGTATTGCCCCGCCGTCCCTGGCCGGGGCTAGAGATAGCATCCACCCACCACCGCACCCTGCTACAGCTATGGGACGAAGAAGTGCTGGAACAGCCGCATTGTCGGCCGCACCCCGATGAACATCTCGCACAAATGAACGAAGATGGCCAACGTCATTACGGCGTTGGGTGCGAGATGCAAGGCATGGATCTCGTAGAAATCCAAAACCTCATGGAAGAACCTGGAGAATGGCGGGATCAACCCTGCCATGGCAAAGGACAGGAGGTGCACGGATCGCTCTGGGTACCGCGGCCGCGGCCGCGACTCCCCCGCCCTCACGGCAGTGTCCTCCGGCATGATCTTGCGGGGGAGGCTAAGGTGCCTCTCCGCCGTGATGCGCGACGCCGGGAGCACAGCGTCACCAGCGTCTTGGGCGATGATGACTGGTGATGAGGAGCTCGGTGTGCGGAGTAGCGAGGAGCGGCAAGAGTGTTAGGGCTTGGGGAGCGAGTGTGCGAGTGAGCAGTCGGCGAGAGGAAGGAGGCAAAATTTCCACCTCCTATCCTTTTATCCCTGCCTCACCCGCGCTTGCCTCCTCGTTTCACGCCCCCACTATTGCCCCCACGATTCTCGCGCATGTGGTTGCCTCATCGTTTCCTGCATCCACTCATCACGTCGCCCACTGAATCCGCGCCCCGCGTTTAGTGCGCCTGTCAGCGGCACACTCGGCGCAGGGCGTGCAATGTTCACGGGTGCAAACTAGGCAGGCTCGCCGTCAGTTCCATCGCGTGCAAGGCGGGCGAGGGAGTCGAGGCGTGGTCTTGCCGACCCCCCGATTTTCGCGCCCCAAGCGCCCCCGTCGTCAGCGCGGTTAGTGGCGGTCAAATCGCCATTATGGCTAATGCACCAGCCTGACAGCTCGGCGGCATCTGTTTAGATTCCCCACCGGGCCCACAACCACAGCTTGGGAAGTCGTGAGGCGCCACGTCAGACTGTCCTCAAGGGGCCAATGCCCGACGTGGTGTCGGGGGCTACTGTCAGAGATATGGGCCCGGGGTATGCGGAGTGAGGGGAATTTACCTTCCCATCCTACCGCGTGGCCCTACGGCTTGACCTACCCCCGCACCTCGTGGATCGCAGAAGTAGCCGGGGGGCCTCGGGGTGCCACGTCATGCCCCTTGGGCCCTCGCGACGTTTTGCCCCGAGGCCCCCGCCCGGCTGCAATGTGGCGGGAGGAGCAAGCAGGGAAGGGACCCAGGCTGTACCGCTTTCAATGCGTGCGACGCCCCAACTGCCCCTCGCCGCATTAAATGCGGTAGGGGCAGACGTGCGGTGCCACCCGACTGACGCGCGTCAGTCAGGAATGACCGGTCTGTGACCGGCCTGTCGCCGGTCGCATCTGACTGGACGGGCGACCATGCCCTCACGTCGCCTCTGTTCCCGGCGGAGTGGAGGTAGGTATGACCCGTCCCGTCAGAGCATGATTCGGAGCTCCCTCCACGAGAAGGACGGTCGTCACAAGTCTTCACCCATTTATGAGGGAATGACAGGACTGTCCCCTGTATCAGGCGGGGGACAGCGCTGGGTCCCACTCAAGGACGAGCTGTGGCTTAGCTTCCAGGCGAAGGCACGGATCAAGGTCCAGTCAAGGTAGGGTGGGTCCCATACCCGGTAGAAGAGTAGGTAGAGGCGGTGTATGTGGTATCCCTTTGAGCTATAAAAGGAGGACCTTGCCCACCGAGAAATAGGATGACTCCAAGCAGACCTGAGCTCTAGGGAAAAAGAGACGAGAGCGTTCTCCGGAGCTTAGGACCCTTGTAACACTCAACCATGATCCCTCACACATGAGTAGGGTATTACGCTCCATAGCAGCCCGAACCTGTATAATCCTCTCGTCTACACACAACTAGTAACGTTCAGGGCGGATACACGATCTCCAGGGGCGAGCCCTTTCCCCCGGCCGAACTCACAAAAGGGGGATCTCACGATCTCCTGCTAGAGAGGTTCACTCCTCGACAAGTATAGCTTCGGACTAAAAAAATTTTGAAGCCGAGTATTCCTAGCTTTATAAATCTATATATCTAACTTTTTTTATTACGTTAATAACATTTGGATGAATCATTTTATTCCTATTTTAGATAAAAATTAAAATATCAAACCACTGTAATTTAACATATCAAATCTAGCATAGACATAAGATATAGAGTTGTGCCAAATAGGACAATAGAAAGCAATCATCTTGAATGATAATTAATCATGCCATGTTAACTTGGTTGCACTACGACTACGTTTTCATCTTCACAAACATCTTCTTTCTTTTTACAAACAGGCTAAAGAAAACTCGTATGTAAAAAGATTTAGGAGTGACCCATATACGAAAATTAATTTTCACAAAAAAAACTACTTAACAGGTATATATATGAAAATATGTTTATTTTTATAGACGGGCATGCTAAAATGCTAACATGCCCACATGTGAAAATAGAATTTTCATAATTAGTGAATTTTCGTCCACATGAGAAAAGGAGACATCGTTTTCTTCTCCTTTTCTCTCAGTGGCAAGTCCTGAAGTGATCCTCTCCTTCTTCTCAGTCCTCTCTCACCCACCACCTCTCCTCCCCATCTTCACCCTTCCCCTCTCCCTCATTTCCTCTTTCTCCCCCATCACTTCTCTCACCCAGCGGCCAACGATGGAGCACCCACTACAGGAGCATCGCTGATGAAGCGCCCATGACAAGAGCGGCCAGCGTGCACCTCAACACCTCCTCCTCCACCGCCGGTTGCCTCGCGGCGGTCGAAGCCAGTGTCGGCGTCCCTACGATGTCTTCTCCCTCAGCTCCTCCTCCTCTACCGCTAGTGGCTCCGCGGTGGCCGGATTTGCCAGAGGTGGTCCCGAGACGAGCAGGCCGCCAGCAGCAGCATTGAAGCGATGGATCCGCTGGCTTCAGCTGGCGGCGGTGGGGTAGCAGCGGATCTGGCTAGTGGATCATGGGCTAGGGTTTCTGTAATTATTTTGCATGCGGGTGACTTAGCATGCCCCTATGCGAAAGTAGGTTTTATTTTTTACTTGGTTGCGGTACCCGTATGGGATAATTGGCATTTCTACATACACCTAGCTAGCTGACGGCTGACGCTAGGCGATCCTTCCGTCCCTATGAAAAAGTGATTCTGCTTGTTTAGAAAAAGCATTAATGTAGTAGCAGTAGTGTTGAGCCATTCATGCTTATATTACTCTCTGCTCCAGCAATGAAGCTTAAGGGGAAAAAAGGAAAGGAGATCAAGAACTTGTGCTCATCTAAAAGTTGTGCTCCAGTGGAAGCCAGCAGGTAGGTTCTCCGTATTCAACTGTACACAGAAATCAAGACAGACAAGTGCTCGTATAAAATGAGCAGAAGTTGACTCTAGAATGTGACTAGATGCGCGGTCCGATCCAATCATCTCGTCAGATGACCAAAGAAGAAACATGTCTCACTAACCAAGATAATTTGTCATATTCGTACGAATTATCTATACCTTTCTGACGTGTGTCTTACATAATGCTACTAGATCAGATCTGGCACATAGGCTGTATTTAGTTCACACTGAAGTTTGTAAGTTTGTTGAAATTGGTATGAAGTGATAGAAAAGTTATGTGTGTGTGAAAGTTTTGATGTGATGAAAAGTTAAAAGTTTGGAAAAAAAAACTTTAAAACTAAACCGGGCCTAGTAATAATAGAACTGTTCTGAATTTTAACGCTTTAGTGCATTTTTAAAAAAATCATTTTATAAATAGATTATGTGTAAACTAATTCCAAAATAGCTAACTTACGACCTCAACGACGACACATTTCTGACAATGACGGGGTGGATGACTAGCTACAATTAATTTTTAGTGGAGTCTATTCGCGAAACAAATTTTACAAAAGACCAAATGTCAAGATTTTTGTCCATTCATCTTATACTAGATTGAAGACATGGGAATTTTTTAGCGTGAGTAGTGTAGAAGTCCAAAGCACATCAAATTAGCATTATACTACTGCCTTCGTCCATGATAGGGTTTCTCAAACCGCCGGGGCCGGGGTTACCGCGCCCCTGCGATAAGCACGGTTACCGTGCAGTAACCGCGGTAACCGTGAAAAACCGTATAAAACCGTGCAAAATTCATCAAAAATTCAAATTATTTTTTAAATTTATTCGAATTTAAGGAGGTTACCGCGGTATTTACATTAGTACCCCGCGGTAAGCCCGGTAACCGCACGTGTGAACCCTAGTCCATGAATCCAAGCATTTAAAATGTATTTGAAAATATAAATATTCAAAAAAATACTACTCAAGCTAGGTTCCCGCATGGAAAACGATGTTACCCATTAATACATAATTAATTAAGTATTATCCATAAAAACTTAAAAAATAAATTAATATGATTTTTAAAATAACTTTCCTATAGAAAACTTTTTAAAAAGAAATCATTTAACGGTTTAAAAAGCGTGCGCACGGAAAAATAGATAGATGAGGTGGGATAAAAGGGAAAGAACACATCCTTATTTCACTAACCACTCCTTACTTTTCTCCCCTTTCTACTCTAACGAGCCTCCACGGTCTCACCTCCATTCATATGATTTTTATATAATCTTACTTCTTTTGTCCTAAGAAAAATAACCTTTATATATATATATATATAGAAATTAATTTATTTAGAGATGAGGGTAGTAGTCTCTAAAAGATCAAACAAATCATATTCTTATATTCACGGGAAGAGAGAGTATATAATATACTCCCTTTGTCCTATAATATAAGGTATTTTGGATGGATGTGACATATCCTCAGGCACAGATTCGTAGTTCTAGGATATATCACATCCATCCAAAACCCCTTATATTATAGGACGGAGGGAGTAGCACATATTAACCCGAATAATGATGGACCAAAGTATACATGCTCTACTAGTACTGATTTGGTGCCTAGCCAATTTATTTGGCATGCATAAAGCTATAGTACTATGCTAATTGACCACCTACCTATACGGGCATACTCTGTGTTCAGGAGGTGGCCCACACGGAAAATGTAACGATACATTAGCTTATAATTGATTAAGTATTAGCTAACCTGCTACTCATTTTGATTGACGATACTGCTGTGCACGATCTAATACTATAAATATTGAAATTCTAATATTATGCTAAATATGCTGCTTAGAGTTAAAAAAAGCCAACATTACTTACGATCACCAATCACCCTCTTACTCTCCAAACACCCCTTATTATGAGGGACATTATAGTCTTTTTCATCATTAATTTCTCTTAGAAAAATTATATGTATTTATATTTTGGGAAGAAGGGAGTATTGATTTTATATTTCATAATTAAATTAATAAAGTACCAATTAAATTGCACATATTTATTAATTAATAGTTTTATAATTATTGTATTAGAGTCCATGAATTTTTTAACATTGACTAATAGTTTTATAATTGACTAACAGTTTTATAAGTAATAGTCATGATCGTATAATCCATCTAAACAATGGCTTGATCGTTGTTGATTAGCGTGGGAGCTATCTGAGAAGTAGGGACTAACTCCTAAATTAATTTAAAAGTAAGTTTTAGATTTAAAATTGAATATGGCTTATAAGTCGAAGATCAAACATCCAGGCCAGTAGTATAATTTCCGTTCGCAGCAATTAGAAGTTGGTAGTTGACAACGTTTGAACAGCACTTAAGTATATCTATTATCTATATTGTACTCTCAGTTTATATAGAATATAAGAACTTCTAGTATATATATAACTTTTATTAATTCGTAATAATTATAATAAGTTGGTAGTTGACAAAGTTTAAGCATTACTACTTTAAACATTACTAGTATATATCTATATGCTACTATCTCGTGAAACAATAGGGATATATATATTTTTTAAGTAAAGAAACAATAGGAATATATATAAATACTACTATAAGGTAAGGTTTCCGATCCATCCAAGCTAGTAGTACTAGTACCGAATTGATAGGAAAGCTACTTTTTTTGACTCACGGGTGCAATGCAACAACGTGATGTGTCATCTCGATTGTCCTTTTCCTCTCCAACCTAACACGCAAACTGTTTTGGGCACACTCATATGCAGTTATGAACTGCACTGAGGAGAGATTGATCATGGTTACTAACTAAAAAAACCATAACACGGTTAGAGGAGAAAATGACGTCGCAAAACGATATGTCATCACCTTGTCTCTTGGACGCTAATTATACTATTAGAGACTAAATTAGGCATTGGTTATCCCATCAGTTCCCACTGATCATCCTGTTCGGAACATTGTACTTTGCTGTTGCTCAATCTTTAAGCTTTTCACATTGGCATTGCAGTGATGCTAACCTGTGTTTGGAATCCTGCCGTTGGATCGTGATCCAACGGTGGTGATGATCGAATGTCCTTGTTAGATTCGTCACCCCCTGATGATGGCAACGATGATTGGTGGCATCATAAGTCAGAGCAGTTAGGTATAATGTCAAGTTTAGAATGTACTTACACAAAAAAGAAAAGAAAAACACTCTGGTTTCTTAGTTTCTCTTTTTGTTTTTGAGAAAGGGCTACTCCGATTTTAAGTTCGATTGAGCTTAATTAATTTGTCGTAACCTGGTAGTGAGTTCTGTTTAAAGTAATTATCTGGTTTAGGGCAACATCAAACTTTAGCTGTCGGCAAATTTGAAATTCCAAGCTTGTGGAATTAGTGCCATCACCAACCACCGGTCAAAAAACACAGAAGGTTCAGTCTAAACTTAGCTCACCTCAACTTATGTATGATGACTCTCACAAAATTGAAATTTCATTGACATATTTATGCTGCTAATATATTTATTGGTGATTGATTGGTGAATTATGAATTGTGTGCGTCATGATGAATTGATGATGACATATATATTTTGGAAGTTGGCCTCAATGATAAGGTAATGTTTAGGTTAATAACAAACAAAAAATATATTAAGTACTGTTTAGTTAGTCGTATATGTATGTATTGTGACCTATGCAGCCTTATACATATATATATATATATAAGTAAAGAACAAAGTGTAATTAGCATTAATGCCCATATTAGGTATGTCAAATGTGGGAATTTTGAGTGGCTTAAGCATAAACTACTGACGTCCTAAAATCAATTTTTTTCCAAAATACAACAACTTCTGTACATACTTTCTCATCTTAATCAATCACTATCTTTCACATAATTTCTACACCTGCTTCTTTATCTCAACCAATAATAACCACCCTCCATCCCATTTCAGTACTGCTCTTCTTAATCCCTATTAAAAAATCCAAAAGTGTTTATTTTCTAAAACAGAGGGAGTATAAATATATGAAGCATATTCCTGCATTACTAGCTTTCAGTAATACTTGCATTCTGCTTTTACAAACTTCATGTACACTCTTTGAGGAAGTGCAACAAAATAACACACTTCCGAATATCACAGTGTTATCTAATCGATCTTTTCTACTATAGGCTCGATCTCCTTTAGAAAGCATGAATTTTATATCGTTTTTGTATAGTTAGTTCTCCTTCGAAAGAGTCTGAAGGCAGTGACGGACCTAATTAAATTAAAGTTAATTCGTTGTTTTAAGAAACTACTCCTAGATGAACACATAGTGTGAACGGTCAACACAATGGGGTCTCGGTCTCCATTTGTAAGGCAGAAGTGCGTCGTCAAAAGATGAACGTCAGTAGAATTGCATCCGTGCGTTTACTTCCGAGTTCCGACCGATCGACTCGATAACAACACTGTGAACAAACACGTGCGTGCGTACTCCGGCATTAGGCCATTCTCAACCCAATAAGTAGGATGATGTCTCTATAGTATTAAATAAGCTGTCACCTATGATAAAAAAATGATGTGTCAAGTGAATAAATTAGAAAAGAGAAGAAAACCATGTCTTGCATGAGACTTAGTTTCTACACAATATCCAAGGCATCATGTGAGATAAGTAGCATTAAATTTATATATAGAATAGTGGTATTTGCATTGGAAGAGTAGTATCTAGTACTAGTTTCTCGATGATGTGAAATTTATGAAAAGTATATCTTAGGTTGGGAATGGCCTTAAGACCGTCTCCCACACGCTCGGCCGGTGCAGCCATATTAATTACTGCTGGTCGTTCTAGTGGAATGCATGTCCATATGTACACAATTGACAATTCACAGCACCGCGTTCGTAATCGTGGGTGCGTCTGCACGTCTCGTTTTCATTAGATATCGTTATAAAAAAAGAAAAGACTAATTAAGCTTGGGCGAAGGAGCGTGTCGAATCTGCTCATCCTTGGATAATGGTGAGGCCATCGATTCGTTCACAATCGATATACTACCTATTTCTTAAAATATAACAAACTAAAGTTAGATATAGCACGTACTATAAATTTAGACAGATAACCTATCTATATTATGATGTATCTTTTCTGTCTGTCTGTTTGTCTGTCTATCTATCTATCTATTATATCATTAAAATAGCTTTGAAAGGAGACATCATATTCGCCGTAAGGGCTAGAAATTTCCACATTAATCGGAGAAAAAGAAAAAAAAAGAAAAATGAGAGTTCAAGTAGAAATACAATCTAAAAGTAGCTGAAATTCGGAATTAAAATCTTACCCGTTAGATTATAGTGGGTCCGAATTATAATGGTATAGATTAATTGATATAGTTTATACAAGATATAATTATATCTATATAAATAGAAGTTAAGAGTTGTATGTCTATTAAAACTAAAAGTTGTATAAAATCCAAATACACTTCTACGTATAAGGTTCCTATAAAAATAAAATTTTTCAGAGGCACACAGCCTTGCGGAATTGAAATCAAACATGATATAGAATCTATACGTATGTAACGGACTCAATATGAATTATTATCTAATTTCTGTTAGCCAAAAGAAGTTTTGTATGTCGACGTTTGATGTCACGACTACGGTATTTGCATAGTATGGGGATCGTTGGTACTAAGATATATGATTGAGGTAAAAGAGATGGGGATGAGGATTTTTATACAGGTTGGGGCCCCCTGAATTGTCAGGTAATAACCCTACTCCTGTTGGCCGAAGCCGGTCGTTGCTCTTATTCACCATAATCACACCAGTACAATATTTAGGGTAGCCTATCTATCTGTTGTCGACATAGCGGACTGAAATATCATCACTTAGTCGACAACAGGGTAGTATTCCTCCTCGAATCCGTGCCCGGTGAGATCAGAGACAGCGCTAGATCCCTACAGCTGGCCTCTGGAGGTATCGGATAGGGTTAGTCCAGGCATATCTCTGATGTCGATATCCGGCGGCGTGTCTTGGCGTCTGTTGGCTTGTATGTTGTGGCTTCTGTTGTTCCGTGTATGTTGATTGTGTCCTGATCTATTGTTCAGTGTCCCCTCTCCTTGTAGAGGGTCTTGTATTTATACCCATAGGTGTCCCCTTGTCCAAGTAAAACTAGGGAAACTAATATGCATACAATTCGAGTAGTGCTTGTCGTTTTCATGTAGAACTCTATTCATCCTTCCTTTTGTGGAACTCCTCCTATATCCGAAGGTTGTTTCCGTATAAGACATGGTATGTGGTGGGTCTTGCCGAGATTTAGTCAACTACTATTAGGTACGTGGTATCCATAATCCTGACACCGTATGAATTAGATTATACATATATACTTCTATAAATCAAGTACGTATCACAACAATATTCAGGCTTTGATATGGACGGAAACAGATCAACAAATATTAGGGGGACGAAAGCTACAGCAGCAGGTTAAGAAACGTTAAAAAAAGATTTCCGTAAAAAAAAGAAAGAAAAAGATTTCTGTACCAAAAAAACAAGCGCTAAAAATTTTAGGAATTGCTAACTAGCAGCCTCCGATAAAAAAAGGTGCAAAAATCGGGTTTCCGCCTTCCGTAAAAAAGGAAAAAAATAGTGCGAACAAAATATTTTGTCCGATTCTTAAAAAAAATCCCGTCCTCCGTGCCAAAAAAAAAACAAGCGCGAAATTTTTTTTCTATCCGATTAAAAAAAAGTGTGTTCCTGTTTTCCTTAAAAAGGAAAAAAAGTAGTGAGAAAAAAAGATTTTTGTCCTATCCTTAAAAAAAATAGTACGTATAAACCGGTCCTCCCGAAAAACCTCCGTGCCCGAAAAAAAAACAAGCGCGAACAAAGGTTCCCGTTTTCCTTAAAAAAAGAAAAAAATAGAGAGAAAAAAGGTTAATGGAAGAAAAAGTTTTTGTGAAAAGTTAAAAAAAAATCTGATTCCATAAAAACCGATGCTTTTCCAAAAATTCCTCCAAAAAAAAGAGGTTGATGGGAAAAAAACTAAGAGTCCATAAAAAAAATCCAATACGAGATTAGTAAAATTTAGGAACAAAAAAGTTAAAAAAATCAAAATTAGAAAAAAAGAAAAGAAAACAAGAGTTAAGTAGAATACAATTTAAAATTAAATATAATCAGTATAGAAATAAGAGTACATATCAGAACCCAATAGTAGATGAATTAAAATAAAAAAATAAAGTAGATGAATTAAATTCGGAATAAAAATAAAATAAAATCTAAAATTAGGCAAATGAAAAAGATAGTTAAAGTAGGAATACAATTTTGAAACGGCTGATGAAAATAAAAAATAAAAAGAACAAAAGAACACAATAAGAAAAATAAAATAAATTCTAAAATTGGTGATAAAAAGTAAAGACTATTGAAAGAAAAGACCATCTAAAACACATGACGAGATTAATTAAGTAACAGGCTTACAGTGGAGCAGAGTGGTGGCTGTTGATGTGACATCTAAAAACTATTAATAAATCACCAGATAAAATCCTAATGACGATTAAAAGGAAGGACGACGGGCATGTCGTGAAGTAATCGGTCAAGGCGGTTGGCGGGACTTCTAGAAAGTAAAAAAATAAACCCCAATGAAAATCATATTTGATTTTTAAAATCTCAATTAAAAAAAAGAGAGGCAGCGGGTGGGTCGTATAGGAGTACAATGGCAGAGCCGCTGATGGTTGGTGGGTCTTCTAGAAAGTAAAAAAATGAATTCCACGATAGTTATGTTCGATTTTACAATCCCAATGAGAATAAAGAGTATGCGGCGGACGGGTCGTAGAGGAGTATAGTGGCACCGTTTGACAGGATTTCTATAAATTATAAGAAAAAATAAAACCCAACGAGACAATAAACTCTAAAAAATATAAGGTCTAATTTTTAAAGGTTTGGGCTTCTAAAAAGTAAGAAAAATAAACCCCAATGATAATCATGTTTGATTTTAAAATCTCAATGACAATAAAGAAGGGCGGCAGCGGACAAGCCGCAGAGGAGTACAGTGACAAAGTTGCTGACGTTTTGGCGGAATTCTAGAATGTAAAAAAATAAACCTAAACAATAATTATGTTTGATTTTTAAAATAATACTCCCTCTATCCCATTTTAAATGCAGCCATAGTTTTCCGCACGTAATTTTGACTGTCTATCTTATTTGACATTTTTCTAAAAAAAAATTAAAAACATTAGTCACGAGTAAAGTACTATTCATGTTTTATCATCTTATAACAACAAAAATACTAATTATAAAAAATTCAAATAAGACGGACGATCAAAATTGGGCGCGAAAACTTATGGTTGTAATTAAAATGGGACGGAGGGAGTAATGACAATAAAGAGAACATGCAGTGGACGGTCATAGAGGAATATAATTGAAGCGTTTGACAGGACTTCTAAAAATTACAAAAAAGAAACCTAACTGGAAAATAAACTCTAAAAACTATAATTTTTTAATCCAATTTTTAAAGGTTTGAAGGAGAATGAATAGAAACAATGGTGGATCGAGCAAACAAATAAAGAATAATATGATAGAAGTAAACGGTAGCAACTGGTGTGACTTTTAAAAGTTATAAAATTATAAACACGAGGACGATAAGATTTGGTCTTTCAAAATCTTAAGACAACGAGGTAACTATTTAAGAAATTTTAAGTAAAATCATGTTAAAAAATATAATTTTATATGGGTGCTAGCCGCGCAATTGCGTGGGCCACCCGCTAGTTTGTATAATAATAAGGTTAATGGTAGAAGAGATGAAGTAGTACTAATTAAGCTGACTGAAATTAAACGCTGCATGCGGCAAATCCTCCCGATTAATAAAAACAACTCGTGATCAGCCAATGTGAAGGCTGAGAAAATCATTATACGACATCATCAGAGGCCACTACGTACCGTACCCTACCCGCGAAATGACAGGTTCGTGCTCGTGCAGGTAGTAATAATAATCTAACCAAATTAAAGAGATAAAACCAAACAAAAATATCTCGACCGATCGCCGCCACCACTACTACGACTACCTCCTTCCCAGTGGATGCGCAGATCGATCCAATGGCTGACTACCTGGGTGCGCAACGATCGAATTACGCGAAAACGACGACGAAATCGTCGTGAAATCTCACGTTTCCGGCGCATGCATCCATGTTCTGCCCTTGCCCTGGCCGCCGCCGGGCGGGCGGCTAACCTCACCTCGCGTCGCAAGACGCGAGTGGCTCCACTCACCCACCCACACCGCCACACGCACGCGCCTTTCCTTTCGCGTGAAAAGGTAGCAGCAGCAAGCCACTCACCTTGTCACGTGATCCCGTCGTCCGTCCCGGTCACCTCGCGACGCGATGCCATGCGGGTCCACCTGTCAGCGACGGACGAAAAGGCCTACGGCTGTGTATGATTTATCTACTACTATTAGCTAGAATATTTTTAAAATAGATTAATATGATTTTTTAAATATTTTTTTATAGATTTTTTTTAAAAAAACACAGTGTTTAACCGTTTAAAAAACACAGGAGATGTGAAGTCGGAAAACTAAGCTTAAGACCAGATAAGTGGGGCGGGCACGGATCGATGGAGAAAGTGCATCGGATGGTGTTTGTATGCATGGGACCATTTCTGGTACGCATCCACCGTAACAAACTAGCAACACACTTATATATATTAATAAACTTGCACAGATGTAAACTGAAAAATCGTTGAAAATGTTTTGCATCTGCTGCCTTTTTTTTTATCTCCAGCCCAAATTTGAAAATCTGAAAAGTAGCGCACTCACACACACACACACACGATGTTTCGTCTGGACGCAGTGGAGACAGATTGTTAGTTATCGTCTTCATCAACGTGACAACATCGATCGATCGTCCACATGGTTGTTTTCTGCTCGATGACACATTGGCCACGTTACGTGCGTACCTAACTACGGCCACACAATACTGCATCTGGACCGTGCATATTATACACTTCTTTTTTTTTTCCTTGTAGAGGAAGATGTGAACTGGAACTCTTTTTTTTTAGGGGAAGAAATTAAAATCTTAGATGTTGAATTTGCTGATGCAAGCGTCTCAATGAGTGAGACTTGACTGTGGGGTGAGTAGGAAGCAGTTGAATCTCGTGGTCGATCGATCGTGTCGCTACAGCAAGCAGCTGTGCATATGACTATCTCCAATTTTTTTTTAAAGTAGATAAATATTAATAAGTATAGTTTTTTTTTATATGAAAGGCTAGCTCGATCCAGGATTTGGTGACATGGACTCGGATAACGGGATAAGATAAGGTCGCCGCCGAGTATCTCCATCGATCGACTGTCATCAGTCAGAAGACCGAAATAAATTTTGGTTTTGACAAATTTTCGTTGCTCAATTTCGAATATACTACTACTTGTAGTGAACAGCGATGCACCTAATGGACTTTTCCTCGCATGCAACGACTTTGAATGAAGGTCTGAAGGACAGAGAGATATATGATCGATTGATCATTTGATCATTGAGTTAGCTAATCCATCACTGTTTGTTACAAAAATGCATGGCTTTTAGTTCATGCTCGCCCTTGATAACTCAAAAGAGACGGAGAATTAAGGAAAGGTCCATCATATCAAACCCCCAATTCGATCTTGATCATGGATACGGGGTATATTATATATACAGGTGGAAAATGAAAAGGAGCTATACTAACCAAGCCTCTCTGTGCAATTTCGAGCTGTCCCTAATAATTGCGAGACAGAGGATTATTTGCCTAACGATGGATCGATATGATCGAACCACTCAATATTGTTTCCCGGACACACCTTTTGGCGAGACGCATCATCATCATGGAGTCCAGGAAACCAAATCAACCGTAAACAAAAAACAAGGCGTGCATAATTAATTAGTCACTAGTAAATTAATTAGATTGAAACAAGCTAGCAGATGCGTACCTCGCCAATTAAGAATCCCAGCAAGTGGAATAATAAGCATTTATCATATGGTATAATGGTAATGTGACCCTTATCATCATAATTCTAAGTAGTAGTAGTAGTACTTCTCCTGTTGACCAACAACTCTACTGATGGAGTGATGTGGAGTTGCTGTGTTTTGTCCTTTGGTGGCTGGATTTTGAGGCCAAGAAAATGCAGATGGATGGATACATGGTAACACCAGGGATAATAGTACAGTTCAGGTATAGTGACTACGGTCATAACCTAACATAACAATGATGGTCACTCAGGTGTTAAATTGGGAGAGGACGATTGCATTTGTACCTGAAGCTGAAAGGAAGGCTTTTGGAGTGGTACACGTAACACGTACTCGCGGTGGTTCAGAGATGTTGTTGCAAAATAAGGGAAGAGAGATACATGGGAGATGATGATCGATTGGGGAACAAAAGTTGGTGGCTTTTTCTCGGGGTGTTAGTTACCAAGTTAGTTGCTCGTGTGGGTCTCATGGACGATCTCTCGATCTCCTTGGAGGTTTCCTCCTGCTGGTAAATCCCCTCGTCGATTCGGACAGAACGGTTTGATTATTTTACTGTGTTTTCGGTAGGAGTAGAAGAGCTCGCTCGTGACGCATGGTTGACCGATAGCTCCGTCTGGTACTGCGTCGCATCTATACAAAATACGGTACACTCATTGGTTGGTACTTATGGTTTTTGGAGAGAATTTTGTTGTATGTGACAAACAGAGACATGTCTGTTTTCGTTGATCTGGGTTGGGAATCCATCTCTTACGCCCAGAAAACGGAACGTCCCGTTAACACGTGATTAATTAAGTATTAACTATTTTTTTAAAAAAGGATCAATATGATTTTTTTTAAAGCAACTTCCGTGTAGAAACTTTTTTAAAAATACACCGTTTAATCATTTGAAAAGCATGCGCGTGAAAAACGAATGAGGTGAGCTCGGAAAACTAGGCAAAGAACTCAGGCCGCGGCGTGACAGAGGCAAGCGAAGATTTCAGTTGGACTAAGAGCAAGTTTAATAGTATAGCCAATTGTTGGCTCCAAACCATTTATAGGCTGTGTTTGGATGCCTCCCTTTCCCAACCCCTCCCCATCGTTTTCCGCGCGCATGTTTTTGAAACTGTTAAACGGTGTGTTTTTTACAAAAAGTTTCTATACGAAAGTTGCTTAAAAAATCAAATTAATCCATTTTTTTAAAAAAAATTAGCAAATACTTAATTAATCACATACTAATGGGTCGCTCCGTTTTCTGTGCGCGGTGTTTGGGTTGGGATCTGCCTCCGGCGAACACAGCCATAGTCAACTTAATAGCTAATTCGTACAATAGTTACCTATAAATATATACTACACAATTAATATCTGGTCCCGCCTATTATACAGGCGTGCATCTTGGAGTCCGTGTTGTAGCAGGGTATAAATCTGTAGCCGCTGCTTTTCCCTCTCTTCTTTTATCTCTTAGAATTGTGTTTATAGCTGGTTTATAGTTTGCTATTGTACCTACTCTAATCATGGTTGAAGTGAAAACACGGCGTATAACATTAACAAATACATGGAGGCATGGAGTGAGCGTCGTTATTAGAGCCGTGGTTGCGACGCAAAAGTGCAAAAAAAAAAAAAAGGAAGGAGGGAGGCGTCGTGGTCGGGGTGGTTAGGTTAGCGGCCTCGTCCGATCCGGACGACGATCCAATCGTCCTTTTGCTCTCTCCTCCTGCCTGCGCGCCTTTGACTCCCGTGGAAAACAAACGCCACGACGAGAGAGAAAAGGCAGGTGGTGGTGGGGGCTATCCACGGCCGCGCGCTCGCGCGCGTGCGTGACCCCGAAGCAAAAACCAACCAACCAACCAAGCCAAGCCCGCCAAGCGCAAGCGCGGAGCCCCGCGCGTCGTCCCACCACCACCGCGCGGCTGCATTCGACGCGATTCACGCGATGCGGCCCTCCTCCTCACCGCGCGGCGCCGCTGTCGCGCTGCGCCGACACACGCCCCCGCGCGCTCACCCGCACGCACGCACCAACGCGATGCGTGTGCGCCATGTCGCTCACGCGCAACAGCGGCTGGCTCGCGCGTCGCGGCGGTGGTTGTGTTTTTCTTTTCTTTTTGGGCTAAGGTGATCGATGCCGATGGGGTGGATTTGGATGGGCTCCATGTGGTGGTGGGGGGAGATCAGGAGATGAGATGCTGCCTCGGCCACGTGAGTTAACGAGGGTGTGCACTGCACGGACAGGACACGACACGACCATGCGTTTGTCAATGATCGCATTTGCCCGGAGCTAGGGGCTCACGCGCGCGCCCGGATTGCCTAACAAAAATACGTGTATTTGTATATCGTCGTCGTCGGTGTAGATGTAAACGAAGGACCGTGCCACGGACCGTAGCATAACTAGCACAGCTAGGAGAAGATTAGCTCACGTATATCCATACACATAATAATGCTAGTTGATACTGCTGCTGCTGCTACTAAATGCAAGCTCCCAGGGTCCCCAACTAGCAACCACCACTGGTACGAGTACGTCTTTCGGACCGACACACGCGCTGCTCATGACAAAATCACTGCATGCGAGCGTTCTGTTGATCAAATACTGTCATGGCATCATATGTTTGGACATGAACAACTTCCGGTAGCTATAGTTTCTCTCAGTAATTTAAAATAGTTGAAATTTGGTAACTATATAAGAAATCCTGCCAAAATTTGATAACTATATAAGAAATCATGCCAAAATTTTGGTACAGTTGTCAAAATTTCGACAATGCCAAAATTTGGTAATGTTTTTTTTGGCATCAAAGTAAACATGTCACTAATTAAAAATCAAAAACTGAGTTTTCTCAGTTTCCTCATATTCTTACTGGTCGCTTCTCGAAATCTAAAATTCTTAAAAAATGGGCGCCGCCTTAATTGTACTACTACCATGTTTGAACTGTTGTAATTCGGATGTAACAAAACGGCATCGTACTAGCATGTGTTAATCTAAAGTTAATCTCGGATGGGTCGTTTTCAATCAGCAGGGCAGATACTGTTCTCATCTCGCAGTTTTCTTTTTCTGTAACTGTGTACTACTAGTACGAGTACCCAACGTATACGTACGTTTTAACAGATGATTTTTTTGGGAGTTTCTCCTGTGGATTATACAGTATAGAAATGTGCGCTTTGCTTGATGACAGTGAGGCCCGGGGCCCCTGAAACTCCCCCAAAAATCCCAGTTATCTATATATACCCGGAAGGAACCACAGTCCCTGCCTGCCATCATCATAATTCGCAGGGCAACCACCGCTGGGCACGCACGCTGCCTGCTGGAGAGCACCACCCAATGGAAACTGATTGATCCTGCCTCTGCCATGGTGAGCTCGAGCTTGAGCTGAGAGCCATCTTCTTGTACAGCTCGTCGTCAGCTTTGGTGTTGTTTTGTGTAGTGTAGTAGTGGAGTACAGGGTCACAGTAGCAGTAGTAGTTGCCGAGTTCCTTCTTTGTTTGCTCCCACTCTCCCTGGATCTTTTTTTTAAATTTGTTTTTTTATTTGTTCCCTTTTTTTTTCACCGGCTTCTATCTTTTCCCACTGCTGCTCGTAGTGGCATCTGCTGCTTCTTTGTGCGGCGGCAAATGCGAAAGCTGCCAACTTTGCGCTCGGTTGGTTGTTGTTCCTTCTCCAACTTAGCTAGCTGGAGTACTCTTTTGCAGCTCTCCCCAATCCCCCCTCCAACTCCAACCTCCTATAAAATCAGCGGCTCGTGGTTTTCTCTCTTTCCTGGGTAGATTGGATTAGAGGAAGGTGTTGCTCTCAAGTGACTGATCAGTTGCTTAGATTCAGATTCGTAGTGCTTGCTTGCTTGCTCCCTGTTCGTTCTGAGTTCTGACCGTGCGTGTGTGTGTATGGTTGGTTTCTTGATTAGTTGTTCTTGCTTTGGTTTGAGTTGCCGAGGTGGATGAATCCGGCTAATGTGGGAGCAATTATTGGGGTTTTGTGGCAGGTGAGGTACTGGTATGCAGGAGCTCGGTGGGATTAATCGATTCTTGAAGAAGAGCAGCTCGGCGCTGCGGTTGTTGCTGTGCCCAATCTAGCGGCGGCGCCAGGAAGGAAGAAAAGCTGCGAAAATCTTTGGTTGGTCAGTGGAGGTAGCAGCGAGAGTAGGAGGCCATGCCGGAGTCTTGGAGAGACGCGGAGGCGAACGCGTCGTCGTCGGCCTCCGTCGCCGCGGCGGACTCGAGCCCGGGGAATGGCAAGGGCGGTGGCGGCGGCGGCGGCGCCGCGGTGGCGAGGGGAGAGCGGGCGGCGTCGGCGTCGGCGTCGGCGCGGGTGCCGTTCCACAAGCTGTTCGCGTTCGCGGACAAGACGGACGCGGCGCTGATGGCGCTGGGGACGCTGGGCGCGGTGGCGAACGGCGCCGCGCTGCCGTTCATGACGGTGCTCTTCGGCAACCTCATCGACGCCTTCGGCGGCGCGATGGGCATCCACGACGTCGTCAACCGGGTGTCCATGGTCTCCCTCGAGTTCATCTACCTCGCCATCGCCTCCGCCGTCGCCTCCTTCGTCCGTAAGTGCTGGAACACACCACTGTACTCTACTCTACTCTACTGTCTCGCCGCAAAGATTGCAAAGCTGAACTTGTTGTTGGATGATCTTGTGGCCAGAGGTGACATGCTGGATGATCACCGGAGAGCGGCAGGCGGCGAGGATACGGAACCTGTACCTCAAGACCATCCTGAGGCAGGAGATCGCCTTCTTCGACAAGTACACCAACACCGGCGAGGTCGTCGGCAGGATGTCCGGCGACACCGTGCTCATCCAGGACGCCATGGGCGAGAAGGTGAGCTGAGCCACCAGGACACACTCCTCCACATGCTCAATTTTGCTCTCAAGCTGTAGGCAGCTAACCATTCCCCCCATGTCAACGTCGGGCTCAGGTTGGCAAGTTCATTCAGCTGGTGGTGACGTTCTTGGGCGGATTCATCGTCGCCTTCGCGCAGGGGTGGCTCCTCACCCTGGTCATGATGGCGACCATCCCGCCGCTCGTCGTCGCGGGGGCCGTCATGTCCAACGTCGTCGCAAAGATGGCGTCCCTCGGCCAGGCGGCGTACGCCGAGTCGTCGGTGGTGGTGGAGCAGACCATCGGATCCATCAGAACAGTAAGCATCACCAGCAGCAAAGTGATCGATGAAAAGGAGCACACAAATAGACACAGGATTGTTGTGCCACTATCATATAGCTGAAAGAACCCCCACTAATGCGGCAATGTTTGACGCCTCAGGTTGCATCTTTCACCGGGGAGAAGCAGGCAGTGGAGAAGTACAACAAGTCCCTGAAAAGCGCCTACAAATCAGGCGTTCGGGAGGGCCTCGCAGCCGGGCTTGGCATGGGCACGGTCATGGTGCTCCTCTTCTGCGGCTACTCGCTGGGGATATGGTATGGTGCCAAGCTCATCTTGCTCAAGGGATATACCGGCGCCAAGGTCATGAATGTCATCTTTGCAGTGCTAACAGGATCTCTGTAAGTCTTATTTCGGGTTATTTTTGTGCATATATAGTTTCAGTAATATTTATGCTTGATTTTTACCAATTGCTTGGAAAAGCACTACCTTTGTGTTGTGTCCTCAATGCTTGAAGTTTCTGCTTCGGTTCCCAGTTTCATTTTTTAGAAATATAGTTAAGTCATGATTCCAACCTTCAAGGCATGCTCCTAAATTACAGCAGTTGGTAGGTGGGAAAGGATTAGACCGACGATTAGAATGTTTAGTACACACATGTACTTCAAAGTTCCAAATTCCTCTTTTTGGGATGGGGATAAGGGAAGTTACAACAGCTAAAGTTTTGTGATTATGATGATTTCGACGTGTTAGGCTACAAGCACAAACTAAGGTGCATGCCTCTTTTTTTTTTGGTGATGGTGATAGCACTTATCATGGGTAAATAGCTTAACGGATTTTGGGTGTTTGGCACATTGGCAAGTGATTTGGTAGATTCACCTCCCTTTTGTTCCAAGTTTTGTACTACCTAACTACCAACTCCCACCAGCAGCCTCAGGTAGCATCCAGGATGCTTTTCATGGTCAACAAAATAGATGATGCTAATGAAATTGAAGAATTTACTCCAATTTATAAAATAAATGAAATAGGTTTTTGCTGTGAAAAATTATTGGTTCGTACACTGTTTTTTTAGTCTTTTTGTACCTTTTTGCTTCCATTTTAGTGATGGTAGCCAGTTTGTACTTCAGTTAAATTGACCAAGCAAACTGATTATAATACCAGATGCTGACTTATTTTGTTATCATATTTAACAGAGCACTAGGGCAGGCATCACCAAGCATGAAAGCTTTTGCAGGTGGGCAGGCTGCTGCATACAAAATGTTCGAGACAATAAACAGAAAACCAGAGATCGATGCATACAGCACCACAGGAATGAAGCCCGATGACATTCGAGGGGATATTGAGTTTAGGGACGTATATTTCTCCTATCCAACTAGGCCTGATGAGCAAATATTCAGAGGTTTCTCCCTTTCCATACCCAGTGGCACAACAGTTGCATTGGTCGGTCAGAGTGGGAGTGGTAAATCAACGGTTATCAGCCTAATCGAAAGGTTTTACGACCCTCAGCTTGGTGATGTTCTCATAGATGGTGTGAATCTCAAGGAATTCCAGCTTAGGTGGATCAGAAGTAAAATTGGCCTTGTCAGCCAAGAACCAGTCCTATTTGCTGCTAGCATAAAGGAAAACATAGCTTATGGCAAAGACAATGCAACGGATCAAGAAATTAGAGCTGCAGCTGAGCTTGCGAATGCCTCTAAATTCATAGATAAAATGCCTCAGGTTAGAAGTCTACTCTATATGCAAGTTTTGTGTTTCCAGTATTCAGAATTTTTAGATCATTGGGCATAACATACTGAGATTTCTTCCTTCTCCTTGCCAATATTTACAGGGCCTTGATACTTCAGTTGGTGAACATGGGACTCAGCTTTCTGGTGGGCAGAAGCAAAGAATTGCCATAGCAAGAGCAATTCTAAAAGATCCAAGGATCCTACTGCTAGATGAAGCTACAAGCGCTCTGGATGCTGAGTCTGAGAGGATTGTGCAGGAGGCTCTTGACAGGGTCATGACTAACAGAACAACTGTCATAGTTGCACACCGCTTGAGTACAGTTAGAAATGCTGACACCATCGCTGTCATTCATCAAGGAACATTAGTGGAAAAAGGTAAAATTCCCAAAAGGCTCATATCAATGATCAAAATCATCCATTTTATGAGCTCTCAGTTGCCCATTGCATCTTTCCTTAAACATTTAACATTTTTGGTCAGGTCCACACCATGAGCTTCTGAAGGATCCTGAAGGAGCTTACAGCCAACTGATAAAGCTGCAGGAAGCAAACCGGCAGGACAAGTCTGACCGAAAGGGTGACTCTGGAGCTCGTTCAGGCAAACAATTGTCAATAAATCAGTCTGCTAGCCGCAGCCGGAGGTCATCCCGTGATAACAGCCACCATTCATTCTCTGTACCATTTGGTATGCCCCTAGGGATTGACATCCAGGATGGTTCCTCTGATAATCTATGTGATGGGATGCCACAGGATGTGCCTCTAAGTCGTCTTGCGTCTCTGAACAAGCCAGAAATTCCAGTGCTCATACTAGGTTCCATTGCATCTGTCATCAGCGGAGTAATCTTCCCAATCTTTGCTATACTGCTGTCAAATGTGATCAAAGCATTCTATGAACCCCCACATCTGCTGAGGAAAGATTCGCAGTTCTGGTCATCCATGTTCTTGGTGTTTGGCGCAGTATACTTTTTGTCACTTCCAGTTAGTTCGTACCTTTTCTCTATAGCTGGGTGCAGGTTGATCAAAAGGATAAGATTGATGACATTTGAGAAGGTGGTAAATATGGAGATCGAATGGTTTGATCACCCAGAAAACTCAAGTGGAGCAATTGGTGCAAGGCTATCAGCTGATGCAGCTAAAGTTAGGGGGCTTGTGGGTGATGCACTTCAATTAGTTGTACAAAACACAACAACCTTGATTGCTGGTTTAGTCATTGCCTTTGTATCAAACTGGGAGTTATCACTCATCATCTTAGCTTTAATACCACTCATTGGTCTAAATGGATGGATCCAGATGAAATTCATTCAGGGTTTCAGTGCAGATGCAAAGGTTTGTCCTCTACTGAAATGTTTGTTTTGCTGGATTATTACTTCCGCAAAACCTGACTTCTTTACTTGTTTATGCAGATGATGTATGAGGAGGCAAGTCAAGTGGCAAATGATGCAGTAAGCAGTATAAGAACCGTAGTCTCCTTCTCAGCAGAAGAAAAGGTTATGGATTTGTACAAGAAGAAATGTGAAGGCCCCCTAAGGACAGGGATTAGAACAGGGATTATAAGTGGAATTGGCTTTGGTGTTTCATTTTTCTTGCTATTTGGTGTATATGCAGCTAGCTTTTATGCTGGTGCTCGGCTTGTTGAGGAAAACAAGACAACTTTTCCTAAAGTTTTCAGGGTAAGTATTCTGTACTCCGGCAGTGGTAGGAGAATTTAAACTTCAGCTACTTCATATATAAACTTTTAACATCGCTCACATATTTTTGAAATGAAGAACTCAATTTTTCTGCCATCTGAATGCAGGTTTTTCTTGCTCTTGCTATGGCAGCGATTGGGGTGTCGCAATCAAGTACCCTTACATCAGATTCTTCCAAAGCAAAATCAGCTGTGTCTTCGATATTTGCAATTGTGGATCGTAAATCTAGGATAGACCCAAGTGAGGATGCAGGGGTAACTGTCGAAACACTGCACGGCAATATTGAGTTCCAGCATGTTAGCTTCAGATATCCAACCAGGCCAGATGTTGAGATATTCCGAGACTTGTGCTTGACAATTCATTCTGGGAAGGTACGAAACCATCCATACAAGAACCTCTTTACATTCAAAATGTTTATGCTTGCTAAAGCTAACTATCCAAATCATTTTTATCAGACCGTTGCACTTGTTGGGGAGAGTGGTAGTGGCAAATCAACAGCAATTTCATTGCTTCAGAGGTTTTATGATCCTGACGTAGGACATATACTGCTAGATGGTGTGGACATTCAGAAGTTTCAGCTAAAGTGGCTGAGGCAACAAATGGGTCTGGTGAGTCAAGAACCTGCCCTCTTCAACGACACAGTACGAGCAAATATTGCTTATGGGAAGGAGGGAGAAGCAACAGAATCAGAAATCATTGAAGCAGCCAAATTGGCAAATGCCCACAAGTTCATTAGTTCCTCGCATCAGGTTTCTTTCTAGGTTTCTTTCTTTTCATTGGTGTTTGCTATTGTGATTAAATGCTAGAAACATTTTTCTCAAAGATTTGTTTTACCTGAAAATTTGTAGGGTTATGGCACAACAGTTGGAGAGCGGGGAGCTCAGTTGTCTGGAGGCCAAAAGCAGCGTATCGCGATCGCTCGTGCGATTGTGAAGGATCCCAAGATCCTTCTGCTGGATGAAGCAACCAGTGCGCTGGATGCTGAATCCGAAAGGGTGGTTCAAGACGCGCTGGACAGAGTGATGGTCAACCGGACAACCGTGATCGTTGCTCACCGTTTGTCTACAATACAAAATGCGGATTTGATCGCAGTCGTCAAGAATGGAGTGATCATCGAGAAGGGAAAGCACGATACCTTGATGAACATCAAGGATGGCGCCTACGCCTCCCTCGTCGCCCTTCATTCAGCAGCTTCTTCATAGCCGCCGGTAGTAAGGCTCCTGCAAGTGTCTGCTGAACATATATTAACAGAACTGGCACACACACTGCAATAATTCTGCAGGTGCTAGTCTTTGTTCCTCTTTTGATGGCATACATAACTGCTTATAGCCAAGAGGGAAAGGCTATACAGATAGTAAGGACCAAATGTAAATGCAACAAGTTGGTCCTTAACATATATATTAATTCATATATATATATGTAACACGGATCATAGATACCCAAATAGATGATGATTATGATTACCTCTCATGTGTTTGCTCTTATTTTCCCTTGGAGATTTTATTTTCTACCATGCAAGGAACTACCGAAGGGGGAACTGTTCAAGAAAGGATGAACACATCAGAAAGATGCACCCTGGAACTCAAATCTCATCCTGCCAGGCTGCCATGTTAAATTGTTAATCAGTCACCCTCCTCTGACAAGATGAAAGAAACTCGATGGAAATTTTTATAGACAGAAATACTGAAACAACAAACCTGATGCATGGAAGAGCAGAGTTAAACAAGACTCCGCAGAAGCATGATTTTTCTTGGCGATCTCCTTGAAGGTTGCAAGATCAGATCCAAAAAAACAGCAGGTGTTTTTTGGTGACCAAGAAACACCAACTCTGTTCGGCACAATCGTCAATGGCCATGGCCACCATGGCAATCGAAAACCTACTGGCTTCTCTGAATTTATCAGGTTTTGTCACTGTCATGTACTAGTATACTGGTGTGTGGCCGGGGTTGATTCGTGCAAGTAACTTTCAGGACCTAACCCCTCTACTTCCGAATGACAACAAAAAAAGGCCCAATTTCAAAGCGAACTGTTGTTGCTGAGAGCACACCTTGCAACCTTTGCTCGTTGTGAAAAAGCACATATAGGAGTGTACTTCCCTTCTAGAATCTGGTTAGGAAAATTACTACCAAATCCGATGGAGTATAGTCGAGAGGCCTGAGATGGATCTAGGTATCTAAACGATTCAGACAACCCAGCGGAATAGTAAAACGAGATCCCACAATAACCAAGACCTAATCTCACGATATATTAGACGGTGGGAGAAGAGCAATTGGGGGAGCCTCTTCAGTTGAAACTCCGAACTGGAAGCTTTCCCGCCACATCAAACAGGAGGACACAGGGGAAAAGCAACAAGAGGAGGAGGAAGAAGAAGAAGAACACAGACCAACGCGACGGCGTGGCGGAGGAGGCATCACCATGGAATCGATCGATCTCATCTCACCAACGCTACCCGTCGGCGATCTCCGGCCGGCGAGGGCGACGGCGCGCGCGCCGGCGTGATCGATCGATCTCCGCGTCGGCCATCATGGATTTGCCCCCCGATGACCCTCCCCACCCTCCCTCGGTTGCTACCCCTGGGGTTGAAAAATTGTTGTCGTGCGTGCGCCCATGGATTGGATGAGCGAAGAAGAAGACGACCATGGGGGAATGTGCCAAAGCCCGTTGACATTTTGCGTTCAACCGCGGCTGTTTACTGAGGCGGTTGCTGTCGATTACTAGTTTTTTTTCTTGTCAACAAGGATTTTTTTTTTTTGGGGTCAGTGAGCTGTGTTGACAAATTTGTTGGCCGGCCAACTTGGTTGTATATTTTTATTGGATTGGATTGGGCTCTTAATAAAAACCCTACTAGATCAGTTGGCGGGTATATTTATATTTTGGGCTTCCTCCCTCTAGTAGCACTGAAACAAATCGTTTTTAAACTTGTGAAGAAAATTTAGGAGAGTACTCGCTCAAATGACTATCGTTGTACATTTACACTGAACTGGAAAAAGAACGCAAGCCATGGAAGGATGTGAAAAGGCGAGCGAAAAAAATTGACAAAAATAGTTTATATTTAAAACGAATTATAATTAGAACCGAAGTAGAATTGCCATGGTGAAATAGCACAGTTCCTCTAAATTTAGTTGTGTAAAAACCTGAAAAACGAAGGTAGGCTCTCTTTATAAAGGCAACGCAAAATATATCTATACAAGTAATTCCACATGAGATATGGCCTATTGATCTGGACATAAAATTCATGTGTAAAAGTGAACTTACTTTGAAACTACTTCCTCTGTTTCAGATTATAAGATGTTTTTGACTTTAGTTAAAGTCAAACTACTTTATGTTTAACTAAGTTTGTATAAAAATTAGTAACATTTTCAATCCAAAACAAATTTATTATAAAAATATATTCAATTATTGATTTGATTAAACTAATTTAATATTATAAATATTATTATATTTATCTATAAACTTAGTCAAACTTTAAACCGTTTAACTTTGACCCAAGTCAAAACGTCTCATAACCTGAAACGGAGGCAGCATTACTCTTACAAAGGTGTCCTCAATAATATATACCACAGTCGTGCAGTCAGATCTACAACAGCTGCAAAGCTCTCTGGAAGTCCGGGTTCAGATTATTCTTACATTTTTTTTTACAGCTCAAAAATGAAGGGGGAACAGACTTTCAGTTCAGATTTCAGAATGTATTCTATATCAACTGAACATGAAGGTGCCAATCGCCCGAGGAGGCAAGGAGAACTGCCACTTGCCACAACTAAGATTTCAGTCACAATGCCTTCCATTGGGCCGGAGAGCTGGCTAGCTGGAATGCTGGATGTCAACTCCTCATGCCAGAGTTTCTTCCTGCATTCAACAATCGATAGGCACATGAAAGTTAGTACTACTGACTACAGTGTGATTAGCCATAATAGTTTGTTTCAACCACTTGCATATATGTCAATGGCTAGAGTAAGGGTTAGTTGTGAGAAGAATCACAGAGAACGTGATAGTTGCTATCAGAAACTGCACCAGAATACACAATGCAGTGCCACCACAAACTCACAAAGTAAACTGCATTTATACAAGCAAAGTTTTTACCAAGCTCACGGCTATTTGAAATTTTGCATGAGGATAAAAAAAGAGTACTCAAACAGGTCGTCTTTTGTCATTGAAGTTGTAGTAAAGACAGTAAGATGAATAAAACTATTCTTGCCAAAAAAAAAAAAGAAGAAGAAAAAGAAGAATAGAACTAGGAAATGCATAGAAACCAGAGTGTAATACCCAAGATGATCTGAATGAGAAGCTGGTTTAGTTTGGCATGAAAATTTGTGGCCTTGCCCCGTTCTAGTGAGAATCTTTTCATTATCACAGCGAACAATAAAATTCTATATTTCTCTGCAACATTATCCATGATGCACAGAAAATGAATGTACATGTTTCTAACTTGAGTAGAAGACGAGATTTTAAAAATCAATGAATCATAAAGTTTGTCACATGCGCCTTGCTCCTTCCATAGAAACACTAGACTTAAGATTTTAAACCATAGAATTCAGAAAGTTTTGTCATGTGCGATGTTGAAGAACTCTGGTGGGGAATTTCCAACGAATCCTTCCATAGGGAATGTATCATGTATGGGCCTGGTCAGTGGTCACACACACACATATCTTCATAGATGCGCAGCCCAACAAACACAATGTAACCTTAATCCTTCCATAAAAGCATTCATCAACTTTCTAATGTTAATTATTCCCTTTGCGAACCAGAACAAAGCAACAATCAAAAGCAGAAAAAGTTTTAAGCGCTCCATGCCGTGAGCACTACTGATGAGAGGACAAAAGCTTCCAAGAATGCTTTGAGCAAATCTCCATATTCCTCGTGGCAACTGGCAGCCTTATCATCAGGCACAACCATATGCTTTTGGACCGAAAACTGAACACCCAGACCCTGTATTGCTAGTGGAAGTCCAGGGCATCTTTCCATCACAAGTACAGAATCACTGTTACTTCCAAATTGTTTAATACTCCCTCCGTTTCGAAATGTTTGGCGCCGTTGACTTTTTATCACATGTTTGACTGCTTGTCTTATTCAAAAAATTTAAGTAATTATTAATTCTTTTCCTATCATTTGATTTATTGTTAAATATATTTTTATGTAGGTATATAATTTTACATATTTCATAAAAGTTTTTTAATAAGACGAATGATCAAACATGTGCTAAAAAGTCAACAGTGTCAAATATTTCGAAACGGAGGGAGTAGTAGGTAGTAAAACAGCAACAGATCGATTGTGTAATACAGTATAATGAGGCAAATAGTTCTAGATACGGGTGAGTGGCCTTCCACCGTTTCGCATCGGACATCTGTCATCGTATTCGTGGTGCTATGCCAACAATCTCTGATCTCATAGAAGTATGCAACAGAAACATCTCTAACGTAAAGTATGATTTCGAACTTTCAATCGTGCAAAAGAAATCTATATGCTGACAAACCGTCATATGTTCTATACTTGTCCGGTGCGACAGAGTCCATCGATATAAAAACAAATTGTCTCTCATGTAAATTGCGGAGTGTGAGCTGTGAATACTGTGGTTCCAAGGTAAGCCTTTCTATGGTAGCAATTTGGCAATTACTATAGGATGTGGATTTTCATCCCTCAAGGGGGCATCCCCTCGTTGTTTGCATGTCATCTAAATAGTTATTAAAAAATTTTAAAAAAATTGATAACATAGATTAATACGAAATATATCACTCCACAAACATGAAAGTCCAAATTCAACTTCTATAAGTTGCAACAAAAATAACAAATTAAACTGAAAATAGTTATGGTATATTCACAACTGTATTTGTTATTTTTGTTACAACTTGTAGAAGTTGAATTTAAACTTGCGTGTTTGTAGAGTGATATATTTCATATTAATCTATGTTGCCAATTTTTTTCATATTTTTTGATGACTATTTAGGTGACATGCACGAAAAGGGGATATCCCCTCGAGGGATGATTTCACTTTCCCATTGCTATATAAACATAGGTTAGTGAAATGAAGATCTTGAAGTCTTGGTACACATATGATATGCCCATTGAATTTCTTAAATATATGGACAAAACCAAATAGAACATTGCAAACTATATTTCAAGTACTTAAATGCAAATTGCACTACTTTAATTGCAATTATTGATTGTTTCAGTTAATAATTTGGTACTTCGCAATCCAACAGCTTTGTATAATCGGCGGTTGAGCCATCACTGAAGAAACATGTCCCAGCAAAGGCTTAGAGGCTACCACATCAAGCATATCAAGAAAGAACACGCGATGTGTTCCAGGTGTTCCAGACAAACAATTTGTTTTTACCAAATTACACAGTAATAATCCATCAAAATTCAGAACTAAATTAACCCCAAATAAAAAAAACAGCAGCTAAACAGAATGTTTCAGCGAGATGATCAGTTCAGTGTACCTTCTCAGGAGGCCGTAACTTTCTGCAGGTGAAGCCGTCGGCGACGAGCTTGGCGACCGCGTCCCTGAGCGCCTCGTATTCCTCCCGGACGTTGTACACCTGGTGCGAGATCCTCACGTACCCCGTCACCGGATCGCCATTGCCGTCCTTGACCATCTCCGGCGGCGCATCCGCCGCCGCCGCCTTGGAGTTGTAGTAGAGCGGCACCTCCACCTTGAACTGCTTCCTCAGCATCGTCCTCAGGCCGACGGCGTCGTCCTCGCTCCCGACGCCCAGCGAGCCGGGCAGCCCCACCATGAGCATGCTCCCGCACATCTCCGGCGGCGTGCCGAGGAACGTGCCCCACGCGGCGGCGAGCATCGTGCCCATCTCGACCACCTTGTCGTGGTTCCGGCGGCGTATCCCCTCCACGCCGCCGTCGAAGCGATTGACGAAGTCGACGACGTCCGGGACCACGAGCTGCGCGCTGTAGTCGCGCACCCCGATCCAGGCGCTCTCCATGGGGAGGCCGTTGCCGTACTCGCTGGAGACGACGGGGTGGTGGAGCTTGGAGGAGACGGGGTCGTCCTTGCGCGTGTGGATGAAGGCGACGGCGGAGGGGCAGAAGAACCACTTGTGGAGGTTGCTGGCGTAGAAGTCGGCGCCGATGTCGCGCACGTCGACGGGGACCTGCCCCACGGCGTGCGCCGCGTCGACGAACACCTTGTCGACGCCCTCCTCGCGGCAGATGGCGACGAGCTCCTTGACCGGGATGAGGACGGTGGGCATGGCGGTGATGTGGTCGATGACGGCGAGGCGGACGCGGCGGCGACCGCCGTCCCTGGCCACCGCGAGCGCCGCGCGGAACTCGGCGACGATGGCGTCCGGGGAGGAGACGGGGAACGGGAGGGGCACCTCGACGACGGTGGCGCCCGCGCGGGCCACGTACGCGTGGATGGAGTTCTTGATGGAGCAGTAGGTGTAGAGGAACATGAGCACGACGTCCCCGCGCGCGAAGTCCCCCTCGGCGAAGCTCCAGGCGACGTGCTGCATGATGATGGCGGCGGCCGTGGTGACGTTGTCGACGAGGGAGACCTCGGAGGCGTCCCCGGCGCCGACGGCCGCGGCGACCGCGGCGCGGGAGCGGGCGAGCCCGGGCTGGAGGTGGTGGAAGTAGAACGCGTCGGGCTGCGACAGGAACAGGCGCTGCCACCGCGCCCGCGCCGCCAGCACCGACGCCGGGCAGCAGCCGAAGGTGCCGTTGTTCAGGCGCGCCACGGCGCGGTCGTGGTGCGCGAACTCGGCCCGGACCTCGGCGTCCGTGATCGCCGCCGCGCCCGCGCCCGCGCGGGGCCGCTTCGCCGAGGGCGGGGACGCGGCGCCGTCGACGTCGGCGTCGACGCCGTTCGCGGCCGCGTCGCCGCCGGACTGAAGCGAGGCCATCGGAGGTTAGAGGAGATGTTGACTTGCAAGCTTGGAGCCGTCAGAGGTGTCGGGTATGGGTTGGGCCGTTGGGGGCGTTATCTTTGATGGGATTAGTATGCAATTATGCCGTATGTGGATGAAAAATCACGGTTGTCTGATCAATAATAAACCAAACAAGCGAAACAAATTTTTGTACCGTTGGGCAAAATGTATCTGAAAATGGTTCCGTTGGAGCATGACCAATATGAGAGGAGCTGTTTTCTTTTTTTGAAAATATTTTGATTGACTCAAAGTTGTTGAAGCAAGAATCACAAAAGAAGAAAGATTTTATTCACTTGACACCGGACCATTAGCTTTCTCCGTAGCTAAGATTCTTTTGGATTAAGGCTGCGTTCTAAATACTAGTACATCAAAAGAGAAACACGTCCGTGTCGCTCGGCCGGCTCTGCAAGGACGGCGGCGGGCAGAGCTCCGTTCTTCCCCCAAGGGCACTATTCAGACAGGGGTTTCTAAGGCGACCTAAAAAGAAGAGGTGGCGGCGCCGTCCAGATCTGTGCTCTCCCTAGCCAGATCCGGTGAGGGGTAGCGACGCAGTTTTGAACAGCGGTGGAAGGTGACACAGATGGGAAAGAGGGTGCCGAGGCAGCCGCTCGTGCAGCTGGATCCGGCAACTCCTACTTGCGTGGGTCGACGCGGCAGCGGGGAAGAGGGTGCAGAGCAAAGGTGGCTCCTTCAGCTGGGTCAAGGCTGGAGGGAGTGGTGGTGGAGGGCGCTGGCGGTGGGGAAGAGGGCGTGGAGGAGGCGACTTGTGCGGCTGTACCTAGCGTCCCCATAGCCAAATCCGGTCGCCCTCATTCCATCCCGAGGGCGCACGGTTCGCTTGTCGGTGGCATTAGAGGGCTAGCAAGTGTGGCGACAGAGGCTTGGGGTGCTGGCCAGCGGTGACGACCCCGATGATGATCTAGGGGGGAAGTTGTGCCGGCATGGAGGAGCATTGCTGGCGGAGGGAGGCTAGCGAGGCGCATAGAGTATGCGGCACGAAGGCCCGTGGCTGGCGAGCACGGCGCGGAGGCGACGAGGCCGGCGCGTTGGATGGAGTGGTGTGGCAGCGAGCCTACCGTGGTAGGAGCATGGCATGGCTAGGGCGGTGCGGCGGTGAGGCTACTGCGGTGGGAGGACGAAGGCGATGGTCATGCGATCAGGTGGCCCGTTAGGAGACACGAGCAACCTGGTCAAGGCAACAGCAGCACCATGAGGTAGGCGTTGAAGGCTTTGGTGAGTTCCTTTCTAAGTGTCAATCCTCTTGCCGCCACAAGATGGCCACGTTGGACGGGGTAGCGTGAGGGAGAGGTGATCCATTCTTCTCTCTTACCCTCTTCCTCTCTAACCCACCCACATGTGATCTTATTCTTATGACTCTTTCTCTAGTAGTTATGGCAGTAACCCTATCAACTATCGACATTCACTTCCTTCTAGTGGCAGAGCCGAACACCATGAAGCCTAGTAGGAGTATAAGACGAGGATTCTCTATTGACCGTAAAATGTTTTTTTTTGGTCTATGAACAATAATGCTTGTTAACTGGCACTCCCTAACTTAGAGGTGGCTCTTCATCACATTTAAGGTCCATTACAGTTTGCTATTGTAACTACACATAATACTAGTCATTCATTTTTCAACCCAATGGCTCAAATCGATTGCAACACTGCTATTTATGTTTTTATACAATGTTTTGCTATATTACATTGCCATAGTATCTATGCGAATCTTACCTCTTCTCCCTTGATCCTATATTCCTATGGCACAATAGCAACCGTATGGGATCTAAATTGCTCCACCAATGTCTCATTTTCTACTTTTATCTACCATGGTCTCATCTTTCTAAGGGCTTTCACAGTGTAACCTCCACACTTGAACAACATGGAATATCACATAAGATGACGCTCCTTTAAAACAACTCATTCCATAGTGCAAACTAGTTTTAATGGGTCTCACTCCTAACCGTATTCACTTTTCATCTCCCTCTCTCTCTCTCCTCTCTGCCACCCCACGGACGGAGGATCCGGGAAGCGAGGCGTGGATTCTTCTTCGCCACCTCTACAGCGCACCTCGTCTCTGCTCGCCATTGTCAGCCACATCCACACCGGCGCCCCCTCTTCGTCGGCGCCGCTCTCTATCCCCCTTCCCCTACATCAAGACGACCCACACCGTCGACACCACCGAAAACCACTTCGTGCATTGCTCCCGTGTTGACTAGGTGTTGAGGACGAGCTCATGGTAGAGATTGGGGTGGTGGGCCTACGAGCTCCATGGCGGCGGTGCGAATCAAGCGACATCGACGGTATCAACGGCACGGAGGGGGGAAGATGATGAGCTTTGCAGGGTGAAGAGGGTGACGACAACGAGGAGCTTTGCGGTGCGGAGAAGGTGATGACGACGAGACTTGTAGCGTGGAGAGGAGGAGGACGACAAGCTCTACACCGGTGAGGTGAATGCAGTGCCCCCAATCTGGCCAGCGAGCTTCGAGGCCGTCGTCCCCTCCTCATTTTGCCTGAAGTGGTCTTGGTGGCCGTCCCCTCCTCCCGAGCGGCATTGCGGCTTGGGCCAACGAGCTCCGTGGTGGCCTTGATTTGCTTGCCGAAGTCTACAAGGCGCCACTCCCATCTTCTTGTCCTTCCTCCTTTTGCCTATTTTAGACCACCCCTTGTGCTTCACTCTCCAGAGGAACTCGTGGTTCAAGCAAGAATGAAAATCCTTGGAGAACCACTGATTCCCCCTCCTCTGTCCTCCACGGCAGCAGACATCTAACGTGGTGCATCGAATCCACACAACAGCTAGATGCACTTAGAATGACCTAATAGAGCCCCCATCGTACATTCTTTGCCCTATTTTAGTAATAAAGCAGCCACATCACATCACCTGTTTTAGTAAGAGCACGTCATGTCTCCTTGCATATTTGCACAACACACCTTTAATTTTGCAAAACTGCGGATGGGTGCATTTGTTTTTTTTTTTCATTGTGTAAATTGCATAGAGGTACAACGGAATTGCTCTATGCAGGTAATGTGGATTCATTACCGACGTGCCTGTTAACGTGGAAAAAATTTATCACGCTTGACACCTTTTTAGATAAAAATACAATCATCTAAGTATCTAACCAAGTTATTTCACTTGAATGCTTAATTTTGATGACATTATTGTCAATTATATCATTTTTTATGCACTCCGTACTCAAAGATTGTACTATACTCAATTATACCCATCCTCCAACTTCTTACACATATATGCTTAATTTTTAAATTTTTATCCTATCTACTTGTAAGTTTATATATGCACAATAGAAATTTTACACGTTTACAAGTTGAACATAACTTTTGCTGCTATTTCAGACATCACTCCGTATAAAAAACTAGTGATTCGAAAAGCTTACGTATCGATGTATGAATTGCGGAACATCGGCGCAGTACGAGAGGGGCTAAAATTGTTCCTAGTGGATATATTATGGCAAGTGGAAAGTAATTAAACAGGAAGCTGTCGATGAAGACGAGCATAAACTTCAAATTAGTTGCTTTAGTGACGTAGGAGATGGCGATTAGTGCGCACAGCCGTGCTCCCAACAAATAACAATGATTAAGTTTTGATTAGGACAACAATTCATTCATTGAGTAATACTAAGAATTTAGGGGCAATTGCAAATTTACCACCGATTTTTTTAATATTGCAAGGATGCCACTCGAATGACAGGTCTAATGGCATTTTTGCAATTTTCTAGTGGCAGTTTTGCAATAACGATTCAAAGTAGTGGTAAATTTGCAATTGCCCCAAGAATTTAAGTTTGTTATTAGGTCGAGCGGCAGATAAGAAGTCGTCTTGTATTGCAATTTATTTGAGCTGCGAGTCGTGGTTTCATGATAGTCGTGTTGAACTCAGTTTTTATCTGCCCGCTGCCGTGCGGACAATGAGCGCCCACCAATCCACCGTAACTGATAACTCTTCGTCCCATTTTAAATACAGCCATAAATTTTTATATCTAACTTTGGTTATCCGTCTTATTTAAAATTTTTCTATAATTAATATTTTTATTATTTTATATGATAAAATATGAATAATACTTTATGCATGACTTATGTTTGTTAATTTTTTTAGAAAGTTTTTAAATAAGATAAATAATTAAAGTTAGATAGGAAAACTTATGACTGCATTTAAAATGGGATGGATGAAATACTTAATAATTACTAATTACAGCATCACAAACAACGGCTTCCTTACGTGGCACACGTAAGCCGTTGCTTGCTTTCTTCGACCTCCCAAGTAGGGCTGGACGGAAAACTCGAAGCTCGTTAGCTCGCTCGGCTCGTAGCAGGCTCGGCTCGACTCGACTCGGCTCATTAGGATAACGAGCCGAGCCGAGCCAAGATTTTAGCTCGTTAGTATAACGAGCCGAGCCGAGCTAACTCGCGAGCTGCTCGCGAGCTGAACGAGCTGCGCTTTCTGGACTGCAGGCCGCATCCACCTGTGTCCGCAGGCCACAACCCAGTAGCCCAAAAGCCCCCCCAGCCCACACGCACATATAGGAGAAAAAAAAACCCTAAGCCTCTTGCCCTTCTCACTTCCTCAGTCCTCAGAGTCTCACGCGCGGCCGCACAGGCACCTGGCCGCCGCAAGCTCGCGGCTAGGGTTACTGCAACAGCGCCAGCACGCGACGCGGCGCGCCGGCGCCGTGACCAGCGCCTCTCCGTCCGTGAGTCCACGAGCAGGTCCCGTTCCGATCCTCACTCGGTCACTCATCTTTCCTTTTTCCTCTAGATAGATCTACATTTGCTGATTGCCGAACTGCTACTGAACTGCTGACTACTATGCTCCAGGTCCAAGCCCTCAGTCGGGGTCGCAGCCATGGAGGGTGAGAATAATGCATCGCCGCATCCTCCAAGTTTGGAGTCGAGGAGTAAGCTTCGTGGACGACGAGGAACAAGCACTCGGTCTTCATCGAATCCCACTGTGTCCTTGGAAGTGGTGGTATGTTATCTAATTTAAAATTGCTAGTTCGTACAGTATAGACTTGAATGTTGATTTAATTATTGCTATCCAGAGTGCTGTCCAGATTATTTAGTTACTTCCATGTAGATGTAGATAATGAATTTATCCCCAAAAATGAAGAATGTCACACTTAATTTTAATGCAATGGCAACGATTCAGCTATACATTAATACATGTATATTTCCTTATGCAGCCATTGGAGAAAGTTTCAGAAGATGAAGACGATGATAACAGCTTCAACCATAGGGATGATATGTCTGAAAGCCTACCTACAGTTGATGGTGGAAGTGGAAGCCAGAAGGGTGATGATGAGTTTGATGATGGTGGATCAAAGGCTAAGAAGGCAAAGACAGGAGGGAAAAAAGCTGGTGTCACAGTGTCTCCCAAGTGCAAGATAGCAAGAGGCAAAAGAGCTGAGTGCTGGAAACATTTTAAGGTTATCAATGTCCCATCCAAGAAGGAGAGAGGTGTCATGGTGGCAAAGGCAAAGTGTAAGTTCTGCCATAGAAGCTATGTGTATCATCCAGGTGGTGCTACAACAACTCTGAACCGGCACCTGGCTGGTTGCACACAATATCAGAACAAGTTGACAAAGGCTAAAGCTCAAGGTACACTAAACTTTGGTCCAGAAGATGACAACTCTCTTATTGTTAATCCTACTGAGTATAATCATGAGCACACTAGAGAACTGATTGCCAAGATGATAATTGCTCATGAGTATTCATTTCGGATGGTAGAACATAAATGGTTTAATATCTTGATGAAATGGATGAATGGTAACTACGAGTTTATTGGTAGGAAGTCTATAAAAAATGAATGCATGAGGGTTTATGAATCTGAAAAAAATCAACTCAAGAAGAGTTTGAAAGAGGCAGAATCAATAAGTTTAACCACTGATTTATGGACGTCTAATCAAAACCTTCAGTACATGTGTTTGGTGGCACATTATATAGATGAGAATTGGGTTATGCAATGCCGTGTCTTGAACTTTATCGAGGTGGATCCTCCCCACACTGGAATTGTCATAGCTCAGGCTGTTTTTGAATGTATGGTAGAATGGAAAATAGAAGACAAGGTCACAACAATAACTCTTGATAATGCTACAAACAATGATACTGCTGTTACAAATTTGAAGGCAAAGCTTCTTGCTAGAAAGAATTCAGTATTTGATCCTAGTTACTTTCATATTCGTTGTGCTGCTCACATAGTCAATTTGGTTGTTAATGATGGCCTTCAACCAATAGATAATTTGATAAGTTGCTTGAGGAACACAGTGAAATACTTTAAGAGGTCTCCATCTCGCATGTATAAGTTTGTGGAAGTATGCAACAATTATTCTGTCAAAGTGGGCAGGGGTTTAGCTCTGGATGTTAAAACAAGGTGGAATTCAACTTATAAAATGCTAGATACGTGCATTGACTATAAGGATGCCTTTGGCTATTACAAAGAAGTAGACACCAGCTATGTTTGGAAACCTTCAGATTCAGATTGGGTCTCGTTTGGAAAAATTAGGCCAATATTGGGAACAATGGCAGAGGCTAGTACTGCATTTTCTGGGTCACTCTATCCAACTGCCAATTGTTTCTATCCTTACATAGTGAAAGTTAAGAGAGCTTTGATAGAGGCGCAGAAATCTGAAGATACATATTTGAGGAGCATGGGTGCTGCTATGTTGGACAAATTTGATAAGTATTGGGAGGAGAAGAACAATGTTATGGTTATTGCTACAATTCTTGACCCTAGGTTCAAGATGAGGTACATTAAATGGTGTTTTGCACAGATTTTTGACCCAATTAGGTGTGAAATTGAGATTAATGACATCAACCAAGAGTTGGAAAGACTCTATAACAAGTATGAGATATTACATCGGCAAAAGATGGGTGAAAATGGCACGAACAGGCAATCAACCTCAGCCTCAGTTGATACAACCAGCTCAATGGCTTCTATTGCAAGTGATTTCCAGTCATTTTTGCAATCTACTGTTACAGAAAGTTCAAAATCTGAGCTGCTGATTTATCTAGATGAAGCAAATGAGGCCATAGATAACAAGCATTTCAACTTACTCAGATATTGGAATGTGAACTGTCATAGATTTCCAGTTGTGTCTAGCTTGGCAAAGAGGTTCTTGACTGTTCCAGTGAGCAGTGTATCATCAGAGTGTACATTCAGTACTGCAGGTCGAGTTCTTGATGACTACAGAAGCTCTTTAAAGCCAGCCACAGTTCAGGCATTAGTATGTGCATCTAGCTGGATAAGGGGCCCTTATGATGACAACAATCATCCTCTTCTTGTGGTACAAACTTGTTCTCTCTGTTTGACTTTATTTGTCTTGTGACATACTAATATTTGTCTATATTTATTTAGATTGGAGATGGTGAAGATGATGTTGAGTCTATTGAATTCCCAAAATGCGTGGTGGCAAGCAATTAGTGTCTAGTGGGTATATGTGCTTATTGTCCTTTTTTTGTTATTTGTTGGCTTGTTGTTGTTGCTTATCATCTTGTTAACACAGTGCTGTTTGTTGTACTATTATTGACCCTATAGGAAAGGGAGGAGGACTGAAGGAGAGACATTTTGCCATGGATGAGAAGTGTTAACTGACCATGCCTTTTGTGTGTTTGCATGGAAATACAGAATGATGGAACTTAAACAATGTATCATTCTGCTATGTTAACTTATGTAGTTATATTTATGCGCCCTTCCTGTCTAGCTGATGTAGTCGTACTTTGCAATTTGCATGGATGATAGTTGATGGATGAATATGTGATGGAGACATGGACGATGGACCTAATTTGTACTCTATTGCGTGTATGCGCATGATGCTTGCTGCTAGCCTGCATGATGGATAAATATGTGTTATATGACTCATTGAAATGTATGGTAGTTTACATTTTACATTTTTTTGTCCCTGGCTCACGAGCCAAACGAGCTAGCTCGAGCTTTTTGCCGAGCCGAGCCGAGCTAGCTTTTTAGCTCGTTAGGGTTAACGAGCCGAGCCGAGCCAGCTCGTTATCTTACCGAGCCTGACCGAGCCGAGCCGAGCCGAGCCGAGCCAGCTCGATATCCAGCCCTACTCCCAAGCGATCAAAGCCCATCGTTTCCGCCAGCCCCAGTCACTGCCCAGGCGGGCCCACCCCCGTCCACGTAAGCAGCAGCGCCGGAACCACACGTTAAAACAACAAGCGCGCCCGCGCGCGGCGGAGGTGAGAGCGACCGGCCCGACCGAGACCGGTCCGGTCCTCGCCTCGGCCGGCGCGGTTCGAACTCGAACTCGACACGGCTCGCGACGCGAGAAGCCCCCATTCCCAATCCGCAAATTCACTTCTCTCCTCTCCCCAAATCTCCACCTCCACCACCTCTCCAATCCAATCCAACCAAACCAACCAACCAACCCTAACGCGGCGGCGCGGCGAGCGATGGCGTCGATCCCGCCGGATGACGACGCGGCGGCGGCGGCGGCGGCGGGGGCGGCCGAGAACGGGTACGGGAACGGGAAGGGGAACGGCAACGGGCCGGCGCCGCGCCCGCCGCCGGCGAAGCGGCCGAGGTCGGTGATCTCGGCGGCGCAGATCCGGGCGGAGTTCGAGCACCACGAGGCCGGGGTGGCGCGCGTCAACAACGGCAGCTTCGGGTGCTGCCCGTCCTCCCTCCTCGACGCGCAGGCGCGGTGGCAGCGCCTCTTCATCGCCCAGCCCGACGACTTCTACTTCCACGCCCTCCAGCCGGGGCTCCGCCGCTCGCGGGCTGCCGTCGCGGGCCTCGTCAACGCCGGGGACGTCGCCGAGGTCTCCCTCGTCGACAACGCCACCACCGCCGCCGCCATCGTGCTGCAGCACGCCGCGTGGAGCTTCGCCGAGGGGAGGTTCTCCCGCGGGGACGCCGTGCTCATGCTCCACTACGCGTACGGCGCCGTCAAGAAGTCCATCCACGCCTACGTCGCCCGCGCCGGGGCCACCGTCGTCGAGGTGCCGCTCCCGTTCCCCGTCGCGTCCGCGGACGCCATCATCGCCGAGTTCCGCGCCGCGCTCGATGTGGCCAAGGCCGGGGGGCGCAAGGTCCGCCTCGCGGTCATCGACCACATCACCTCCATGCCTAGCGTTGTCATCCCGGTGAAGGAGCTCGTTGCCATCTGCCGAGAAGAGGGTGTCGATAAGGTGTTTATAGATGCCGCGCACTCCATTGGGCAGGTCCCTGTTGATGTGCGCGATATTGGGGCCGATTTTTACACCAGCAATCTCCACAAGTGGTTCTTCTGCCCGCCTGCCGTGGCTTTCTTGCACACCCGAAAGGATGATCCGATAGCCTCCCAGCTCCACCATCCTGTGGTGTCGCACGAGTACGGCAATGGGCTTCCCATGGAGAGTGGATGGATTGGGACAAGGGATTACAGTGCACAGCTTGTAGTGCCTGAATCTATTGATTTTGTTAACCGATTTGAAGGTGGCATCGAGGGAATAAGGAGCCGTAACCATGAAAAAGTGATCGAGATGGGTAAGATGCTTGCTGAGGCATGGGGGACTTTTCTTGGCACACCACCAGAGCTGTGCGGTAGCATGGTTATGGTTGGTCTTCCCGGTTGCCTTGGTGTTGAAAGTGATGATGATGTGATGAGAATGAGAACAATGTTGAGGAAGGATTTTATGGTGGAGGTGCCAATATACTACAATTCGAGAAGAGTAGAAGCTCAAGAAATGGCAAAGGATAAGAATGGTGATGCAGTCACAGGGTATGTTAGGATCTCACACCAAGTTTACAATGTAACGGAGGATTATGAGAAGCTGAGGGATGCTGTCAATAAGCTTGTTGCTGATGGATTCACCAGCAGCAAGTTGCGGCCTTCGCAGAAGGTACCATCTCGCTAAAGTTGCATTCGCTTTAATTATTTCGTTTTCTTTGTTTGCTTACTCTGGTTATCCATTGATGGTTGCCCTGACTAGTGTAGAATTTGATAGATGCCATTACAACTCCATGGTTGTTTTATCCACTGGTAATTTGGTTACTCGATATAGTTGCTTTTGAGAAGACATGTCTTTACAATCCATTTACATTCTTAGGCATTGGTTACTTCTGATGAACATCCCAAATAAGCTTCAGGTTCTAACCATATATTTCTGAATAGATTTGGGTTTGGTGGTAAAGAGTCAAGACAATCTGTTGCAAGAAAGTCACTTTCTTTTTCGTTCATCCATGTTTTGTCAAATGCCCACACATAAAGTTTTACGGATTGTTCCATAGTCATAATAATTTAGAATTTACTAAGGTTTCATTGACACTAAACTTCACTAGATTTTCTCATCAATAATTGATCTTATGCAAGTATATGGTGATCTACAGTAGCATGGGTTTATCTATGTATGGATTGTGAACATTCCGATGGTATGCAGTACGAATCTTTGCTTTATGTCCATAGAATGTGGAAAAGTTTGTCAAAATTGTTCTATGCATGGTTGAAGCCACATTTTTTTAAAAAAATAATTATGTGTTAGCATTCTGGTAGATCAAAACAGGCAAAAGAGGTGCTGTAGTACTATGAAGTGTCAAGTAAAAATCATTTTAAGCCATTTTAAACATATTTACTTGGAAGTACATAGTGCTTACTAGATTTCTTTGAGCAGCATAACTGCATAAGTATGTTTTTACCTGTTAGTGTAATGTTTGCAGAATCAAAATGAACTGGACATTTTGACTTTTTAAGAGGTGTTGATGTAATCAAGAGAACAATTGATATTAACTATCTTATAGAAAATACAACTGATTTAAAATTCTAGAACTGATCGTGTTTAGTTGTACTACTCCGAATGAATGATTCCATTTCTGCATTAGCCTTATTATACTCCTGATTGTATAGAAACTTAGTTCTCATATGGCATGAGGTGTTTACATCATCGAAATAAAAAATTTACGATGAATGCTAGTAATGCTTACTACATTGGGCATTTATACTGGGACTAAAATGTTGGTCATGATGTCATAATATCTTTCTGTTTTGAAATTCAAAAACAGCTTTTTGTGAATTATTATTGCTGGTTCTTGCTTTTGATTAGTGCACATTGTACTTAAGGAGGATTATATTTATTCATAAGGAACAGTTATTGTATTTGGATATTGTTCTCTGTGTGCATAACCTCTGTTTGTAGTCTTGTTACTGGAAATTAGCGAAAAAAGCATTGTAGCACTCCAAAGCATATGCAATGATTCTGATTCACTGTTTAAGACCTTTGTGAGACCCTGTGTTCTACTCAAGTTAGGACAGTTGTTCATTTGCTACACCGGTAACTTTGCTAGTACCTGTAAGATAGGGAGCTGTGCCTAGAAGCAAAATTCTGTGTTATTGTGCATTTTGTTTGTGGAAGGTTCCCTCACTAGAAAGGTTTAAAGTATTAAGTTTCACATTCAAACCTGAAAATCATCTGGTCCTTAACTTATCACCTGATTTTTGTTTAAGAAAGTATGCAATCAGCATTTCTAGGTTAATCGCCTGAATATATTGGCTTGCCCAACAAACTGTTTATTAATTATGCTAAATTGTTCTAGAGGAAACCAGAGAAGATGCATTTTCTACTTTTATTGGCTTTATGTAGTACTAGGTAATAAGGGATGGAATTTTTCTTTTATTTTGTATTGCACATAATTGAAAGCAGCCAAACTTTGGTGTAGCTTGGTCCAGCTAGTCTTTTTTCATGAATGAAATCTGTATTTTGTCATCAGGGTGCCAAATGTTCCTTAATTTTGTTGGTAAACAGTCTATGGATTGTATGGGTTTTCTTCTTCACATGTTGTGTATCTGGGGCTACTATTCTAATATTTCATTCTGACATAATTTTGAGGCAAAGCTATAATGCGATCTAATTTTTTATGTTCTATGGTTGCAGCAGGAAACGATGGCCTGATGAACATTGCAGCCAACCAGCACTCTGTTGGAAGTTATGTTGTGGCCGACTACTTAGATGTGGATCGCCGTGACAGCCAGCGCTGCGGTGTGATCTAGATTTAGCCCGCCAATGGCGTTGCCAGTTCATGTAGTGTACTTTCAGAAACTGACAGAAGTGTTGTATTTGCAATCCGTCCGTCACAATAATGCACTGGCATGTCTTCCCCCTTACCCTCATTTTCAAGCTGTAATGTAAGAACAACAATAATCTGAATCCAAGGAGAATTGCCGCCGCTGTAGATTGAATTGAATGCTGGCTACCGATGATATCGTCAAATGGCAATGGAATTGTGGTGAATCATCTTCAGAGAGATTAGGAGGGCCTGGAGCTGTGAAACATTTTGAAGCCTGGAGCCCCTACCTCATGTAGAGATTAGAGCTGGGGACAAGGGAATTGATGGCTTCTCTTTTGTGGCATGTGTTTCTTGGTGACGGCTTTGTTGCTTTCTCGCAGTTAGGGTCAGTCACTATATATTAACTCGATTCAGATAAGTTTGCCGTGGGCTGATGAAAAAAATTCTGATGTGTATGAAATTGCTTTTCATCTGCCGGCGGGTCGTCGCCGGCTGGAGCAGTCTGCTCTCCGGCGAGCAGGCGACCAGGCGGCGGAAGAGAAGGACCTGTCCGGTGGGCGATGGCCGTCTCGTGCTTGGCCTTTCCACGGTTCGCTCGCACCAAAGTAAGCACCCTGTAACCCTCAAGGTCCTTAAGAAAAAAAAAACCGCTTTAAATTAGATTATCCACACCATTAGATGAGGTGAAAGATTTAGTAAGGACAATTTAAATAATAATACTAAAACATGTCTCCTGGATTTGCTGTCTTTGGAGTTTCCCTTCGCCTGAATTTTGATGTCATAAACAAGAAAATATTCTGAAAACAACGGGTGGATATGATATTCTTCCTTGGCTTATCCGTTCAGTTGCCAGCCACTCAAGTTATTGCAAAAAATATAAAACTCCCTCTATCTCATTTTAAGTGTAACCATGATTTTTCGTACCCAACTTTGATCGTCCGTTTTATTTGAGAATTTGTTGAAAAAAAACATAAGTCACATATAAAGCGCCGAATCTAAAATCGGACGGAGGTAGTATTGCCTCGCCTAAGCCATCAACAACGTACAGTATGTATCACCAAGTCAGTGAACACCTTACCTGCAGTGCTGCTTTCTCAAATCTTGCGACACCCTACTTAAAAAAAGTTTTCCTTGGCATCCTTGTCTAAGCACGTCTTTTTCTGCCTCTAATCTAAACAATCAACAATGGCCATTTCTTTTAATCTTCTCTGTACTTGAAATTCTTGTCATTGACATGTAGGGCAGATTGCATTTGAGCCCACATGTCAGTCGAACTCGAAGAGTACTAGTAGTAGCAGGTCGGTGTGCTCTTAAGTCTAAACAAATATCTTCGGGTGGTTTCTTCTGGACTGGACAGAGCCATGCGAACAACGCTTTTATGAATCGTCTCATCTTCATGTCCTATTACTCCTACCACTGAGAGAGGGCCACTCTTTCCCCTCGAGTTCTTCACCGGCTTCTTTCCCCTCCTCTCCGGACCAGGGAAGCAGCTAACTGTCTGCGCAAGAAAGGTATGAGTCCAGGTTCCTCTTAGCTTCTTAAATTACTTGCAATCAACTCTGCAGTTAAGTTATTTGGGATCCTATCACTCTGTGGTGCATAATTATCTCTACTGTGATGCCTCAGTATGAGCCTTAACCTTGACATATTGGTATATCAGTTCTTTGATTCTCACTCTCTTTGTTCTTGTGAACTTTGGTGCCTTTCTTGATATTTGTCCAAGGATGATGGAACTTCAACTCCATGGCTCCATTTTTACATGTCAATTAAATATCTATGTCCAATTTCTGAATTTCCTGCCATAATAGCATATATTCGACACTGGAAGTCAAACAGCTCAACGTGATGAACCCTTCTTAATGATACCGGTTTACAATTTCAAGATATCCATGCGCTCTTCCTTTTAATTTGTTGTCTATATTTTCCAAATGATAACCTATCATAGGATAATTTGTTGTCTATTTTCCCGTATTCTGCTGATTAATTAGCTTTTATACCTTAGGTGGTTCAAGCACGATGGGACGGAACCATCTTTGCCTGGTCACTTGCTTGTGGATTCTGTCATGCGCAGTTCTGCTTCATGCTTCTCCTGATGGATTGCTGAGAATTAGCCTGAATAAGAAGAGATTGGACAAGAAGACCTTGGACGGTGCAAAATTGGCAAGGGAGGAAAGCCATCGTCTGAGAGCCGACGGTTTAGGTGATGACATAGTTCCTTTGGACAACTACCTGGACACGCAGTACTTTGGAGAGATCGGCATCGGCACTCCACCACAGAACTTCACTGTGATATTCGACACTGGAAGCTCCAACTTGTGGGTTCCATCAGTGAAATGTTATTTTTCGGTAGGTTCATCACCTAACAGACTTATGAAACTATTGTGCACGTATACAGTAGAAAATGACTGTATTTTTGTAAGGAAGAATGTTTGATGTTTTGATGTCTATGCTTTCCAGATAGCATGCTACTTACACCACAGGTACAAGTCAAAAGGGTCGAGCAGTTACAAAAAGAATGGTATGATAGATCCAGTGGCATCTCAATATTGTAGATCCTTTTGGCAAGTAAAACCAATGTCTATTAAGACCCTTATACTGTTATTGGGATTTTTATTTTCAGGAGAATCTTGCAGCATTTCCTATGGGTCTGGATCAATTGCTGGTTTCTTCAGTGAGGATAGCGTGCTAGTTGGGGATCTTGCTGTGAAAAATCAGGTGACTTATCGCACTATTGTCTCAGTAAAACATTTAGATGCATCATTGTTGATGCTGCAGGTCCATTTTTCTTTCAGATGTTCATTGAGACAACCAGGGAACCGAGCCTTACTTTCATCATCGGGAAGTTTGATGGAATTCTTGGACTTGGATTTCCGGAGATCTCTGTGGGAGGAGCCCCTCCAATTTGGTACCTACTCAGACCATTTTATAAATTGTGATTATGTCACTACCTAAGTGATGATTATGTTTTAACACTGTTCTATGTGATATGGGGAAAAACAGGCAGGGAATGAAAGAGCAGCAACTGATCGAGAAGGATGTATTCTCCTTCTGGCTCAACCGCGATCCTGATGCACCGACAGGGGGTGAGTTAATCTTTGGTGGTGTAGACCCAAATCATTACAAGGGGAGCCATACATATGTTCCTGTTACCCGCAAAGGCTACTGGCAGTTTGAGATGGGGGATCTTCTTATTGATGACTACTCAACTGGGTTCTGTTCTGGTGGTTGCGCCGCTATTGCGGATTCAGGGACTTCATTGCTCGGTGGCCCAACAGTATGTAACCTTCAATCTCTAACTAATGTTATGGTCCTTTAGTGTGGTACTAGAAGTTAACACAAATTAACACACAAAAAAAGTGGTACTTTGCAGTTTCTCATCTAGGAACGTAAAATACATCCTGATTGATGGAATGTGCATTTGAAAAATGTTTTGCAATCACAGTACAGCTTACATATTTGCCTTTTCTACTGCTGTCAGACTATTGTTGCTCAAATTAATCACGCAATTGGAGCTGAGGGAATTGTTAGTATGGAATGCAAACAAGTTGTGCGGGACTACGGGGACATGATCCTCGAGATGCTCATAGCACAGGTTTGCCACTTGTCTGAACATTGGATTGAATTTTTCTTGTGATGCTTCATTTTTTTCATTGATCTTGGATTCTCTGACCAAATATAAAATAATTTTGTGACTGAGCAGGCAAGCCCCATGAAACTGTGCTCTCAGATTGGTCTCTGTGCATTTGATGGTACTCGTTCTGTCAGGTCAGCACAACACATACATGACATTTTAATTGCCATCTTAATATATCTATGTTCCTCCTTTTTGTTCCCTTTCCATGACAGACTTGTTTCACGAATGAATATGTAGAAACAATATAGAGTCTGTTGTTGATAAAGAAAAGGTGGGCTCAGATCTTTCCTGCACTGCTTGCGAGATGGCTGTTGTCTGGATACAGAATCAGCTCCGACATAACCAAACAAGGGAGCTCATTTTGCAATATGCTGACCAGGTAAGTAGTGATCATTACGTCCTTTGCTATGTCGCACCAGCCTTTCCTGATTGCAAAGCATAACATTCCAATCCCAATTTACCGAAGCTCTGCGAGCGTCTCCCAAGCCCCAATGGCGAATCGGCAGTCGACTGCGATGAGATCTCAAACATGCCGAACCTTTCATTCACCATAGCAAACAAGACCTTCACCTTGACACCAGAGCAGGTGGCTCCCTCAGTGACACACTTGGCCCATCCTCTTAAGCTATACTCATGCTTTTCTAAATCTCACCGTCGTCTTCTTCAACTATGCAGTACGTAGTGAAGCTGGAGCAGCAAGGTCAAACTGTTTGCATCAGCGGGTTCATGGCGTTCGACGTGCCACCTCCACGCGGCCCACTCTGGTACACAAATTACACTGTCATCAAGAAGCGGGAGCTCCATGTTGTTAGGTTCTTTGACCGTTTGACGTTTAGCTTCTCGTTATCTGACCCATCTTGTTGCATTGCGTTTTTGCAGGATTCTTGGAGACGTGTTCATGGCTGCATACCACACTGTCTTCGACTTTGGCAAAAACAGGATTGGGTTCGCCGAGTCTGCTTGAATTGCTTGGCTAGGGCCTTCAGGATCATACAACATATCAAGTATTGTAATGTTTGTTAGGCAGCTTGTTTACTCGGTATTGTAACCTGGGAATGTCTAAAGGTATAGTGCATTAGTAGTAGCATGCAAAACCTTGTAGAGGAATAAACGTTTTCACGATGGAGCTGTATCAGCTATGGATATGCAGATATGGATCTTGGATGGTGCAATGCAGATGTAATGAGCAAATGAGCACGATGAGAATTAGGGCTTTTTAATCTGATCTCATCATATAGGTAATGGTTTGTCTGGCATATAATGATGGGCCTAAAACTTCTGGCGAGGTTAATAATGGCTGTACTGACTGTTTATGCACCTTAACATTCAGAGTTCAAAATCTCTCATTAACCAATTTGTGATGGATGCAGCTATGGTGATCTTTTTTTTTGTTTGATGATATTTGGCTGTCATAACTGGCTAACCTGTATTTTATATTTGGTATTTAGTTGTGTACACTGTACACATGGTGCAAATGCTAGAGGTGTAAAACACTTCATAACTTTCACATGATGTTGCAAAAGAGAGAGAGATATATATATATATTTCACGCTACAATTTTATTCTAATTTGAATTGTTCTGGTATGCCAGTACCCGGTCACTAGCTTAGAATTATGCATTCTAAATGACTAATTTATTCCTAAAGTTATATAACTCAACATGGATACATATCATATCATAATCATAATTATATTTTAAAGTTCAACATGTAAGCATGTTAATTTATTATCCTACATCATTTCCATAATATTTTAACATGTATCCTTCCACCTTTTTATAATATTTAACATACATATTCATCAATATATCCCGCATCAAATGGCATAGCATCATTTGTGCTTGTCTAATCCATATGGAGTAGAACTTATCATTGTGGTATGGAAGTATGGGTTATTCGTGCCATGCTGTTCTTTCGAAAACTTTCTACTACCTCTATTGTAAAATGTAGCTATTTCTATCACAGTAACTTATCTCAAAATAAAACTTTTTTTTTTTTCAAATGCCCTCTCCTCTTAACCAACCACAAACATTCCCCTTCACCTACTTTTTTTCTCCACCAATCATAACCCTCCAATTATTTCTATATACTTTTTTAATTCCCGTGCCCATCTAAAAAAATATTTACATTTTAGAACAGAAGAAATACATCAACATTATTTACATAATTTTTTTTCTAAACTATTTGTTCGCTTTATAATATTTAATTTAATACATCAATATGAGACAATATTCTCCATCCACGAAAGTTTGGATCCATGGCCTACGCCAAAACCCCAACTGCAAAATAATCCTGGCTACAGACAGATCGAGAGGCAGGCAATGCGACAAGATTACACGACACACTTGAACCAATGAACCACCATTGTCACTTTGCCAGTCACTAGCTAGTATAGCTAGCTAGCTTGATCGGATCAATGGCTTCCGGTGCGGAGGTGAGAGTCGTTGCCGCCATCCGCGTCCCGCTCCTCCGCCGCTCGCCGCCGCACCTCGAGCAGATCCCGCTCTCCCTCTTCGACGTCTGGTTCTTGCCGCAGCCGCCGATCCAACGCCTCTTCCTCTACGACGACGACGGCGGCGGCGGTGGCGCCGACGACTACTTCCCGTCCCTCGTCGAGTCGCTAAGGTCGTCGCTCGCCGACGCCGTCGCGGTCTTCTTCCCCCTCGCCGGGAAGCTCACGTACGTCCCCTCCACTGGCGACGTCGTCGTCGACTGCTCGCCGTCCGCCGTCGGGGACGGGGTCGCGTTCCTGGAGGCGGAGAGCGACGGCGACGCGCGGGCGCTGTCGGCCGCCAAGCGGCACGACGTCCCGGCGTTCTTGCGGCTCGTGCCCAGCCTGGAGGCCCCCGAGCTCCCCGCGCCGGTGCTCGCCGTGCAGGTGACGCGGTTCGTCGGCGGCGGGGACCGGGGCGGCGTCGCGGTCGGTGTGGCCGTGCACCACGCCGTGGCGGATGGCCTGAGCTTCTGGCGGTTCATGGACGTGTGGTCGGCGGCGGCGCGCGGCCGGCCATCTCCCCCCGCGCCGGTGTTCGACCGGTCGGCGATCGTGCACCCCATGGCCGCTGACGTGGCGCGGCGCATCCTCCGGAAGGTGACACCGGAGCTACCACTGGTAATCTCCATTTTTGTATGTGCGCGCGTGCATTTTCGACGAAAATTCATCAAGTCGTCTGATTTTTAACGTGTTCAACTGAATTTCCGTAAAAATTTGTAGCTCCCCACCGCGAATTGGTTGAGGCGAACGTGGCAACACCACGACACGACCACGCGCCGTCCGCCGTCGCCGACGGGGTCGCGTTCCTGGAGGTGGAGGTCGACGGTGGCACGCCGGCACGGACGCCCACCGAGAGGCTCGACGTCCCGGCGTTCTTGCGGCTCGTGCCCAGCCTGGAGGTCCCCGAGCTCCCCGCGCCGGTGCTCGCCGTGCAGGCGACGCGCTTCGTCGGCGGCGGGGGCGGGGGCGGCGTCGCGGTGGGCGTGGCCGTGCACCACGCCGTGGCAGACGGCCAGAGCTTCTGGCGGTTCATGGACGCGTGGTCGGCGGCGGCGCGCGGCCGGCCATCTCCCCCCGCGCCGGCGTTTGACCGGTCGGCGATCGTGCACCCCATGGCCGCTGACATGGCGCGGCGCATCCTCCGTAAGAAGGCACCGGAGCTACCACTGGTAATGCAATTTGTGATTTCTTTTTTGACAAAAAAAGCTCATCAGAATCTGTGATTTTTTGGCGTGATCAACTAAATCTTCATCCAAATATGTAGATCCCCACCGCAAATCTCTTGAGACGAACGTGGGAACGTCACGTCGTGACCACGCTAGAACTGGACAGCCACCGCATCGGCCACATCAAGAACCGCATCGCGGAGCTCGACGAGGCAACCACGGCGAGCCCCGGGACAGAGCGCCGCCCCCGCCGGCTCCCCTCCACGTTCGTCGCCGTCGCGGCCCTCGTCTGGTCGTCCGTCGTCCGGGCCAGGGCGTCCCGCCAGCCGGACGACGGCGCCCGCGCGCACCTCGTATTCCCAGCCGACTGCCGGCGGCGGCTGGATCCGCCGGTCGACGCGGCATACTTCGGCAACTGCGTCCGGTGCTGCGTCGCCGGGGCGGCCGCCGGCGACCTGGCCGACGCCCACCGCGGCGTCCTGCACGCGCGCGAGGCGATCCGGGAGGCGATCGACGGGTTCTTGGAGCACCCGATGGTGGAGGCGTTCGACGCGTGGATCGACGCCGTCGCCGCGCTGGTCCGGCAGCCCGGGTTCGTGGCCGTGACCGCGTCGCCGCGGTTTCAGGTGTACGAGGTGGATTTGGGCTGGGGCGCGCCGAGCCGGGTGGAGTTCGCGTCGGAGAGTTTGCCCAATGGCATGGTGGCGATGACCGCCGGGCGGAAGGAGGCGAGCGTGCAGGTGATGGCGACGCTCCGTCCGGAGCATATGGAGGCGTTTAGGTCGCAACTTCTTTACTGGTGAGTGACAGCACCGTTGAGCTGTGATCCAAATTCATTTATACATAATAAATGTAGCTTTTACCAGAGCGAAGCGGAGGCCCGTAGATGCTAGAGGCTGAGCAGAAGTGATCGTTATATTTTAGGGTTTCACCTTTGTATATATATCTTGTAAGCTGCCGTTCAGTGTGGTAATCTCACCCTGATATAGTGAAGATATATTGCTGACGTCAATGGTTTTTTTCTCTTCTATTTTGGAAAGGTTTTTCACGTTCAATGGTTTTTTTCTCTTCTAATTTGGGAGGGTTTTTCACGTTAAATTTCATATCTTCTATGATTGATCTATTGTTTTTTATAGTTTATTTGCCTATAATTTCCTAACAAGCATGATGTTTGCGATCTCATGGTCGAACGTGTTCAATCAATGGAGACATATCTACGGCTTTGGTAGTGCTTCGTTGTTGCCAGAGCTCGTACCTGGCTGGGATTTGGCGCGCCCCAGCCCAAAATCCGCCGCGTCGTACGCCCGAAACCGCGGCGAGGCGGACGCCGCCACGAACCTCGGCTGCCGGAGCAAACGCCACGAACGCCGACGGCCCTCTGGATCGCGTGGCGCGCGCGCATGCAGGACGCCGCGCCGGGGGTCGGCCGGGCCAGGTCGGTCGCGCGCGGCCGCCGCCTTGGCGACGCAGTTGCCGAAGTAGGCCGCGTCGACGGGCGGGTCCAGCCGACGGCGGCAGTCGGCGAAGAAGACGAGGGGCGCGCGCGCGTCAGCGTCGGCGTTGGCACCGGCGCCGCCGTTGTCCGGCTGGGACCCGGCGAGGACGACGGATTACCAGGCGAGCGCGGAGACGGCGACGGATGAGATTTTGTAGATGACGCTATGAAACGAATTTTTTTTATATAGTAATCATACGCGTGCAACGCGCGCCAATGAAATATAAATTAAATCAAATATGTTACACGTATTCAGTACCCTAATTTGTTTTTTAATAGGTTAATTAGTATGGTCTATATTTAGTATTATATATACTTGGACTTACTCCCCCGTCACTAAATATAAGGGATTTTGGTTGGATGTGACATATCCAAATACAACGAATCTAGAAACTATTAGCTGACATAAATTTATATCATGATTAAGCACCACCACCAAAATCAACAGCCAATACTAATACTGCTGTTAGGAATGTCCCAAGCAACAATAGGAACAACAGTAATGGCCGAGATGATTTGCGAGAAAAAGCAAATATTTTACTTTGAATGAAAAAAAAACAAAAATTCACTTAATCAATGTTTGAAAATGAAAAAGAAAAAAAATCAGTTAAGAACGTGTGTATCCTCAGACCACATGTTTACATTGAAATAACAATATTGCACTGCGCTTAAGTTTACATACAAGTATTCTGCTCAGATCCTGCGATTAGGAAGCACTAGAAAATACGAAAGGGCCTGTAACCTAGTGGTTACAAGAGCCTCAGTAGCACTTGTGGTTTTGGGTTCAACTTCCCATAGGAACGAATTTTTCAGGATTTAATTTAACGGCGTTGTGCTTTCAGTGGTAGACGACGTACTTATCTGCGTTGTTCTGTGTAATTTAGAAAAAAAAAGGAAGCACTAGAAAATAGACGCGGCAAAAGCCTTCTGTGTAATTTAGAAAAAAAAAGGAAGCACTAGAAAATAGACGCGGCAAAAGCCGTGCAATGGGCTAGCAAGTATGATAATATAAATGATATGGGCTTGTAGGTACACCTAATGTATTTATCCATTTAATGCTTGAAATAAAGTATACCCATTGCATTGGTGTGATATGTTTAATATATATTAATGATGATTTTTTATGCAAAAAAGTTATGCAACCACATATACTCGTTTTCTATATGCAGTACTGCTTATTTTGAAGTTATGAATTATTTAAGGTTTTACAAAATTCTTACCAAAAACATACAAATTTTTCGACAAATTGAAAAATGTGTTTATTTTTAAAAGCATGGGTAAATGGAAGTTTGGAAAAAAAAAAGGCCACAGGCCCACCATGGGCCCATCAAGAGAAGAACAAATTACGCTACATCGAATAAAAAATTATAATAAAGCAAAAGAAAGTATAGATTAGTGCATTTTTTTTAAAAAAAGGTCGTCTTACATGGAAGAGACCAGAAAAATGGCTAATATAGAAGTTATTCCCAATCATAAAATAAAAGGGATTTATTAAAAATTTTGTAAGCAATGTGGATAATCAGATTTATAATAGGCGGGAAAAGGTGTGAGCTGATATGTTATATCTAATATATAGCTTTTTGAGGTTTTCTCTCTATCACAGTTTAATCATCATGTAAGGTTTTTGATGTTTCCTCGAAATGTCTCTTTGTTTATTTGTGGAAAGAGTAAATGTGCATTGTGGAATGCTCTGTATGCATGTAGCCAACCATAATTATTTTCTATTTTTCAACTCATGCAATATTTAAAGTGTGAATTAATTTTTTTTAAACATGAAGCGAAAGTGCACCTTGATCGATGAGGATTAATTTTAGAATGATGGATGTTTTGATATCATTGGTCTTGATGCCCATTGCTAAGGGAATTATTAAACTGAAACGGAGGGAGTATTCTTTAGACCTTATTCATTTAATCATGATGGAAAAGGATTGAAGGGAATTAATTTTACATCTTAATATCTTCCAAATACTCATAATCTGGTTGATACCTTCCAAACCGATGGCCTTATTAGCTTATCCCTGTAAATGAGTTGCCCCTTCATATTTCCCAAGAGCCAAGTAATTTAACTATTCATTTTATTAAGACACATCATCTGTTCACTGGTATTCTTTAAGACAAGTAGTACTCCCTCAGTCCCAAAGAAAAAAAAAAGACAAACCTGATTCCCATGTCCAACGTTTGACCGTTCGTCTTATTTAAAAAAATTATAAAAAAAAATAAAAAAGATAAGTCACGTATAAAGTATTAATCATGTTTTATCATCTAACAACCATAAAAATACTAATTATAAAAAAATTTCATATAAGACGGATAGTCAAACATTAGCACAAGAATCCATAGTTTATCTTTTTTTGGGACGGAGGGAGCAGCATGTGACCGGTAGGCACAATAGCTCTAGCACATTCGGTGGGAACTGTTTGTGAGTTGTGACCATGATGAGGACACATGGCAGATTTCTAGATGGTATTTAGCTGAAAATATATGTTGCCACGTGGTCTAATAGGATACAAGATAGCAGACCTAGAGTTCGGTATTTGAGATATAGGCAGAACCTTGGATATTGTAGTCCTGATTCACATTTATCAAGACATCAATGAAAGAACTATAATTCATATAATTCATAGTACTTCCTTCGTCTAAAAAAACCCAACTTTTGGAGATTGAATTTTGTCCCACAAAAAACCAACTTCTACCATCCTACCTACCCTCAACACATACAACGAGAAATTTTATCCCTTAAATACCATTCACCTACCTATCACAATTACTACTTTTTCCAATAATGAGCTATTTTGGACATTTTTTTTCTCCCCACTAATTTTACATTGGGATGCTAGGATTGGTCTTTTTTAGGACGGAGAGAGTAGCTGTGTAGGGTCATCAGGAAGTGAACCTGGTAAAAACAGACAACCAAAAGAAAATGATATATATGTTAGCGATATAAATGTTGAAAAATCTCCAAAACCAAATATCCAACCAAACATGTACATTATGGTTTGGTTCTTTTCTGATTAAGATACAGATTTTACTTCCGCTTCCATTAGCACTTTTTTAAACTATTAAAAAATACTTTTTTATTTAGAAGTTGCTTTAAAATATTAGATAAATCCAATAAGTTTGAAATAATTAAAAATCGTTTAATCATGCGCTATTGACTTTTTCGTTTTGCGTGGCCGTACTGTTCGAACGGGACATATGTATATGCCAATCAAGAAATATTAGTAATATATATATATATTTTTTGAAAAGGAAGGCAAGAAATTTGCCTTATATATTGATAGAGAAGTAGAATCCATAGATATAAGGAAATGGGAGTTAGGGTCATCCCAGACCAAGGGAGTAAAAAGGACTGCTCACATAACGGGTAGAGCTCTGTTAGGCACTTTGCCCCCACCATTAGCCACCTGTGCACTTCCGCTCTTATTTTTGCCATGATGGAGGCCGGAGTGTTTGCAAGGTTACTGAAGATCCTTGAGTTCCTTTTCTTCCATAATTCCCATGCAACAAGTATAATTATCAACTTGAGAGCTTTCTTTGGCATGTTTTGTGCTGAGGTGATTTGAATTCACCAATCTTGTACTGTTTCAACATTGGCCCATTCCGATGGTTGGATATGAAGGAGTGACCAATCACGTACAGCGTCCCAGATTCTTTTGGAGAGGCGGTAGTGGGCTAAGAGGTATTAGTAAAATATATGAATGTGATATCAATATGTAACAACTTTTCATGGTAGGCTTAGTACAGTTTGTTATAACCAAGGAAGATTGAATTAAAATAGGAAAAGAATTAGAACTTGTAAAAGCCAAATACACTGATCGAGGAATAAAACTCAACAGAGTGAAGAGAAGAAAAAAAATCTGACAAGCCATTGTTATTACAACAGAATAATAAATTAACAATACAAACAATACACTTAAATATATCTATTCCAAGCTTGCTAACCAAGATGATGAAACCTCGACTTCTCCTCCTCCTTGAATAGAACTTTGGCAACCTTGAATCAGACACCATTAATATCTCCCACAGCATGGCCCTTATGTCCAAATCCAGCAATCAACACCTCGTCCCAGATAATAAATGATACATGAAGAAATATGTATAGGCGACAGAGAAAGCATTCAAGAAAGTGCAGGAGTAAGAATGTACATTTTTCTCTATGAGTTCAGGCAACGAAAGTTCAGGAAACTGTGCTGCCATTCATGATCTGCAGTCTTCAAAATTCAGGATGAAAAATTGAAAATAGTAACTGATCTCAATATATATTTCAGAGATGGACTCTCATTATTTATCATGGAATCAGTTGGGCGTACTAAATGATGGTAACATGCTTAGCTACCCTGGGCAACATGCTTAGGTGGACGTACCACTACCTAATTCCGAAAGGTTGCAATGTTTTGAAAAAAGCCAAAAATAGGAAATGCGTACATCAGAGTTCAGATCAATGCTGATTCATTTGAAAATTTAATAAGGACAGTGAAAATGAACTTATCATATCTCTGCAGTCATAAACGCCAAATTGGTGTTATTTTTTGAACCCTGAAAATCATTGGATTCATGCCAATAAAAGCTAAATGGATGTTTTGACCCCTGGAAATTTATGCAGCGGCAAACAGAGTAATAATGTTGACGTTCTATATAAACAGCCCATTTATACTTAGACCCATAAAACTCAATTTAACAGTGTATCCTTCGAGATTACAGAGCATAAAGATTGCAAAAGGCACACAGTCAAGCAAAATCAATTCTCAGAGACCATTAGAACAAAAACAACCTGAAATTACAAAGAAAAGAACATTTAAGAGTAGGGCATACCAGAGAACTATACTTCCCAATATGAGAAGCAATAAAAGGCCATGTAAGATTGGCACAAGCACCTAAGAAAATTTCAGACTCTGAAGAAATCCAGAGACGCAATCTAACAGCAACATATATCTGAATGTTTGGACTGTGGTTAGTCCTTTATGCAACCTCCAGTATTTAATACTCCCATTTGCATTTGATTATAACAAATAAATTCTGCAGGTGCAAGGACAACATGAATTATCTACTACTATATATAATCTATATTACAGTGTAATCATCTATTAATTTGCCAATGATTCAATGCCGCTGTCGATGTCAATTTACGCAGTTAAAATTGGCTAGCATCCATGAATCTTTTACCTGAGATTGTATCTTATCCTTTACAAATCTTAAAGACTGGATTACAAAACACAGACCAACGAGCAATGATAGCAAATTACCTAGAGCAGCAGCCAAAGTAGCCTGAGATGCAATCCAAAATGCAAACCTGAGGGGTTTTTTTTTTTAGAAAAAGGAAAACAATCATAGTATTTTATATGACTTTTAGAGCCTTACTTTATATGATTTGATCTGAACCTTGGTCACCGAAATAGCACTGCATATGTACTTCTCTTACAAACATCATCCATCAGGGTTAAAAGAACAAAAAGTACAAAGGCATTCACAATTAGAGTTCAGCACCTCAGTAATTTATCTCCAAAATTCAGTCTAACTGCACTTCACATGGTGTTGCATCCCAAACACTGCTATGCTGAGAAAGGTAAATATTTTAGAGTTCAGTTCATCAGTAATTTAGAAGCTTTAATCATTTACTGTAGGAGATGCAGTGGAAACTCTAACCAGTTACTGTAACTTTAATCAGTTCATCAGCAAAAGGTGGAAACTCTAATCCACTATTAGATTGGAAAAATGGCATCAACATGTTCTACAAATATTTTTCTCTAGCTTCCAAATCTTCTTAACAACTAATTTCACAAAAAATAAGAAAGTAACATTTGTCTTGGTTCAGAGCAAAATGATGAAATTACATCACCATCAAGGTCGGGAGCTCGGATGTAGAGTAGTATTTAATAATATGAGCCTGGTGCTTAGATTATTAGATATCATTGACCAGAATTATTAGATATCATTAATTGGGCATATATGGTGCGGGACAGTAGGCGGATCGCTGATGGTGACAGCTCAGTATGAGTATTCCTCCACGTTAGTATATACTCCTAAGACACTTTTCTGGGGAGGGTACTCCTCCGTATTTAGCCCCGGTTGGACAACCATAACAGGTTGTCATAAGGAACTCGGCAATCAGGGGTGGTCATCTCGAAACACCAGGAGAGCACTGTTAAGGGGTATTGGTTGCACGACTATATACTAGCTAGTATAGACTAAAGATGTTTGTATACTAGAAGTATATGAATGGATTTTTTTCTTATTCTTTCTCCACTTAGCTTAGATTATATTTTAGTGAGAGTATCTTAGTTCTTTCTTTTGTATGTCACCTTTATCCTACCCTTGGAATTTCCAAAATTAGATTGAATTTTGGATAGAAGCCTTTGGCCTTTCCATGATCACAATGTGATCGTTCACCTCTAGACCTTCCTGGTTCAAGACGGCAGTCTCTCTGTCAGCCCGACTGGCAAAGCGAAGAGCCATGGTGCCCCGAGAGGAGGCAACCAGTTTGAAGGTGGCGGTAGGATGAGCCGCTTCCATAGTTTTCGTGATGATCCGGGCAGGAGTGTCACTGGCCGGGGTGTTGTAAGCCGTGGCAAAATGCGCAGTGATACGCATGTCAACAAACAGAATGAAGGCGTCTTGGAAATCTTCTTCTGCCAGATTTGTCGGAAGAAGGGGTTCTGCTTGTGCAGGACCAGAGCCCCCAGGAGTGTCCCTTGAAGCATACTCAATCTCATCGTCATCTGAGCCATGAGAGGGATGCTTTGTGCCCAGAGGAATGCCAGAGAGAGCACAGCCGATCAGAGTGGCCAAGGGGGTAGGTGGGGCTTCATTCTTTGGAGGGAGGGACCGAGAGTTGTGAGTAGTTGTGGCGGGGGAGAAAGGGGGTGAGAGGCACTAGGGCTCCCCAGGACAAAGACATCCTGGGGGGGGGGGGGAGGGGGTGCAACCTCAGGCACGTGCTCCAGGAGAGAGGGGTTGGCACCCACAATGGAAAGAATGCCCTTGTTTTTACGCCTGTAAGTGGAGGAGTTCTGGTGTTCTAGCGGAGGAGGAGAAGCGGAGGGCACAAGGTCTCTTTCCGGGACCAAGGCCAGCGGAGCCCCTTCCCCGACCAGACCCTGAGAGGCGGTCAGAGAGGCAGGCACGACAGGCAAATCCCCCAGCTGGGAAGAGCCAGTGGGGAGATCGGCCGTCAAACCATCAGCCGACGCGCTAGGGCTTTAGCAGTAGAAGGCGCGGGGATGGGGACAGCCGAGGTGAGTTCAGCCGTCGCACTAGCAGCAGCAGACAGGCCGTCAGTAGCTGGGGGGGGGGGGGGAGCCCCTCGCCAGGCTGGCTTCAAGCAGACCAATGACCACTTCCAGAGGGATCACCGCCATATCTGATGCAGTCACTGCCTTGTCCGCCATTAGGGTTTTGGTGGAGCTAGGGTAAGGGGCAGTGCAGGGGCGGAGCTAGAACGAAATGGAGGAGGGTGCCTCTTGCTTGATTTACTCTATTTTAGATCAAGTTTAAGTTGATGCGGGTGTCTAAATTTGTATTGAGAGGGGTGTACATATGGTGAAAATAGGTGATGTATAGCTAAAAATATTTCTTGACGAGGTTCCTGGGTACTCCCCTCCCATACTCTACCTCCTCCCCTGGGGCAGTGGGGAAGCGAGGTTTTGTGGGGTTTCTGGGAGGAGGTTTTGCGCACCCAATGAGCGGCAAAGGATGCTAGGTGGCACGAGCGGAGGCTGGGGAAGGAAGGTGGTTGTCTGGGAGTGGAGTTTGAGCCTACAGAAGATCGGTAGGAGTCTTGTCGGTGCCAGGAGAGGCAGCAAGCAGCGCAGATCAACGAGTCTCTGCACTTCTTGACTTAGTGGTCACGAGCAGGATAACGGAAGCAGCGATCCAGCATGGGCTTGGGGCGAGTGGTTTTGGTTTTCGAGGGTTGAGGGCGAGGAGGAAAAAGACTGGGAGTTGGGTGGGCAAGAAGAGTAGCTTGAAAGGAGTGAGCGGTAGGTTTAGGGGAGTTAAGCCAAGTAAAGGCGGGCAAGGGCAAGGGAGGGCAGAAAGGAGATTTGAGACGTGGAGAGTGAATGCCATTGGATACGGGTGCGGCTAGAGGTTGGGTTTGACAAGACAGGGTAATGAAGTCTCTTGAATGCAAATCAGGCGCAGGAGAACGAACTTTCAGCTGGGCGAATGGAAGAAGAGATTGTGTTTGATGAACGGGTACTTTTTATATTATTAGAGATAATTAATAACCCATTAATTACAAATATGTAGTAAATCATATATGAAAATTTTAATTATAGGATGGATGCTGGCTATTGTAGCGTCCAGGTGTGGACGCCGTTTGTAACCCCGACCAGACCTGAACTTCCAGCATTTGGTGCGGCCGCCTAGCTCCCTTTCGGTCGGTTTTATTTGAAAAAGGAAAAAGTCCAAATAACCCCTAAACTTTATATGGAAGTCTATCTAGCACCCTGAATTTTGAAATCAGATGTTCAACCCCCTAAACTTTACGTACAATACCGTTTATATAACCCCTAAGATGGTTTTGCATAGTGATTTTATCTAATTTGTATATAAGTTAGATGAGTTTGATCACATGTCATACACTTTAGGCACATATATTAAAATTTTGATTTAAGTCTTTCTTTTTCTCCTTATTAGCTCTCATTTTCAAATAAATGCCAACATAATAATATTATAATATCACTGTATACGAATAAATTGATTACTTGTAATTGATAATATGCAAATATGTTATATTAGTTATTGAAAATTGTTCGTTCAAGCTTTCAAAATTCACAAAACCATCTTAGAGGATAATATGGATGGTATGACAAAGTTTACGGGGTTGCATGTCCGGTTTTAGAGTTCACGGTGGTAGACGAAATTCAACCAAAAGTTTGGGGGGTATATTTGGACTTTAAAATGAGAAGAGGATTCATCGCGTCTCGATCTCGGCGGTGCCTTCCATCCGTCCGCCCGCTGGTGTAGTAATGTTCCCCAACAAAGCCTAAGGGAGATCATGGATCGAAATCAACGGCGTCCATGTTAATTAATTTGATCAGTTGGACGCATATTTGCGTTCGTAGTGTGGGCCGAAAACTGAGCTGGCCCAGTCCACTAAACAACGTTTGCATCTCAGTCGGTTATGTCAGTACCGTACAGCAATGCTTGTAGCATGTTGTAGGAAATTCCCCAATATGAATGAAATAAACCTAATTAATAAAGACACTAAGACAGTGATATTAATTAATTTCTCAGTAACTCTGTGTGTATATAATCAATTCATCTACTAGTAACTACTATTTACTCCATACGTTTTACTGTACATAATACAAGAAGTATATGTATCGATCTCAAATCTCAAAACAAAAAACGGTATGTATGTCAAGTATGTGTGGGCGTCATGCACGCATGCGTGCACGCATGAATGATTCATACTAGTATATGATATATGTCACGTATGTCTCTGTGATCGATCAATTCGACGTGGTGCAGGACTGCGTCGCGAGCCGAGGAGGTGATCCGGACGCCGCAGGTGCCTCGGCCGTCGCCGCCGGCGAGGCGGCGCCGGTGGCGACGGCCGCGGCGGAGCTCCCGTTTCCGTTGCCGTCTCCGGCGCCGGCGGCGCTGCCACGGGGTGTGGTGGACAGAGCCTGATGATGAGCCCCTCCCGCCACGACGGACGAGATGGCGGCCGCCAACGCCGTCGTGAAGTTTGGGTCGGCGGCGAGCGCGGCGGTCACCGTCTCCATCACCGACGGCTGCCTGGCGGCGCCGGCGCCGCCCAGCCCCGCGGCCGCCGCCCTCTGCTGCGGGAGGTACATCGCCAGCTGCGGCGGCACGGCGAACGGCATCGCCTGGGCAGCCGCACCAGGGTGGATGACCGGCGGGCGGTGGAGCGCGTGCAGCAGGCTGGCGGCGCCGGCGCCTCCGGCAGGCGTCTGCGTGAGGTCGAGGGTGATGGTGGGGAACGGCGCGGAGGCGGAGAGCGTGGCCATGGTGGAGGCGTAGGGGAAGGACTGGTGGAACATCGCCGCCGGGTGGTGGTGGTGGTGGTGGCCGAGCAGGGCGGCGGCGGCGCCGTCGCGGCTGGCAGCCGGGCCGGAGAGGAGCATGGCCGCGGCGGCGGAGGTGGTGTTGGCCATGGTGGTGGCCGCCGGCGGCAGCTGGTGGTTGTGGTTGCCCTCGTAGGTGGTGATCAGCACGGTCTTGTCCTCGGCGCACCGTTGCACCTGCACACAGATGATATATGCATTTAATATATAAATAGTAGCGTACTATTCGTATCTCAATTTATCTTTTTTTTTCTCGATGTGTAGGTCTAATTTAAATTTGATTTTTGGATTAGTACATATCACTATACTCTAATTTATCAATTTTTTTCACAATTTTTCACAACTAATTGCATGCATCGAATTTAAAAGAAAATCCCCTGGAGGATTAGAGCAAGGTCAATAGTAAATAGCTAGCTAAAGGCTACAAAAATAACCACATCAGCAAATTATAGTTAGTGCTAATAGCTAGTGCATACAATAGATATCTACTATCTTCTATTGCTACACAGTTCCCATCAACCATGAACAAATGCATGCGGTAGAATGAGGTGACCCCACCCAGCTTCTTGCGTTGCCATAGCATGCAGCCAACAGCAGTTAAATACTTTGCCTTGGATAGTGTGAGCAGCTAGCGACTAAGGGCAAGTACTATAATATCTCATATGTTGCCCCTAAGAATGCCACAATGGATTGGGTGATGAGTGGAGGAGAGAAGTGGAGAGAGAGAAGATGAACCACCCCTAAATCAAGAGGCAACCTCCACACAAATTTTAAGAAGTGTGTGAGAGTATTAGAGATATTGGTATTTGTGTGTTAGAGGTGATACATTGTATGGGTTGCCTCTTAGTTCATGAGTGAATAAAATAGATAAATTTGGAGGTGGTAGTCACATCTACCATAGCACTTGCCCTAATTAGTCGCCCGTTAATCTCTCTCACCACCTTTTTCACCTCTAGCTAAGCATCAACACTGACATGGTCGTCCTATCGCCAGCATCTACCATCTTATTGTACCTGCTCTTAGAATCCACTCCCATGTCAATTACTGTGCTACTTACCAATGTGTGCGCTAGTTACATGCATCTTTCTCGCATGCACTAATGAAGGCAAATACATGCATGCAGCATCGGGCACCGCATCACCGGCCGCATGCAATCATGTAACTATGTACTCCCTCCGATTTAGGTTATAACTGCTTTAAGTTTGACCAAGTTTATAGAAAAAAGTAGTAACATTTTTTACCCAAGATAAATTTATTGTGAAAATATATTTAATTATTGATTTGATGACACTAATTTAGTATTATAAATATTGCTATATTTGTCTATAAAATTAGACAAACTTAAAACAGTTTAACTTCCAAAGTCAAAACGTTTTATAACCTGGAACGGATGGAGTAATTAATTAAGGCAAGTATATTAGACTCCTTTCGGAAGTTGGTTTTCATATATAGTTTGAGGGTTCTCGTTTCTCAAATGTTAAATACTTCCTGATCTGCCTATCTCATCTGAATTAGCTACATTTAGATGGTCTAGATCACACCAAGAATTCATGTAGCTATAGTACCAGTTACCACTCTAATCATATTTTCTCTCCTCCCCTAGTTCCTCTCGCAAGTCGTGGCGTCACCATCTCCTCAACCATCGCCGCCACCTCCCCTGCCCAGCGGGTTGCCCCTTAACATTGACAAAACCAAAAGGCGTCAACCGGACCATCAACGCCATGTCGTCCTGCTCCTCCTCAACCGAGCGGTGACGAGGTGCCCCACCGCCCTTTTCTTTGGCGGCTCACCACCAACGGAGACATCACCACTGCCCCGCCTCTTAATCACTCTGCCGACTCGTCCATTGCCCTCCTCCAGCCCAGGGGCGGATCCCACATAATTCATGGGTATTCAGCTGAATACCCATGAATTTTGGACACAAACCTAATATATATTGACCATAATATATATGTACTACCATACTCTATCTAGATTTGTGATATTTATACCCTAACAATTCAATTCCACCCTTTTCTAGCTCTCCTCAGCCCAATAAGATCAATAGTCTTCCTAGTCCCTCCCTTTCTTTTGTAATATATTGTGACATCCTAGCACATGGCTTAATAGGATTGATAGGATACTCATATCAATAAGTTGCAACTTTTTTTCCGGAAGCTGATCGCGAAAGAACTATGAGGTTAAGCGTGCTTGGCCTGGAGCAATTTCGGGATGGGTTGTATTCATGCTAATTTAATTTTCTTGTTTACATTTTGGTTGTGGCAATTAATAAGCAATTACTTTAATGCCTACTTCATCCGTTTCATAACGTAAGATTTTGTGTCTAGATTCATTAACGTTTATATGAATGTGGACACTGCTAGAAAGTCTTACATTATGAAACGGAGGAAATAGTTATCTTTGCAAATTGTATATACATCTATATATTGCCCACTCATTTGTTTTTCTCTACATGTTGTTGTCTAATTGATATCAATTGTCCTACGGAAATAAGTTATATTCCTTTGCTAGCTACTAGTTTCTTCGTGGTTTATGAGTGTTTTCCTTCATTAGCAATAAATCAGAATATTTTTACTACATAAAGTTGTCGACCTATGCTATACAATCTCCAAAAATTCCGAATTCTTTGGTACTCTTCACTCATACTTAGATCAATAGAAATATGTTTGATGCTGATTATAGGAAATTATAAATGTTTCTATATATTTTATTATATATGCGCACAATTCGTAGTAAAGATTATGCATCAAAATAATGTATCGTACATTCAATGTGTCAATCGGTATCGATATATCTGCTATTTTAGAATTCCGAATACCCATCACATAAATCCTGGATCCGCCACAGCTCCAGCCCTGCTCCGGTGGTATAGCGCCACTGCCTTACCACCTATCTGTGTTCGTCGCTCACCGTTGGTCTGACCATTGTCCACGAAGCCATCTCTTCAAGACAGGATACCCCTTTCTTCCCTTTTTCCAACTCACTCTCTCTTCTTACCCCTATCCCAATTCCAAACCTCTAGTCCGTATAGGTACTATGACAAAGTTGGTGTCCTTGACGCCAGAGAAAGAGGAGTTCTTTGGAGCTAAAGGAGGAGCATCTCGGACACAACATCTTAGCGTGAACCCAACGGTCCAGAGACCATAAGATTTCACTCCCCTTTTTCTTGCTAAAGGCATTTAGCAAATCCGATACTTATTATAAAAAGTTTAAAAACGCATTGGCATCTTATTTTTATAACCACGTACGTACTACTCCCTTCGGGTTAATAATACTTGTCGTTTTGGATAATGGCACAGTCTTCAAAAACTAACTTTGACCATTATTTTTTATTATAATATGTATATAGATGTTAACAACTATATGATTTTACGAAAGTATTTTTTAAGACTATTCTATATATATAGTCACCATATTTCAAAGACAAATATTTTAGAAATTATTCATAACCAAAGATTTTAAAGTTTGACATCAACCTTGTCTAAAATAACAAGTATTATCAGCTCGGAAGGAGTATATCTCACAAAAATGAACTAGTATTAAACAATGGAAATTGATTTGATAGTTTTTCCTCTTGTCTTCTATCTCGTCATGTCAGCACGGAAAACAACGGAAACATACGTGTCTCCTCGCAGCATATATATATATTGTGTGCACAGCTCGTAGCTAGTTTTGTGTGCGCATATTATGTAGGAGTACTGCTATGGGTATACAGCTAGCTGGATAGATGGAGAAACATAAATATATGCAAGTCCATGCAATGATAGGAGTCATATCTAGCGTATGCAAGGAAGGATGCAGAGATGCTGAATTCTCACTGGATGCATGAGTTCACATCAGTACATATGGACTATTGGAAGTATTCTTCAATATATATAGACGTGTATAAACATGAATTGATATTTACACGATCATTTACTAGACGTGTTGAAAGTCAACAGTATCATGATTCCTTGCTTAGTTAATCGATATATGTGTCAGAGAACAGGTACTTTTGTGTGTGTGTGTGTGTGTGTGTGTGTGTGTGTGTGTGACAGTGCAAAGATCGTAGGAGATCAAATTAAAGGCAATTTATAATCAGTTGGTCCTCCAGTTTGCATGTGTGTTGAGATCGGTTATCGGGCAAACACATATCAAATCAGCTATCCGTTTTTCATGTAGTGAGATCGGTTAAGCTTAACCGGCCGGTCAAAGAGGACGTCCCTAGCTAGCTTGTTATATTTTCCAGTTTGAATAACCGATCGATATGCAGATATATAGTTTGTGAGGGGCAATGAAAACACGTAACCAGAGCTAATAATTTGTTTTCTTTTTTGACGGGGAGAGCTAACGATTTGTTTATCGATAAGATGAGAAATCCGTTAACAAAGAGTCAAGACACATATTAATGGAGTAAGAAAATCCCAAGGAATTCTTTTTCCTTTTGAAGATTGCGTGTGGTGAGCGCCATTAATATAGTGAGATCGACCACAATTTTTTTTTAAAAAAGGGAGATCGAACGGAAGATATATATAACTAATATAAATTTAACTTGCGTCTCAATGTTCCAAAAAAATGGATCACATCAATATAATTACTATGTCAAACATCTTTAATTTTTTTTTAAAAAATATATGAATTCCAATTTCAGCTGGTTTTTATATATAGCGCCATGCTAATTAAAGCTACACAAGAAAACGCATATTATGAGAATGCATATATATTAATTTAGTTACCTGCTTCCTGACTGGGCATCCGATAGCCATTGTGCATCGGTAGTACGCTCGCGGGCATGGATTCCCCTTTGCCATTTTCTGCCCGTACTTCCTCCATTGGCACCCATCACTAATCTGCAGGAGTTCAATAGTTGCTCATCATTAATTGAATGCAAGAGCAACAAAAGGTCAAAATAATTAAACTAGCAACGACGTACGTCGTCCCATCTTTTGGATTTGTAATTGTAAATTCAATAACAACAACAATTTGTTTCATGTGTACACTTCTAGAAGTAAAATCAATCGCTTTCTGTTGTCTATACTCTATACCGGCCATGTTTAATTTTGTTTTGACTGAACAAATTAATGAATTAAATTGCAGGCAATGTTCAAATCAAAGAAAATTAAATAATGTTGCCATGACATGCATGCATGATATATATATATATATATATAGCTAGATCATCTCAATCAAAACATAGTTACTGCTACTAGTGTATATGTACCATTGGTGCTTCGGATCGCGCACGCACGGACACCCTCGGTTTCCGGCACGGCAGCTCGGCCGCCGCCGCCGCCTGCTGCTCGCCGTTCTCCCTCGCCGGCGCCGCCGCCGCAGTCTCGTCTTGACCACCAACCCTCCTCATCTTGTTGCCGCCGCCGCCGCCGCCGGCGGCGTTGCTCAGCGAAGGGGACGACGCGTCGCCGTCGCCGCCGCCGCGGCCGGCCTCGTCGTCGGACGCTGCCATGTCCGCGTCGGCGGTGGCCTGCGCCGTGGACGACGCTCGCGGCTCCAGGAATTGCTGCGTCGTCGCCGTCGTCGTCGCCGCGGTCCGGTGTGTCTGCGTCGATGTTTGGTAGGATCAACAAGTACGTAGTTAGTACGTGGTGTGTTCGTTAGTCAAAAGGAAGGGCGAAAGCGAGCAGGGGCAAATGAAAATTACGTGCATGAGATTAGCACACGCTAACTACTACTCCTACAGTTATAAGTAGCAGTAGTAGTTAGCTTTGTTAGCTAGCTAGCTAGCTCTCGTGTTAGTGTGTCACTGTACAGTACATGTCCGTCCTCTGCAAAGCAAAGCAAAGCTAAGCAGTTGGGAAGGGATCTAACGCTTGGAGACTTTTGGAACATTGTTCACACGATTAATTGTGAGCTACAGCATTAATGATGATGATTAATCGTATACCTGCCTATCGTTCAAAAAGGATTAATCGGATGGACAATTAATGAAAGCCAAAGTTATTTAGTACTCCCTCCGTTTCACAATGTAAGTCATTCTAGCATTTTTCATATTCGTATTGATGTTAAATTCATTAACATCAATATAAATGTGAGAAATGCTAGAATGATTTACACTGTGAAACGGAGGAAGTACCTAAAACGGATTAAACAGTGTAGTATTTGGGAAAATCCCGATAGTTTCGGAGGAAATAATGTAATATACTACCCCGAAGCTTATAATACTTGCAAGTGATCAAGAGTTGATGCCATGCTCTGCCCATGCTCATATATGTTTGTAACTACTATGCCCATTTTATAATATCTAATTCAGTAATTCTACTCCATCATGTTCGGAAAGATTTGCTTTGGAAAGTGTCAGGCTTCTATAAGATTAATCAGTTAATTAATTAGCAGACCGAGGCATTGACATAAGCTCGTTTGATCTACAGGATCTTACATCGGTGTGTGTGCTTTTGGTGACCTGTACATTATTGCACCAGAGATCTTGATCATGGGGAAAAATCTACACATGCCTTCCAATTGTTGTCACTAGACAATTCGATCTCCAATGTGTACGTGTGCATTGAGAATTCAGAAAATATAATAAACCAGGGGGGGATAAAACCAATAACACCATTAATTGTGCACAAAAAAGTCCGGCTAGGTATACCCTTAAAATTGAATCTGAAAGATCAACAGAGGAACAAACTACCCAAAATAAGAATTCTTGAAAATAATTAAGGAAAGGCAAATACAATCAAGGAATCAAGAAATCCTTGCCCCGAAAAAACAAAATGGGAATCAAGAAATGAAGATCTAAGCAAGGTGCATCCATGCATCCATTTACCGGGATAATTAAGGGGAACATTTTTATGTGCATATGCTTGTGATGATAATAACATGTAGAACAAGAAGCTAAGGTACTCACTTGAGCTAGTGAAGGCCGGTTGTTGTTGTTGTTCATAATCAGGTGATGATCAGGATGGCGATGGTTTTGCTGCTGCGTGACCTGCAGATACTGATGGTACAACGCGCTGTAGCTCCGGTTGAGCTCGTCCAGCATCCCCCGCAGCCGCCGGTTCTCCTCCACCACTCGCCGGAGCTCCACATCCACCGCCGCCGTCGTCGCCTCCTTCTAGATCACATGGATAAGTATACGTGTCAGCCAACAAGGGATCACACCAAATAATTTAAGCTACAACAAGCAATTAATTTAATTAAAAACCAAGAGGAATGGAAGAGTACACAAGGGTATCGACAAAATCAACTAACTCTATGATTCTTCCCCGTGTCCTCCTCGCCGGCGCCGGCCGCCGCACCACCCGCCGCCGCGCCGGCGGTGGTGGTGGTCAGCAAGTCTAGCCCGATCTGCAGATCAATTAAGCAACCAATCAATCAAGAGCTCAAGTTTCAGCTACTCTAGTCCAACGCCGGCGAACTCACGTTGACGTCGCCGCCACCGCCGCCGCCATGCGTCGTCCCGCGGAAGCCGTCGTCGTGCCGCCGGGAGGCCACGACGACATCGCGGCCGCTGGCGCCCAAGAAGAAGTCCACCTCCTTGATCTCGCCCCTCCTCCCGCCGCCCTTCTCCTCCTCCTCCTCCCCGTCGTGGCGCCGCCAGAAGCCGCCGCCGCGCAGCGACAGGCGGCCAGTCTCCTCCTCCTCCTCCTCCCCGCCGTCTTCGCCGCCGCCGCCGCGACGGCGGCGGTGGTGGTGGTGCTTGGGCGGCGGCGGCCTGAGCTCCATATGGCAAAAAGTTGCACCGCTCCAAAATGGCAAGAATTGCTATGGGCTTTATCAGTTTAGGGGTCAAAGTTTCGCCCAAGGCTGATCCGAGGACTTGGACTTTGGACTGCACCGTGAAAATAAAAATAAAATAAACCCAGGGGCATAAGTGTAAACTCGTGTGAGCGCGTGGACCAATCGGGAGAGCCGGAGGAGGGGTGGGCCAGGCCTCGTCAGGTGCTACGTCAGCATGACAGGTGGGCCGGGCCGAGCTCTGCATGACGTGGGCTGGGAGGGGCAGATCGGTAATTACACGTGGCTATATATACACGTATACGTGAGAGATCAGAGAAGAGGTTTTTGGTCAAGGAAGTCAATTTCAGTTGGGATCAAGTTGGCGCCGGAGGACGACACGACGACGACTTCAATTACAATCTCAGGCTTTGTGAATTTATTTTTTTGTGGCTTTTGTTTTACCGTGCTAGTCAATAATCTCATGCTGTTATTACGCGGTCTAGTCTAGACGTACGCTAGCTGACGAGATTTTCGCGCATATATATGTAAAAACTTTGATTCTAATTAAGTACTATCTCCGTCTCAAAATATAATAACTTATAGCTATGAATCTGGACACGGCTAAAAATGCTTATATTTTAGGACGGATGGAGTAATTAATTAAGAGAAAAAAATGAAAAAAAATCTTAATGCTTCAATTTGAAATTGGAGTTTTCTTCTATTACCTCTGTTACTTTATGTAAGTCGTTTGTGAGAGTAACGAGCAATAACCGCACTATAGCTAGCTTATCGAAAAAAAATCATCAGATACAGTCTGTAAATACAAATAATTGTGAGATGTTCATCCGAACAAGCATGATGGATTCTTTTTGCTCTTGATATAACTTGTGGGTTTTTCTACAAGTTTTAAAGCTTTAGTGCTCATTTGGAACAAACAAAAACCAGAGGAATTTTGGAGAATTTGTTTCCTATGAAAAAAATGCGCTTCTTTGGAATAAATAGATAGTTCTCTCAAATTCTCTAAAATTCTTATCGAATGGGCTATTCAATACTCTATCCTTCCCAGAATATAAACATTTTTAGAGTTCGACACGGTTATTAAGAAAATTGGTAAAATTAAATGGGGGAGTGTTGTGATTGGAGAAGAAGTAGAGGTAGGTGGGAAAATTGAATGGTGGAGGATTATAAATGGTTGAAAAAAGAATATTGGTGGAGAAGTTGTTATATTTTGAGACAAATTCTAAAGGCTTATATTTCAGGACGGATGGACTAGAAATTTTGAAGTAAATGAGGTTCTGCATCATGTTTTTTTTCCTTCCAATGATAAAGTTCCTGTAATTTCATGCGTGTAATCATCCAAACAATAGTCTTGGAATTTTCCTGTGATCTTAAAATCATATAGGAATTCAACGACAGACATGATACTCTATCTTTGCATTTTTTTTCTATTTCTATGTTTTCACAATCCCTCATTTCAAAGGAGACCTAAAAGTATAATTGGATTCAAGTAAAAAAAAGAATTGGTTATGACATATGAATTTTACTTATGTTTTCATAAATACAATGTTATAGTCTTTACTTACCATGATTATCGGTCTTTATCTAACTTTTTTTTTCTCTGATTAATATGGTTTGGAGCAAAATGTCTCTTTCCACCCTTGTTTAATAATATAATGAATATGTTCTACTAGAATAAGTATCAAAACGCATATTTTTCAAGTTGTATTATATACCATTCACTGGGGTTTAAATTTTGATGCCCACAAAGATCTTAAACACATGCAAATGCGTGTGCGCATATACCCTGTAATAGAAAAAAAGTTGATATATCTGATGTACAATGTTTGCAAGGGAATATGTTTTTTCTTTATATGTATTCTCAATTAATTTTATTCCAATTTATACAAACCATCTGATCGATGTAAGAAAATAGAAAAAATAAGTTCCATCCAATACGATATCCTTGTTATTAATTGACACACTCCCTAGTTCATAATATGAAATATACGTTAAATATATCTATAAAAAAATTTCCCCCTTAAGAAATGCAGCTAATTAATATTACGAAATCACTGTCTGATGAGTCTACACGAGTCTACACGCTCATCGATCTGTTGTTTTCTTCCGTATTTTCTTGTGCAACTTACACACGGTACAAGGACCTTCAAATGATTCCAGTGGCCATATATCACACTGATGCAACATTCTAACTACGCTGGTCCACAGGAGAGGGTTAATGACATTTCTTTTCTTTGGTGGGGTTTTTGTTTGCTTTCTGCAAAGAGAGAAGCTAGCTAGGTAGCGTCTTGATTCTTTCTTGGTGTGTGTTTTTATTCCATGATGACTTGTTTCTTCGAGAAGGTACAATTAGTCTTCACCTACTCTATGTTTTACTTATTGGATAGTATATGTAAATATTAATTTTAGTTTTGCCAACGATCGAGCTCAGTGTGATTGCCCTATATTGCTTGGCAGGTCGACTATGTCGACATCTCACGTGGATGTACCAAGTTAAATACTCGCTGATTTCAAATGTGAGTGACTTTACATCTATGATAAGACGACAAAGCTGGTAGCTCAAAGTATTTTGTTAGGTAAAGGCAAACATGCATAGAAGAGAAGTGGAAAAGACAAAAGTTATAAAATGATTCACAATAAGGATGGATCTGATTTAACTAACTAAACGACCTACTATATCCATTCTTTGGCATGGCTTAAGATCCAGAAAATTTAGAGCTGATATTTTTAGCTTAAAAAACTATGGATCTAAATATGTAATTATATTGCTAAACATTTGAATGAATCATTTTGTTCCTATATTAAATATATGCATATAATTTTAAACCGTTTCAATTTAACTTATAAACGCTAAATCTAACGTGGATTAATTTGGGATCCGGTGCTATATGAAACAGGACCTTAGAATCGGAGGGGGTTTGACACTAGCGAAAACTGGAAGCATAAGAATTAACTTCGTAGATCAGAACATATATAAGAATATAATTATCCACAGAAGTATAATTAATTAATGATTTGATCATAAAAATAAGTAATGCTCAGTTAATTACTAGTTATTTACTAACCTCCATTTAAAAAGACGGATGATATCCTAGTACACGGGAAGTCAAATCTCAAACTCTTTAGTATTAATAGATAAAATATATTAAGATTTAATATGTAAAAATGATATTAACAGATTTACCATGAAAAATAGTTTCATGTATTGTTATATATTTAATAAGTTTTACAAATGCATAATTAGAAAAGGTAATAATAAGACAGATGCACTGAAAATTCTATCACTATCCAAAACGTCAAGTAAAAAATAACAGAGGTATTATCTTGTATGGCCTCCTGCTTAATTATTCTTGATGGCAAAGGCTACGTGATCTATTTTGCTGGCCATAGGTAGGGCTGCAAAAAAAACCTTGGCTCGTTTGACAGCTCTAGGCATATACCCCATGGCTTGCCGAGTTGTAAGCTATTTATTGTGTAGTATTTAATGACGGTTAACATCTATATATATATAAAGATTGATACATTTATAATGGTTCCTTTCATCTAGACAGTTGTAAAACCCCTAATTAAATTAGTACTATATTTCAAAGAAGAATAAATAGCAAAGACCTTAACACTATGGTTAACAGCCAATGTAATACATAACCTAGTCTCTATTTGTTTCTCATACATATATAACCCCAAATATTACTTCTAATTAAATAAGACATTGCCACACATTTTAAATTTAGGGGGAATTGACACAATACATGGCAATAGCTGCTCCACGTCACTAGGGCTCACATGCATGCTAGCTAGCTAGCTAGCTAGGGGGATTAGCTATATAACGGTAGATAGTTTTTTTATGAAAAACTTTTAATTGTAACTACACTGAAATTACACTATAATTACAGCGTAGTTACGTTGTAACTAGACTATAGTTACAATATACGTAACTACTACGTAACTGGCAAAAAAACTGATCAGAATCATGTTGTTGCTTAGTTGGTTAGGAACCCAAGCATATGCATCGGTGAGATCGTGGGTTCGATCCATGACCCCAAGTGTGGATGTGATTTTTTTCAATCTGCTTGTGCGCATCTTGATGTCGATCTAACGGCTCACAAATTGACAGTTTTGCAAATAAAAAACTGTCGACAGTTTTTTAGATGAAAAACTTTCAAATGTAACTACACTATATATAATTACAGCGTAGTTACATTGTACAATGTAACTACTATGTAACTGGCAAAAAAACTGCTCAGAATCATGTTGTTGCTTAGTTGGTTAGGAACCCAAGCATATGCACCTATGAGATCGTGGGTTCGATCCATGCCCACAAGTGTGGATGTGATTTTTTTCAATCTGCTTGTGCGCATCTTGATGCCGATCTAACGGCTCACAAATCGATAGTTCTGCAAACAAAAAATTGTCGACAATTATTTAGCAATTCCGAAAAATATAAGCTATGGTTTTGCCTGTTACATTGGGCCCTAACCCGGAGAGGTTATCTAGCTAATATTTGTTCTTTTACAAAAGCTAGCAGCCGTTTTATCGACAGTGCTATGTTAACAACTTGTCTCCCCCTTTCCCATCGAAGGCAAATATGTACTCGTTTGACGTTCCCAACACCCGAGGGCGCACGTTGCATGGTACTAAAACGACAAACCAAACATGGGGATCGATTGCTAGCTATCTCCATGTATGAAACACACGTACTTCATCTGCCACACGCTGCTTACTTTACATTATCCTTCTTAATTCGATGTGGAAAGGTGTTGAAATCTGAGAGAGAGAGAGAGAAGAGAGAGGAAAGGCCTTTGTGCTAACCGACCCATGCTAATAATTTGTCAACATCTTACCAACACATTGAACAGATTAAAAAAAGATCTGTAATTAAGATGATTAAACCAGCGAGAGACGACGGTCTTGGTTATGGAATGCGACTTGATGTTGACGATCCACATGTATGTCGACCATGTGCATAGCTTTGCTTAATTCTACAAGAAAGGCGCCGTCGTGAGATGTATCTATGCATTATGCATGTGAGCAAAACGCCATATGCATCAGCAAGCTTGTCTGCTCTCTAGCTAGTTGCTTGCATATTTTTCTTCAATAATACTAATATATTTAGTTAAGTGTGTGAGAGAGATTAATTTGCTGGTCCTCCCTATTAATTCCTCCATTCGGTTGAGTAACATTGACAGCTTTGGCCTTGTTGATGTCTCCTTCCTGGCTGTGTTTTTTTCTTTTCTCACGACGCAATTTGTCAAGGGATATTGATAGGAAAAGGTTAGGTTGCACAGCCTTTTCTTCTGCCTTTGATTTGTCCAGATAGAGTATGAGTCACCCCTTCTGCTCTAGCTAGCAACAACCATACAATAATGTGATACAAGCAAGTATATATTCGACTATGACTACGCGACCTCTAGTGGTACACGTTACGTACGTCTTTGAAGTTTGAAGTTGATCGGTGTAATTTTTCCTGAAAGAAGATGTTGAAAAAAAATGCTCAGCAAGAAGATTCTGTGAAGAAGCATCAGTTAATTGAGAATGTTGACGCTCGGATAATCTCTCTCTGATTAAGAGATAAGTGCCTGCATGAGCTATGTCAAAAATTCCAGATACTTCACAATTCAAAACTCTATGCTAGCTATATGGGAATAAGAAGCACATATTAGTCAGAAAATAGAGAAAATGAGAAAAAGATTGCAGGATTTGTCTCGCTCCAGGCCAAGCTGATGTGTAGCTCGTGTCAAAGGAGTACGTAAGTTACTTGTCTTCGCGTACCTCTGTGTCTTGGTTTTGGATTTATTCAGAATGTATAAAGAGATTATTATACTTGTATGTACGACAAATATAGATCAGAACCAATAGCAGTAGTACAGTACTAAATGTGTCATGACATCACGGAACTAAGCTTATTTGTGCAACAATTTTTTGCTAGTTCTATATATATATCTCTGGCATGTTAGAACCAAATTTTAGTTCGATTCCCACAAACTATATGTATTGGTTAGGTCATGAAAAACTGATAACTCAGCTCAATCCCTAGCTTGTTATAGTTAATAGAGTTAATTATGTGCCCATACTCTATATAACCACTAACTTTTTATAATTACATATGATTACAATTGTTTGAGTTAATGGACTCAAGTAAGTTAATTTGTAGGGTTTTCTCAAATAATTTTAGGTTACAGAAATATTAGATGGTCTGGAATTTCCCTTCCTTCAATGGAATTAGATTTGTTTAGTTTCTTTCACTGGTGGAGAAACCATCTTTGGTCGGTCGGCCCAATTCCACAATAGTCCCGGTTCCAATAAAAACCGGGACTAAAAAGCATCTTTAGTCCCGGTTTAAAAACTTAGGGGTATTTTTTGATCTTTAGTCCCGGTTGGTAACACCAACCGGGACTAAAGATCATTTTTACTCCCGGTTGAAGAGGTTGTCAGGTCGTGTCAGGCCCCAATTATTTTTAGTCCCGGTTGGTATAAACAACCGGGACTAAAGATCCATCTTTAGTCCCGGTTGTTTAGAACAACCGGGACTAAAAATCACCCAAAGCCGAGCGCGATGTTTATCTCTTCGCGTGTCCATTGTCTGACCCTGCTCCTCAGTCTTATCCTTAGCTTTTCTTCCCCTCCACTCGTTCTCCTCCTCACTCCTTCTCCTCTTCCTCCTTCTCCTCCTCCTCTTCCTCTCTCCCCTGTCTTCCTGGCGGCAGCGGGCGGCGGCCGGCGTGGAGGGCCGGCGGCGGCAAGCGCCGGCCGGCGCGGAGGCAGGTGGTGGAGGCGCTGGCGGCCGGCAGCGGCGGCTGCCCCGCGCGGAGGGCCCGGCGGCAGCGGCTGCCCGTCCGGAGGGCCGCGCGGAGGCGGCCTGCGCGGCGGCGGCGGCGGCCGGGCGCCGCGGCGGGGCGGGTGGCCCCGTGGCAGCGGCGGCGTGGGGGGCCGCGCGGCGGCAACGGTGCGCGGCCGGCGCGGCGGCGCCGGGGGCCGCACGGAGGCGGCAGCTGCGGTGGGCGGCCGCTCAGCGGCGACCGGCGCGGCGCCGGCCGGCCGGCGCGGAGTGGAGGCGGCAGTGGCCGCCGGCCGGATTTTTTTTCTTTTTTTTTGAGATGTGAATCTGTGATGTATTTTTGTGTGAGATGTGAATCTGTGATGAATTTTTTAGAATCTTGTGATGTAATTTTTTTAAGAGTTTGTGTTATATTTGGAGATGATTTGTTTGAGGATTTGGAGATATTCTGTAATATGTGATGATTTGGATATGGGATGGGATTGTGTGAAATCAATATTCAATATTAAAAGCAGAAAAAAAAGAAAAAATATCTTTCGTCCCGGTTGGTGTTATCAACCGGGACTAAAGATGCTCCCATCTTTAGTCCACTAAAGATTGATTTTTTGTCCCGGTTATTTGAACCGGGACTAATGATAGCGATCTTTAGTCCCGGATTCGTAGTCCCGGTTGAAAAACCGGGACTACAGGGGGGTTATGAACCGGGACTAGAAAGCATTTCTCCACCAGTGTTTCTATCTTTGTCAGTGATTTTCATTCGTAAGGTACTCAAGGAAAACCTAGATGGAATTCTGATTTGCGCTTGGGGTTGCTGATGATCAAATTAGTGGCACCAGCTTTAGAGCTAGATTATCAACTTTTGGTCAGTGATGCTGGCCTTGTTAAATTATATATCATAGGAATGAACATGATGGATACTCTTGTTCGTATGGTTTTGTGCGTATTGTAAGTTGGTCAATATTGTAGCTGCGATTGTCCAATCACGTTTCTTGTGCCAATCTAAGATGTGGAGCCCTTTTTTGTTCTGTTGTCAGATTTTACATTTCTCATTCTAATGTCTTCTTTTATTTAATATATTTAGCCATGTGTTGAATAAAATACATCAAAATATTTAGCCATGAGTCAACTATCCTAATTTTCTCATTATTGCAATATAAACATTTTTTTTTTGAAAAGTTAATGTCACGAATTTGTTTCATTCATTGCCACATAAAAAAGGCAATCTAATTGAACATTGTTGTTTTGTGGCACTTTCGTGGCATTTTCACCATAAAACTCTTGAACAACATGTCACTGCCATGGGATTATTCTGTTTAGCGGTAATTTATTAAAACCCACTACTATATTATTTTAATATTTTCATGTCAATTGGAGATTTTAGAAATGAAAATTTTAACACCACACCAAGTTCATGCTTAAATCTAGCTAGTTATCCCCCCTCCCCAATTGTTGGAAAGAAAAACATTATTTCAACGGACTATTAGAATGGAAATTACAAAAGAATCTGACAGAAAAGTATTGAACAAATTTTGGGTAAACTTTAAAAACTTTGTAATTTCAAAAAAAAGTAAAAACATTTTTTGGACCAATAGAATGAAATTTCTAAAAAAAATAAAAAAGTTAACAAAATTCTGGTTGAAAATAAACTTTTTTAAATTAGTATTTTTCGAAGGAAATATATCATGTCGGGAAACTGGGAGAGCGAAAATCCCAAACTTATGAAACTTTCTGATCAAAATATAAAATCATAATCCGCAACTCAGCTGAAGGGTAAGAGCGTATTTTCAAAATTCTCTCTATATATAAATTGAGGCAAAAGAGTGAAAATAATGGTTGTACTGTATTTTAAGAAATTGGTACCAAATCATATTGTTGTATGACATAGACACGATTTTAGCTTAGGGTGATGCTATGAAAGTACGATGTTGTATGTTATTATTATCTTCTGTTAGTTCAATTTCAAGCTAACCAATCACTGGTGGAGAAACCATCTTTTGTCGGTCGGCCGAATTCCACAATAGTCCCGGTTGCAATAAAAACCGGGGCTAAAGATGATCTTTAGTCCCGGTTAAAAAGGGTAACGTGCATATTTGATCTTTAGTCCCGGTTGGTAACCACCAACCGGGACTAAAGACTAAAGATGATCTTTAGTCCCGGTTCAAATGTTGTCAGGGCTTGTCAGTCCCCCCGGGATCTTTAGTCACCAACCGGGACTAAAGATCGTAACTTTAGCCCCGGTTGGTGTTATGAACCCAGGAATCTTTAGCCCCGGTTCATAACACCAACCGGGTCTAAAGTCCCACCCCTATATATATATGTCTTCTTCCTCCTCTAGCCGCCCGAGCAAGCTTCAAAATTTCTTCAAAAAAGAGGGGAGGCCATGCTAAAATTTCTAGTGAATTTATTTTGGTGATTATATACAAATCGGAGGTGCCTAAAAGGTTAGCAACTTCATCCTCCAATGTTTTTTTTTGTCATATTACATTTGGAGCTATGTTTTGCACACTTTTTTGTCTCCAAAATTTAGTTGTAAGTTGATGAGAGAGAAAATTTGTGTGGGAAAGAAAGAATATATAGAAATTTAGTTTATTTACTAAAGAAGGTTTTATAAAATAGTTGAGAAGGAAAATATAGTGAAAGTTAATCTTAAATAATAGAAAAACAAACTAAAATGAAAATTAAAAGAAGTACAACACATTAATATTAGTTTAAAACTTTAGAAATAGTAAATAAGAATTATTTGGTGTAATATTTTATAATTTTTGTATGAATAATGATATGTCATTATTGTATGACTGTTGAAAGAGTTTGTAATTATTTTATAATTATTGTATGACTGTCATTATTGTACGAATAATTATTTGTGTACCATTTTTTTTCATCTCATGTAGATGGATCGGCAATGGATGTACGCTGATCGGCGGTCCAAAGAGTTTATTGACGGCGTGCATTATTTTTTGAGAGTGGCTGAAGCTAACACGCATAAGGGTTTTATTTGTTGTCCATGCAATAAGTGTAAGAATCAGAAGGAGTATTCTGCATCCAGGACTATTCATTTCCACTTGTTTGAGTCGAGCTTCATGCCAAGCTATAACTGTTGGACATCCCATGGAGAGCAAGGGGTTGAAATAGAAGAAGATGAAGTGGAAGACGACAATATTCCGAACTTTGCTCAGTACGCTAGATTTGAAGGAAATCAAACGGGCGAGGAGAAAAGGGATGCTGATGGTAATGACGTTGCGAATGATCTTGGTCAGATGTTGCAGGACGCCAAGGAGGACTGCAAAAGTGAAAAGGGGGCCCATAAATTGGACGAGATGTTAGAGGACCACAGAACGTCGTTGTACCCAGGTTGCGAGCAGGGGCACAAAAAGATGGATACCACTCTGGAGTTCTTGCAATGGAAGGCAAAAAATGGTGTTAGTGACAAAGCATTTGGCGATTTATTGAGACTCGTCAAGAACATTCTTCCGGAGGGAAACAAATTGTCCGAGACAACGTACGAGGCTAAGAAGATAGTCTTCCCTCTAGGACTGGAAGTTCAGAAGATTCACGCATGTCCGAATGATTGTATCCTATATCGCGGTGAGGAGTACGAGAACCTAGAAGCATGCCCTGTTTGCAAAGCACTACGATACATGATTAGACGAGACGATCCAGGAGAAGTTCACGGCCAGCTAACAAAGAAGAGAATTCCTGCTAAGGTGATGTGGTATTTCCCTATAATACCACGGCTAAGGCGTTTGTTCAGGAACAAGGGGAATGCTAGAATGATGCGATGGCACGCTGAAGAGCGTCAACAAGACGGGATGCTGAGACACCCCGCCGATGGTTCGCAGTGGCGAAACATCGACAGGAAATTTAAAGACTTTGGAAAGGACGCACGAAACATATGGTTTGGTTTAAGTACGGATGGCATGAATCCTTTTGGAGAGATGAGTAGCTGCCATAGCACTTGGCCCGTTACGACGTGTATCTACAACCTCCCCCCTTGGCTATGCATGAAGAGGAAGTACATAATGATGCCGATTATTATTCAAGGCCCCAAGCAACCTGGTAACGACATCGATGTGTAGCTAAGACCACTGGTTGAAGATCTTAAACTGTTGTGGAAAAAGTAACCTACGAGCGCTGCAGTTCGTAACCATCAACGATTGGCCTGCATTTAGCAACCTTTCCGGTCAGTCCAACAAGGGGTATAAGGCTTGCACTCACTGTATGGATGAAACAGAAAGTACGTATCTTAAGCACTGTAGGAAGGTTGTGTATGTGGGTCATCGTCGATTCCTTGCTGCAAACCACCCGGTACGGAAAAAAGGCAAGCACTTTGAACATAAGGCGGACCACCGTACGAAGCCTAAACATTGCAGCGGGAAAACAATGTTTGCTATGGTTAAAGATCTTAAATTAGTGTTCAGAAAGGGGCCTGGAAGCCAGCCTATAGATAGCGAAGATGGTCACGCGGCGATGTGGAAAAAAAACTCTATATTTTGGGAGTTACCCTATTGGGAATTCTTGGACGTCCGCCACGCAATCGACGTGATGCACCATACTAAGAACCTTTGCGTAAACCTTCTTGGCTTCCTAGGTGTATATGGAAAGTCGAAAGATACACTGGAAGCACGTAATGATCTGAAGCATATGGAACAATGCAGCGACCTTCACCCGGAACCAAAGGAGAAAGGAAGCCATTACTTGAGTCCAGCCAGCTACACTCTTAGCAAGGCAGAGAAGGAAAGTATGTTTGAATGCTTGGAGAGCATAAAGGTACCGTCTGGATACTCCACGAATATCAAGCGAATAATAAGCACGAAGGAGAAGAAGTTCACAAACCTAAAGTCTCATGATTGTCACGTGTTGATGACACAACTGCTACCAGTTGTAATAAGGGGTATCCTTCCAGACAATGTCCGGACAATAATAACAAAGCTATGTGCTTTCATGAACGCAATTTCGCAGATGGTTATCGATCCGGATAGATTAGAAGCCCTTCAGAATGATGTGGTGCAATGTCTTGTCAGTTTTGAGTTGATATTTCTACCTTCATTTTTCAATATAATGACGCATCTGCTTTGTCACCTTGTCAAAGAGATCAGTATTCTCGGGCCTGTGTACCTACACAACATGTTTCCTTTCGAGAGGTACATGGGCATTCTGAAGAAGTATGTTCATAACCGTGCTCGTCCAGAGGCAAGCATCGCCAAGGGGTATGGAACAGAGGAGGTCATCGAATTTTGCGTAGAATTTATTGAAGACCTTCACCCAATCAGGGTACCTGAATCACGGCATGAAGGGAGACTACGGGGAAAGGGAACTCTCGGAAGGAAAGCAATAATGACGGTATACAGCAATTTATTCCGTAAAGCCCATTTCACGGTTCTGCAACAATCTTCATTGGTAGCTCCTTACATCGAGGAGCACTTGGCTCTAGTTCGCGCCAGAAACATCGGTAAGTCCGATGCATGGATTACACGGCATCACATTGATACTTTCCCCGCGTGGCTACGACAACATCTCATGGGTAACGAGACGATCAACCAACAATTGGCCTTCCTAGCGAGGGGACCATCTGGCTCAATCGCGACATTCCAGGGATATGAGATCAATGGGTACACATTCTACACGAGAGCCCAAGACATGAAGAGCACAAACCAAAACAGCGTTGTTCGTATCGATGCCATGGGACACAATGGAATAACTGGCACGTATTACGGTTCCATCGAGGACATATGGGAACTTGACTATGGTCCTCTCAAGGTCCCTATGTTCCGGTGCCAATGGGTTAGGTTGACTAGTGGAGGCGTAACGATTGATGACAGTGGGATGACAACGGTTGACCTTAACAAGGTTGGATACTCGGACGAACCTTTTGTCCTTGCCAATGATGTAACGCAAGTCTTTTACGTGAAGGACATGTCTAGCAAAAGAAATAAGGGCAGAGGGCCTGATGAGCCGAAGAGTCACGTGGTTCTCCCAGGCAAAAGAAAAATCGTCGGAGTTGAGGATAAGACTGACGAGGATTACGATCAGTTGGATAGGCAACCCCCTTTCACGGTGACGATTGACCCTAGCATCCTCCTATCAAATAAAGACACCCCTTACTCACGTAGCGATCACAAGGAGGAAACAATAGTGAGGAGAAAGTACATGCGGTCAACCGTCACCGCCGATGTATTGCCGTAATTATTGTGTACACGATGTAAACTATTTTGGATGTATTCATTATCTATATAAATCAATTGTTGTATGGCATATGTTAATTACGTACAATTATTAGAATTTTTAACAATTTTAAATCATGCATATGCTAGTTATATGCGATAATTAGAATTTCTAAAAGTTTTAAATCATGCATGTGGCATTTACATATGTTAATTAGAGTTTTTAACAATTTAATATCATGCATATACTAATTATATATGATTATTAGAATTTTTATTAATTTTAAATCATGCATGTGGTATGTACATATGTTAAAGTTTAATTTTTAACAATTTAATATCATGCATATGCTAATTATATATGATTATTAGAATTTTTATTAATTTCCAATCATGCATGTGGTATGTACATATGTTAAAGTTTAATTTTTAACAATTTAATATCATGCATATACTAATTATATATGATTATTAGAATTTTTATTAATTTTAAATCATGTATTTGATTATTACGTTTTATCCACTTAATTTACTGCAGACAACAATAATTTTTCAAAGTAATTGTCATTAATTTTTCAACTTTAAATAATTTTAATACATTATTTTCTATTTTAGAAACACATATGTAATGAAAATCAATATGCAGTGCGTTTATCAGTAGTCCCGGTTCTTAACCCTAACCGGGTTTAAAAAGAATTTAGAAATAGCGGGAAAATATCTTTAGTCCCGGATGATGAGAACAACCGAGACTAAAGATATCTTTACTCCTGGTTGTTGAGAACAACCGGGACTAGTCCCGGTTCATGAGAACAACCAGGAGTAAAGATATCTTTAGTCCCGGTTGTTCTTACGAACTAGGACTAAAGATCTAAGGGTATATATATTCCCGATGCGCGCTCTCGTCTTCTCCACCAATACTTAGAAGTTTTTTCCCTGATCGATCTCTCTTGGCTTCTCCTTCGCCGCCACTGCCTAGGGCATCCCCGCGCCGACGCCGCCGTCGTATCTCGCCGTCGTCTCGCGGGCGTCGTCGTCGCCGCCTCTGCCGCCGCCGTATCTCTGGGGTGAGAGCCGTCGCCGCCTCCCTCTCTCTCTCTAGAAGACCTCGATCTCTCTCTCTCTCTCTCTTCCCCCAAACCGCCGCCAGCCTCCTCGTTGCCGATGCCACCACCGACGTCGTCGTGGCCGAACACGACGACGCCTCCCGACGATGCCGACCCCGACCTCGATGCGGCCGCCACCGGCGACGACGTCGCGCCAGCAGTGCCGACGACGCCAGGCCGCGCCACGCCCGCCGCGCCGCGACGGCATGATGCCGCGACGCCACGACGCCGCGGCGGCACGCCACCGCCGGGCTGCCACGCCGACGCAGCGCCGCCACGCCGCCGCTCCGCTTCCGCCACACCGCTGCTCCGCTGTCGCCACGTGAACGAACGATCGATCGTGAACGAACGAAACATACGTGAACGTGAATGAACGAACGTACGTGAACGTGAACGTGAACGAACGTACGTGAACGAGAAAATGAACAAATGTACGTGAACGTGAACGCGAACGTGAACGAATGTGAACTTAACGTGAACGTGAACGAACGTGAACGAAACGTGAACTTAACGTACGTTAACGTGAACGCGAACGTGAACGATCGTGAACGAAACGTGAACTTAACGAGAACGCGAACGTGAAATTCAATATATGTTACTTTGCGTTTATCCTAATACATTTTTTTGTATGTTGCAGAAAAGACGTTGTCGTCGTAGTCCCTCAAGCCGGAGTGGTAGCTAGCCCTTGAAGGAATTCGCGCAGGCAAGTGATGTAAATATATGATTGTTAGATTTTTTAATGCAATTAAGACTATTAGATTTAATATACGACACTTAGAGTTTGCATATATGATTATATAGAGTTGTAATGTACGACACTTAGATGACGTAGCATATATGATTACTTAGCATATATGATTGTTAGAGTTTTAATACAAGATTAGTACAGTTTTAATGATTATCTAGGGTTCTAATATACGACACTTAGACTTAGCATATATGATTGTTAGCATATAAGATTGTTAAAGCAAATATGACCTATAGACTTAGCAACTATTTCTTGTATGAACAGATGGCTGATCGCGATGAGGAACAGATACTGTACGATACAATCGCAGAGGGAAGCAGCCAGTACTGGAACGAAGAAGAGGGGAACAAAGATCCAAACCAGTACTTGAACGAGGAAGGGAACGTGGAGAGGGATGCGGAGGGGAACGAGGAGGAGGAGGCTAGTGGAAGTCAACCCTCCGCTGGACAGAAGAGGGCACGCGGGCAACGAGGTGCCGCGAATAAGCTAGAGGGTCGGCACATCATAACAGAAGTGGATGAAGACGGCTGACCTAGTGCCTCGGCAGAAGCAGCCAAGAACTACGTACGACACAGCGGTTGGGTTGTGCGGGATAACGTGCCTGTCAGTACGGTGTACTGGCGCAGAACAAGAGCACGCGGAGATCATGAGAGCTTTGACCCAGATTCGGAGAAAGAGATGCTATGGACCACAATGTTCAAGACATTCACCCTTCTCGCGGGTACAGAGGACAAAGTGAAAAGGTGGACTCTAAAGAAAATGGCAGAATAGTTTCAGAGCTTCAAGGGAGATCTGTACCAAAAATATATCCTGAAGGGGCAGACACCGAACTTCGACACATTCCCAAAGCTAAGGGATCACTGGGATGAGTACGTTGCATATAAGACAGGTCAACAAGGGTAGGCGATGATGGAAAGAAACAAAGAAAATGCCGCCAAGAAGAAGTACCATCATCACTTGGGGTCAGGCGGCTATAGCGTCGCGATGCCGAAGTGGGAGGAGATGGAGGCAAGCTTGCTTGAGAGGGGTATCGAACCGGCCACCGCTAAATGGCCGGATCGATCGAAGTTCTAGTACTATGCTCACGGTGGAACTCTCAACCCAGTTGATGGCTCCCTAGTCTTCAGCGATCAGATACGCGAGGCTGCGCGTCGACTAACGGACGCAGTGGAAGCCTCTTCTCAGGGCACGTTCCGACCCGACAGAGAGAAGGACGAGCTGTCACTTGCCCTGCAGACTCCAGAGCATCCAGGACGAACACGAGGGAAAGGGGTGATTCCTTGAAAGATTGGATTCAAGGAAGACATCCACACGTACAGGAGTCGGATGAGGAGCAAGAGAGATACCGAGGCGAAGATTGCAGATCTTGAGTACAGGGTATCGAGCTACGAGCTCAGCATGCAAGAGGAGGTGGCAAGGAAGGTTGATGAACGCATGGCCGCACATCGGTCCCATGATCCCCAGCCGACCATTCCTCCTGCGATGGTGAGCCCTTCAGGCAATCGTAGCAGCTGCGCCTCAACAAGGCAGGTAGAATCACAGAGCATGGACGCCATGCAAACCCAGGACGAAACCACCTGCCCTGTTGATGACATCACTCAGCGGACACCATGTGAGCTGCATATTCCCTTCAAGAACTTATCAATAAAGGTAAGCTCGTAGTTTATAGATTTTAGACTTGTCCATTCCGCAAGTTGCTGCTTATATATGTTGATTACTAATAAATAACCTCTCACCACGTGAAGGTGGCGTCGGGTATGGCCATCCCAACGGACCCTTCGGGGACTTACCACTGCAGGCCGATTCTAGCAGGATACTCCAAGGTCGAAGTTGAGTTGGTGAAAGGCGCGTACGAGGACCTCGAGTTGGATTACCCTGGAGGAGACGGTGAGACGCATCTACGAGACACAAGCCACGCCATTATACTATGGCGCAAGCGATACATCATCCTCCCTGGGCGACAAGCGGCGTCTCGTGCACCATCTCCTCCGGCTCTGCCATATCCTCCTCAGGCTCCTGCACCGTCTCCTCCTCATGCTCCAGCACTGTCTCCACCTCAGGCTCCTGCACTGACTCCTCCTCAGGCTCCTACACCGACTCCTCCGCAAGCTCCTTGTCCGGCACCTTCCAAGTCAAGGGCCCCCCAAGCTCCACCGCCTGCCCCCACAAGGGCAACGAAGAAGGCGAAAGTTGACGCCGCAAAAAACAAGGACCCAGGGTACGATTGCACGCAAGAGGAGCTTGACGCTTATGTGGCATCAGAAGTCAGGAGATAATTGAAGCCTCGAAGTCTAGAAAAGAAGATTCCTATAGACCCGAGTGTTAGGAACTTCTTCAGGGGTATGTCTGCACCTGCCAAGGAGGCCATAAAGCAATCGGACTATGAGCGAACACTTAAGAAAGCATCTTCTGGAAAAGTCCAAACCAGTCCCTCAGCTTGGAGAGCAACCAAACCAGGAGATCGAGCCGTTGGTGACCGGTGAAGATTTTGGAATACAAGAATTTATTAATGACACCAGGCTAACTACGGATCAATTGCTACGAGGCGCACCAATCGAAAAGGCGGAAGTGAAATACATGTACGAACTCGGTAAACCGCTTGTCAAGCCTGAGCAGTTGCAGTCCCTACCCACACAAATGTACAAATTCCATCAACTGTACATGGAGATGAGCGCCACCGGTAGAGAGATGATCGGAGCGAGGATCAAGGACACAGACTTCTTGCAAGGAGATGATATTCTCTAGATCAATTTCAAGGGTATCTACGAACTATACCAGCTGGACGCCCTCGACGTATCTATTATGAGTTGCTGGATTTTGTAAGTATCGTTCAGTTAGATTTCTTATTACGTTTCCTTTAATTAATTAGGTCCTTGTATATAAGTAGGCTATATATAATATATACTTCGTTTTATCATTGTAGAATGGAGATTCAAAGGGCCCGACGGCGGGGGGTTTTCGATACTGGATTCATCGACCCTCGGAAAGTAAACGTCGCAATGCTCGACCAGTATCCACAAGCCACAGAGGACAATCTCGTCCATCTCCTGAAGGCGCAGCATTACAAGACGTTCATACTATTGCCGTACAACACAGAGTTAGCTTTTATTGTCTTCCTATACCAAATTTCATCCCCGTACGAACATGCTAAGTGTTTCATATGTAATGCATCTGACGCACATTGCAGATTCCACTGGGTCCTTTTACTCTTCGACTTGGAGGCCTGCACTGTCAACGTAAATGACTCAATGGATAAAAAAGAGTCTACGTTTGACAAAGTTTTCGAACTTATAGACAGGTACTGTCATAATTTCCCATGTTAATTAAGAATCTTGTTATAATTAATTGCTACTACGAATCATAGCTTTAAACTCCATCTAGCGCTTGGTATCGGTTCCGTCATTTGGTCCGTGGCAAATGGAGAGAAAAGTTTAATTTTCCTGTGAGTACACATGCTCTACATTTATATTGAATCTCCAATTCAAATACATACAAGTGTATATTAATTAGATCTCTCGCCGTTTGTCATTTATTTATAGTGCGCAAAGCAAAAGCAGGGAACTAACTTATGCGGCTACTACGTGTGCGAGTATTGCCACTGCCTTGCAGACCAAATCATCACCACAAGAGAGCTCGATGTACGTACAAATAAATTCAAAATTTCATTACGTGCGTATCGATTTGTTGTTTAATTACTAATTAATTTCATACATTCATATAGTTTATTCACATGAGGGATAACCTCACACACAAGGAATTTATCGCGGCGGTTCAAGAACAACTGATGGGATTTATCAACGAACAAATCCTTAATCCCAAGGGTGAATTCTACTACAACAGAAATACAATTCATATGTCCTTAGCTTCTGAGATAACGACTAGTACTACGTCGAAATTGGAGTTAGCTAGGACATCATAATGGATTGTAATTAATACATGTCTATTTTTCTATATGCATGTACATATTTTCTTTAATGTAAATATATATATTTTGGTCATATATATATATATATATATATATATATATATATATATATATATATATATATATATATATATATATATATATATATATATATATATATATATATATATATATATATATATATAATATGTGTATTGAAACATATATATGCATGTATATAAACCATGCAGCAACAGGGCCATGAAAAAAAAAGGTCAGCTCGATCTAAAGATGGCTCAGCCGGCTATGTGACTGAGCCATCTTACCAACCGGGACTAAAAATCGATCTTTAGTCCCGGTTATTTCACCCGGGACTAAAGATAGCGATATTTAGTTCTGGATTGGTAGTCCCGGTTTGAAAACCGGGACTAAATGGGGGTTACGAACCGGGACTACAAACGCTTTCTCTACTAGTGAATGTATAAAAAAATAAAGGAAGCGTATGAAGCTCTCTAGTTCTTAGCAAAAATTTGTTACAGAACACGCAAAAATATTGTATTAATAAGAAGACATTGTAAGAATACGGTTTTGCTGTTGGACACTATAAAATTATAGTATTTATCCACTAGACGTGACAAGTATTATTATATTATTTTTATCGGATCGATCAGAGAGAAGTCCCATGAATTGTCGTCCCTTTTATTATTTGTTCAAACTAAATTGTGTGCATAGCAGCTTTCTCTGTCTATTGTGCATCTCGATGGACGCGGGTGCACTAGCTCTAGCATATTGATGGGCCTCTCCTCCTACTGTCCGATGGTAGGCATGGTTTCTTTGTGTCTATCAGAGAGGGGCCTTAGGATGCAGGTCTTCATGCAGTCCCTTCCGGCCTCGTTGTCCATGCTGGCGTCTGGATTGCACTGCTTTCGATCGACTTGTTGACTTGTCATTCAAGTTCGCAACCTCGCGGTAGCCAAGGAGACCGGATAGACTGCAGAAGAGTACGCAGTTGGTCGTGCTTCTCTTCATTTCCCACTACATCAATGGAGAAGCAAGGTGGCAATAGCGCAAGGTTCGAACAGGGTCCAAGAAGACAATTTGGTCTATGGCAAAAGGAAATAAAATTCATTTATATAAAATGTAGCTAAGAACTATAAGAATTCATGGGTGAAGGGAAATTTGAAATAGAACTATAAAATGTAGCTAACAATTTGAAGTTTTCGCCAGAGTTAGGGAAGAATGCCTTGGTGGTTGTGATCAGGAGCTAAACTGACATGCAGATTGAGCAACTTGCACTGATATACTAAGATTGTGTTTAGTTCACACTAAAATTGAAAGTTTGGTTGAAATTGGAACGATGTGACGGAAAAGTTTGAAGTTTATGTGTGTAGGAAAATTTTGATGTGATGGAAAAGTTGGAAGTTTGAAGAAAAATTTTGTAACTAAACATGGCCTAATAAAGGAGGACTCGCCAAAGTACCAAAGTACCAAAAAGTGTCCTATAATAAATTTGGGTTAGTATTTCTTACTAGTACACGCCACTGGGCATGCTGGAGACGTGCAGTGCACCAACGAACACACTGGAGACTGGACGCCTCGGCGGGCGTAGGCAGGCATCCAGATAAACCGGGATAATTCATCGCAACGTACGGCTGTCTGGTCGCCTTCACGTACAATACAAGCGTACTTGATGAACCTAATGTAGCATCTCCACATTGCACAAAGCGTACTTGATAGTATGTTTCTATACGCCTTCCATTTTCTTTTGAAAGGATCGATTCAGGAAATCAGAGTTTTTATTTTACGTGGTTCCATGCACTACTATCTTAATTATTCAGTGTTCAGATTTCAGACAACAAACAAATTAAACAATTCGAGCTGTGTGTGGCCAAACAAATAAAGATCGACTACGCATGTTTGATGTCTTCATATATGTATATCCATCTCGATCGACGATCGAACCACATTGGCCACAACATCTCTACTGCGTGGATCGACCGGGTCAGCACCACAGGTAGAAGCAAGCGATGGACAGTGCAACAAATCGGCTGGTTGGTTCGTTGAGATGACAGTACGATCGACGACATGACCGGCCGGTGACCCAGCCGATCGGTCGCGCCTCTTCGATCCGTAGTACTGCATCTATATGGATCTTCCTTTTCCACGAGTGTTTGAAACAATGGTGACCGCATTTATATATATGCTGGTCCACACACAATAATAAATTGATAGTTTGGTATAAATGTCACCGAAGAGAAAAATCTAGGGGAAAATAATCATGGTATCTTCGAAAGTACTCGACAAATCGTTCGCCAACAAACCTATCTGCTTCATCTCTGACGAACACAAGATCGTTTCATTATACATGAAAATGAGGTGAAAACGCAAAGGAGTAGGAGTCCGTGCACTAGTTGCATTTCTTCAAACGAACGACACCTGCCCCAGTGAGATAAGGGGAAAAAAAAGAAAAAAAAAACCAGCACGGCTGACAACCCTTTGCACATATTCCCGAGGAAAAAACTAACACCAAGTCCAAAAAATATTCTAGATATGGTTTTCACCAGCCGAAGGATCCGCCAAGGAGATCGAGAAAGGAAATTACTCATCAATATAATGCCATTAAAGGGGAACGTGATGCCTAAAGGCGTTGCTATTGTTGGCCTGGAAGAACCACCAAGCAAGACTTTTGCCTGCAACCTCCTCCTATCTAAGTGGTGAAAACGATCGGAATCGGTAGCATCTCTTCATAAACGACACTCGATTGATCGGTAATTAACCATATTTATCATTTAAACTACTCAGTATCGACATTAACACGATGCAAAAATAAATTAGAAAAAACAAAATTTATATACAACCAAAAACGATAAATATCGAAAAACAGTACCCTTATACGAAAACGACGCTCGGTTGATCGGGAATTTCCATGACCATTTTCACCCCTTCCGACCTTCGCCAGCATAAGAAGTTCGCCACACCGGTGCCCCTTCGCCGCCTATCCCCTATATCCACTATAAGTTGGATCTAGCAAGGTCCTTCTGCTCATGCCGTAAATGAATCGATGCAACAGCCGGACCTTCCTCCACACTGTCGTAACCTTAAATTACACATTGGCCTTCCCGAATAGCACTAGAGCAGAATAGCTCCTAGACCACCACCTCAACTCTCACCATGAAGCTTCCTACAACCAGTTCTAGAAGTAGACCGGTCTAGGAAGGAAGGAGCGCTATAAGGAGGAAGTGGAGGCCTGGCTAGAAGAGAGACGGCATGTCACCGGCATCCGTGCCATCACACTGTTGGATTTGGCTGTGGAGGCCTAGAGGTTTGCCACACTGTTTTCTTGCCTCAGGATGCCATGTCCATGGACTACCATTGTCCAAGGGAAACTCTCACCCGGCATAGATATGAGAGCTAGCTAGGGGATGCTAGATCTGACCAAAGGGTGCTTGGGATCCAGAAGTACTTGTCACCACTCATTGGCGGTCCACGTAACCCAGCCGCCAACGATTCGCTGGCAGTCCTAAACCCTCTACCCCTTGTTACAATTTCGCAAGCGAACTTCGTATATAGCTGCCAGTGAAAATGTAGGGTGCCGCCATAAAACAACCTTTTTCTAGTTGTGTCCCACGAGCCCGTCGGCGCCTTCGCCCACAAGTGGCTACCACATAGCCCTAGTGTGTCGAATGTCACTGCCAGCAAGCCTCATCTCGGTTTACCCCACTACACATATTGACCGCCTACATCTGACAGTAGCATACATCGTCCACCAGCCTCGCCAGATCCAACCACGAAAGATCCTGATTTTTGCGTGCCACTGCCCCTGTAACTACAATGGCAACGCCTTTGTGGAGAGGGGGGAGGTTACAGGCCGCTTAGCCAGTGGCGAGAGTAGTGGAGGATATGAGGGAGAGGGGTGGCGGTGGCAATCATGTGAGTGTTGTCTAGGGCTTCGTTTGTTGCTGGATGATTGGGAGAGAAAGCACCTTGTTTTTCGTGCGCACGCTTCCCAAACTACTAAATGGTGCGTATTTTTTTCAAAAAAATTATATAGAAAAGTTACTTTAAAAAAACATATTAATCCATTTTAGAAATTCAAAATAATTAATATTCAATTAATCATGAGCTAATGGCTCACATCGTTTTGCGTATCTTCTTTTTTCCTCGCCTCTCAAACACTCCCCGGTCGTCCTTGAGAGCGACACGGACAGGATGTTTCTTTTTTTTGTGTTGTACAAGCTTCATTTCTAAACCACGTACATGTTCACAAAATATCCATCGATCGCTACAATAAACACTCACCGTCGTTGGTACACATATATGGCTACAACACACACGCTTTTATTGTTCCTTACGGTAGTATAGATACTGTAGCAGTAGCTCTCCTCTCGGTTGTTAGTACCAATATACAGAGGATCTATGCCCGGAAACTGGAGCCGACCTATCAATCAGTGGACTTGTGGTCTCGATCATCATGGTCGTTTCGTCCAGAATTGAATCCCCATATATCAATATCGATCTCTGTCCTATCCATCTCTATGTCTGTGGATATATATATGAGTCCAATATAAGCTAGCCTGCTCGTGTCTTGGTCCGGCGAGAAAAGTTTTTTCCACGAAGACGACGTGCCCAGATCGAGACTAGCGCAGAAGAGACCCGTAATGTGAGCGACGACGCGATCGACCAACGACCTCGGACCTAACCTTTGCTAGCTACCGATAACGTCCGAGATCGATCGATCGAGACGCATTCATGTGTCTGTTTGTTTAGCCATATCGCAAGCGTGCACACCTAGAACCCTTTTACAACCCATCTCAACTCTTAAAGATTTTTGGTTTATAAAAAACTAGCTGGGTGGCCCACGCAATTGCGTGACTAGCACCTAACAAAATCATATATTTTTAGTATGATTTTACTTAAAATTTATAAAATAGCTGTCTCATTGTCTTAAGATTTTAAAAAACCAAATCTTATCATCCTCGTGTTTCTAATTATATAGTTTTTAAAAGACCAAACCTTATCATCCTCGTGTTTCTTTTTCTGGCATCTCCTTCTCTATTTGCTTGCTCGATCTATCACTATTTCTATTCATTCTCCTTAGAACCTTTAAAATTTTGATCTTATAGTTTTTAGAGTTTATTATCTTGTTGAGTTTTTTTTATAATTTCTAGAAGTCCCATCAAACGTTGCCATTATACTACTCTACGGCCCGTCCACTTTATTTTCTCTTTATTGTCATTGGGATTTTAAAAATCAAACATAATTATCGTTCGTGGTTTATTTTTTTTACTTTCTATAAGTCCCACCAAACCGTCAGTGGCTTTGCCATTGTACTCCTTCGTGGCTCGCCCGCTACCTCCTTTCTTTATTGTCATTGAGATTTAAAAATCGAACATGATTATCATTGGTTTTTTTTTAACTTTTCAAAAGTTCCAAACCTTTAAAAATTGTAATTGTACCTTGTAGTTTTTAAAGTTTATTGTCTTGTTGGGTTTTATTTTTTATAATTTTTAGAAGTCCCATCAAACAATGCTACTATACTCCTCTACGACCCATCCGCCGCCTACTCTTTATTGTCATTGGGATTCTAAAAATCGAACATAACTATCGTTGGAATTCATTTTTTATTTTCTAGAAGTTCTGCCAACCATCGGCGGCTCTGCAACTATACTCCTATACACCCCGCCCACTTCTTCTCCTTTTTATTGTCATTGAGATTTTAAAATTCGAATATGATTATCAATGGGGTTTATTTTTTTGCTTTCTAAAAGTCCCGGCAACCGCCTTTCCCGTTTGCTTCACGGCCTGCCTGTCGTCCCTCTTTTTAATCGTCATTAGGATTCTATTTGGTGTTTTATTAACAGTTTTTATAAGTCGTATCAACCGCAACCACTCTACTTCTTTATAGGCCTGTTACTTAATTTATCTCGTTATGTCTTTTTAGATGGTCTTTTTTTTAACCGTCTTTGTTTTTTTATCACCAATTTTAGTTACTTATAAATTGTATTCCTAATTAAAATCTTTTTTTCTTTTCCTATTTTCAGAATTTTTTTTCAAATTTTAATTAATACCGTACAATGTTCTTTTAATTTTTTTTATTTTTCAATTTCAGTTGTTTCAAAATTGTATTCCTACTTAACTCTTTTTTAATTTTTCTAATTATGGATATTATTTTCTTTATTCTGAATTTTAATTAATCTCGTATCGGGTTCTTATATGTATTATTTTTTCAATATTACTTATTTCTAATTCTGAATTTGAGTTAATTTTAAATTGTATTCCTACTTGAACTCTTTTTTCTTTTTGCTAATTTTCGATATTATTATTATTTATTTATTTCGAATATTAACTAATCTCGTATTGGGTTCTAACATGGACTCTTCTCTTAATATTCCTTATTTTTAATTCCGAATTTCAGTTATTTTTATATTCCTACTTGGACTCTCCTTTTATTTTCTAATTTTGGATTTTATTTTATTTTTATTCTAAATTTTGATTAATCTCATATTGGATTCTTATATGGACTCTTCTTTCAATATTGTTTATTTTTAATTTCAAATTTCAGCTATTTTTAAATTGTATTTCTACTTGGACTCTTCTTTTCTTTTTCTCCGATTAATTGTCACGCCCCGAACTAGCGCGGAACGGAACTAGCCCGTGATGCTCCAAATTAAACTGATAATCGATACCAGTCCCAGGAAACAGTGCTGGTATCACAGAAAGACAGATTATCACAGCAACAGAGGTCTCTTTATTACAGAGTAGGAGTATAGTCATGTTGGGCTACGGACAGATCCCGAGCTTACAACTGCATTACAAAAGGGAAAGCGGAAGCCAAGACTTGGACCAATCATCACAGGCATGACTTGGGAACTAGGCCGAAACCCTAAAACTCATCGTAGCCGACTTGCTCCTGGAAGAACTCCTCGTCAGTGGGATCCACTTCATCTTCTTCAGCAACTGGGGGGAGGATTATTTATATAGAGCAAGGGTGAGTACAGGAGTACTCAGCAAGTCATGGGAATGAAGTGTTTAATGCGGGCTTCAAAGGAAAGGCTCTTGTCTTTGCAATTGATTTTATTTAAACTCCTTTTTGAAACATCTAAGTGAGTGTTTTTCAAACGACACGGATGAGACAGTGCGTCTCGCCCGGTCGGAGTATGTGTAATGTATCAGTCCTTGATTAGATCAAGGTCGGCACCCAGCCAACAGCTTTTCAAACGGCCACCCGGGCCTGGCTGATCCCATCAGCTGCAGATTTTTCCAAACATCGATCCCATTCCACAACAGTAATTTTCACAAGCAGTAGTTAAACAAAACTACGCTAGGAATCACCTCACATCCGCCCATGACCGTGGGCACGGCTGTTCGAACAGTTTAATAACCTCTGCAGAGGGGGTGCACTTTACCCACACGACATTACTAACCCGGATCACCCAGCCCGTGCAGAACGGCCATGTCTGGAGACCTTGAGGCTTTCATGACAAGGCATTTCGGAAGCCGACACAGGTTCACCATATGCCAACGAGAGGGGTTCCAGACCAAGACCAGGTTAGGTTCCAGACCATACTGTGCCAGGAAACCCGGGGGTTCTCCCCGGCACCACCCCGTTGAATCCACATGTCTCTTGGCATCATGGCTCCCCCGATTAGCTAATTATTCAGCCAGGGGCGTCCCATTACACCCATGTGGTCGCACTTGTCATATGTTCGGATGAAATTCCAAGGAAACGGTCCTTAAGTGCAAGAGCGGGAAACCATACTCCCGAAACGTCCCACGGTCTGCGGTTTTGGAAATTTATTTAGTTCGCAAACACCGACCCAGGTGTCGGGTTTTTCCAAGTCTTTTGTAAAACCCCAAGTTTTACCCATCGTTGGATATTTTAAATTTGAGGGGAGGTGTTCCCATGCACGTGCCCGAAGGCCCGTGCATCGAAGCACAACAGTTGACAAAGGGGGGTTTGAGTATTCAATAATTCACGGAGGATAATTGCAGCAATTTAGGATTTGGGGCCGGCAGGCTATCTCGCAAGCCGCGGCCGACGTAATTGTGTTAAACCTATTCGTGCAATATTTGCAGAAAAGAAATACATAGATTTAAATTATAGGTGCAAGATGTTCAAAGGTGACTTGCCTTGCTCGAGATCTTGAGCTTGATCCTCGAAATCCTCGCACTGCGAGTCTTGGGGCTCCAAAACTACACGCGAAACGGGACAACTCAACAAATAGCGAAAACAAAGCCCTATTATTGACCTCTAAGCGTGCCATTAGATAGATCTCGAGATTTGAGGAATTTTGAAAGTTGAACGGAGTCAAACGAACGTACGGTTGAAAAGATATTGAATTTCTAAGATTATTGGATTTTTGGTCTAAAGGAAAAAGGATTTAATTAAACCCTTTTGAAAAAGAAAAGAAGGAGGGAGGGAGACTAGACTTCCCTCGGGCGGCTAGGGCGCGGCCCGAGTGAAGAAGGTGGCTCGGCCGAGCTAAATGGGCCGGCCAACCCGAGAGGACACGGCCCATTAGGGCGCGCAGGAGGGGAGGAGAGAGGGAGCCGGTGGACCGGGCTCACCTCGCGTGGTCCCGAGTGGGACCCGCTTGTCGGCGGCTCGGCTCACCGTGAGCGAGGAGCACGCGACGCGGCGCTAGGGTTCGGAGGAGGCGCGGTGCACGCGCGCAGCTCACGGAGGACGCGGATGTGGCTGGCCCGCGCGCAGCCTCACGGCTCGCGGTGGACCGCGCGCGCGAGCGGGGCGGAGGGGAGCGGCGGGCCGAGGTCGGCTTGACCCGGTCCTGGCTGAGGTGGCGCCGACGTGGCGCCTGCGTGGCTGCCACGCGGGCCGGCGGGAGGTTGAAGAAGGCGTCAGCCGAAATGGATGGCGGACGGCGGCTGCGAACGGTGGAGCGAACCACGGCGATACAGGCGAAAGCGAGCACACCGGGAGGTAGCGCGGGACTAGAGGAGACGAGCTAACGGCTCGGATTCGCCGGAGGGAGTGCGACGGCGGCGGATTGTGGTGGCGGCAACCGGCGGTGAGAGAAGGGGGAAACGGTGACGGCGCGATGGGAGTTCGATTCCTTTGCACTAGAGCATCTACGCGACTCCGGGAATCCATTCCTTGCGCCGAATTAGGAGGAAACGCACCAAGGGAGGCCGGCGATGAGAGGCGCTACAGAGCTCGGGCGGCGACGGCGGCGAGCACACAGCGGGCGGCGGCAAGGCTTGGGGCGGCGCCAGATAGCTACGGGAGGTCTACTCGTGCTACTACTCGAGTCTAAGGGGAGGAGATGGAGCGAGGAGGGAGAACAGAGGAAAGCACTACCGTGATGGGGTGAAGGGGCGCAGTGACGATGGCCGACGGCGCGGGGCGTGATCGCTCCGGCCTCGGGCCGGGGAAAAGGAAGGAGAGGGTGCGCCCGGAGTCCACGTCACGCGTCCTCGCTCGTGCCGGCTCCTCCGACACGCGCGACAACGAACGGCGACGGCGAACAGGGCAGGGCAGCAATGGTGCGGCGGCTCGGAGCGAAACAGGGGGGGATCGAGCGAGAGAGGGGAGGGGCGGCTTTTAAGAGGTGGCAATGTCGGTTCGGAAACTGACCTTGGAGCAGTGCTGGGGCGAGGGAGCTTCGAGGAGAAGGGATGGGCTCACGGGCGCGGGGTCAAACGGCATGGGCGATGGCTGGCGCGGCTGCTCCTCGGCGTCCAGGCGCTGGAACCGAGCGGAGGGTGTGCAGAGGGAGGGCGAGGCGTCAGTCCGAGAGAGGAAGGTCGGAAACGGGAGGGGAGAAAGGGAGCTCGCGCTATGCTGATTTGGGGAGGGAGAGAGATGGGAGCGGGAGGCGTTGCCTCCGGGTTTTGGACGGATGCGAGCGGCGCGGCTCGGGCACGTGCGCTGGTTCGCGGGGCAGGGCGCGCCGCAGGTGGTGCAGCGCGGCAGGGCTAGGGGCCAGACGGCGCAGGCACGGGCAGCAGCCGGCTGACGATGGCGGCGACTGCGCGGGCGCGTGCGCGCGAGGCAACGGCGCGCGGGGAGCTTGCCGGGGATGGAGCGGGGAGAGGGACGGCGAGAGAACGAGAGAGAGAGAGAGCTTGGCTCAGCGTCGGTTCACGCGCACGCGCACGCGCGTGCGGTGCACGGCCAGAGCGAGGGGAGAGCAACCTAGACTTTTGCAGAGGGATTTGAATTTGGAGAGATTTGGATTTGGGATTTGAATTCGGCGACGGATCGGGGATTCGAGATCAGAGATTGGCACAGAGACTGACAACAGGCAAAGAAACATATTTCGCAAATTAGGGTTTTTAGAATTTAATTTTCCCGCTAGGCGCCACGACGGAACGGGCGCTACATTAATGTGGGAATTTCTAGCCCCCACAGCGAACATGGTGCCTCCTTTTAAAACTGTTTTAATAATATAATAGATAGATAGATAGATAGATAGATAGATAGATAGATAGATAGATAGATAGATAGATAGATAGATGTACTAAGCTTAGTCCAATCCTTTCTAACATATAGTCTCTATAATTTTATAATTTTATAGGCTAAAATATTGAATCCATTACCCACCCCTGCACACACGTACTTTCTCCATCCTATAAAAAATAAATCTAGAACCAGATGTGACATATTATAGTACTACAAATCTGAACAGAGATATGTATATATTCATTGTAATAGGATGTGTGTCACATTTTATGCTAGATTGGTTTTTTATGGGACGGAGGGAGTACGTGCGTAACGCGCTGCGACCAAGCTCGCTAGATAGCTGCGGTGCCAACGTCGCCGGCCGGCGGCCGCCGTGTTGTGGTACGTTGGTACGTGATGTACGCATGACACCGGCGGACGAACGATCGATCGATCGATTGAGGAGCTGGAGATTACGTCTGGGAGACATTTCTCGTTGATGGGTCTAGCTAGAATCTGGATTTGATATCTCTTCTCTTGACTTTCCTGTATTATATTGGTAGGTAGCAATAGTACGTACATATGTATGGTGTAGCTTGCTCCATCGATCGATGTTCGGTTGTGTAAGTACGCTCGCTGTCTGTACGTCATGTCTGTCGTCTGGACCCACAAAACTAGCCACATACAACCGCGCGCATCCATATCCACATATGCATCCATGCATGGCCACATGCACATATGGTACCCTCTCCGTTTCAGCTGAAATTTTCACAATTTGACCCTTTGTAAAAACTTTTTTTACAAATAAACCGCTACCAAAACTTATTTCAAAAATGACTCTTTTGGTCAGCGTCAAATCACCTGGCGCTAAACTTAAACACCTCAGCGCCATGTCAACTGGCGCTGAATGCCGTACCACCGCAGATGGGAGACTAAGTCAGCATGCCAACGCATATTCAGCACCACGCTATTTGGCGTTGAGGTGTCTAAGTTCAGCGCCAAGGGTTATTTTTTAAATAAGTTTTGGTGACGGTTCATTTGAAAAAATAGTTTTTGCAAAGGGTCAAATTGTGAAAAAATTTGCCGTTTCAGGTTATAAGACTTTATAGCATTGCCCATATTTCATATAGATGTTAATGAATTTAGGCACATATATATGTCTAGATTCATTAACATATATGAATGTGGGTAATGTTAGAAAGTTTTATAATATGAAACGAAGTAAGTACTAGTAAATAAATAAATTACTCAAGTTCCGTACATAGTTAGTGTGTGTGTATATATATATATATATATCAGTTGGCCATATATTAGTACGAATTAATGTACACTTGCAAAACGTTTTACACGTGCAATGGATCATCAGAGTCGCATATGAAAATGGACTATTTTCGTAGGCCTTTGTCTACAGGTGGATCGGTGCCATCCACCTAGAAAGACCAGTTCTGATCATCTGCAAAAATAGTTTTCCTAGCAGTGGCAGATAGCAGCTCGCAGCGATATGCCATGGCCGAAGCTTAGCTAGGCTAATTTGTCAGCCAGTCGTGTGATGATGTTAGGACGTACGTAGTTGCACGTAGACGCGACGATCAACCTCGATCGACTCTTGCAGAATTAGACGATGGAATATTCCTATGGAGATTAGTAAATGGCAACAACATGAAGAGATGATCCAAATTAAAACTTGCCCCTTTGATCACGATATTGATCATGCCCCGTATGCAGGCCTGCACTGGCAAGATAGAGATAATTAATCTCTTGGCAACTACCTAGACCTAGTTAAAACCTTGGTCAGCAATATAGGCTAATTCAAAGTGCGTGCAAACTCCGGGACTGATTAATTTTTGACCACAGGAGAGGGAAAGAAAATTCGATTGCTATTGTTGAATATTATAGCGTTGCTTAATTGTTGTTCTTGACATGAAATGCAATACTGCTCCTTTTGTGATGTTAGTCTGGCCTGTTTGTAGTTGCATGCAGGCCTCCATCACGCAAGGATTTCATATTCCAGTCGGCTAGTTGAAACTAACAAAGCCTCGTCTGGGAGGCCCATTTTTTTTGCCCCCACTGCCGTGAAGTCTCTTTTCGGATGGGCTAATAAATGGGACCACCTATACATTTATTGATAAATTTTCTTCTAAAAATTTGACAGATGTAATTATAGTACAATCGTAGTGTAATTACACTGTAACTTATATGTAATTACACTGTAACTTGCACGTAACTACAGTGTAATTTGTATATAAGTTTCATGTAAGATTTATTTTGGTGAGGAAGAAAAATAAAATCACAACACACACATATGTGTAAGGATTTGTTCCCATAACCTCTATTTTACCGAAATAACATATTACATAGAGATTTTTGAAAGTTACATACAAGTTACACTATAGTTACTGTGTAATTACACTACGATTGTACTGTAATTACATCTGTTAAATTTTTAGGAGAAAATTTGTCAACAAATATATAGCAAAATCGCTAATAAATTATTTCCTCACATACCCAAACAGTGGGCCAAAAATTTTGTTCAAAATGATGATCCATCCCCAGTAGGGAATAAGTCCACTCTATGTCCCCCGTTACTGCAGAGTTTGAATCATGTCCCTCAACCGAAAAACCAGGTAGAACAAATTTCTCATCTTTTAAAACCAGTGTACGTGTAGTCCTAAGCAATACTGAGGCCGGTTTTGGATGGACTGGCGTCTATATGATAACTACAGTCAGCAAGAAAAAAAACACCACAGTTAGACCGACATGTTAAAAAAAAAACATCCCTATCCCTTTCTTCTCCTATCTCTCTCTTTGGCTCTTCAGACACGGGCCTGCGCACGTCGATGGCAAGCTCCCCTCGTCTTTCCAGACCTAGCGACGGCGGAGGCCACTCCGGCGAAGGCGACCGCAATGATGGGGGCGATTGTGTCTAAGGCGCCCGCGGGAGCCTTACCGCTCATCTACTGCCGCTGCACCCAATACGTACGTGTAGCATGTACGTGCACAGTGTGTATATCTGCCAGTGAGCCTCGTCGAGTGTCGGGGCTCGTCCCGCCGCCGCCGAACCTCATCCCTCACTGCCGTGGTGGGGGAGGTCGAGGAGGTGGAAGTGGTGGTGCCTCCCTCCGTCCCCTACATGTTGTTCCGTCGTCGTGCTCGTGGAGAGGGAGGAGGCAGGAGGGTCGGTGGTTGCGCCTGATGTTGATAGTGGTGATAACGACGCGGTGGGGCACTGGGGATAGCCGATCATGGCCATTGTCTGTCTCGCCCGTGGCGGCGAAGATGATGAGGCATTGTTTAAGGAGCCCCTGCTTGTTGGCTATGGTCAGAGGTTGTCGTCGTCGTACTGAAGGGAGGCAACTTGACTTAGGGGGCCGACATGTTGATGGAACAATGACCACGACCGAAGTAGAATGCCATCTTTGTGGTTGTCGGTGGATCTGATTGACTGCATCGGCTCCTCCGACTAGCGCGCTACGTCGCTACTAATAGTTGTCTTCAGTGTCACACGTGACCCTATAAATGTCGTTGAAGGTGAGGTAGAGGAGGTCTTGTAGGGCCATGAAGACGATGCACGGTGGTGGAGCTGCAGGGACGAGTTTAGTGTCGGCATTGCTGAGGGGTAGGGGAGAAAGAAAGGAGAAGACTATCAAAACCGTTAGGGAGGTAAGATGGACCAGTATGGACAGCTGATGGAGATCATATCTATTTTTGCGGTCAAGGAAAGGAAATTAAACTTGGGCTATAGTTTAGTGGAAAAAGTATACTTTGACTCCCTCAACTGTGACCCGAGTATGATTCATGACCTCCAACCACAAAACCGGATATATCGACTCCTCCAACTATCAAAACCGATGCAAACTAATCCTTAGGTGGTTTTGGAAGCGGTTTTGGCTGACATTGCGCCCACGTGGTAGTGTTGACCCGGTCTTCATTCCACGTGTCTTCAACGTGTCGCTTATGTGGCATTAGAGTAAAAAAATTTGTGGGACCGCCATGTCATTCACACAAAAAAAAAATAGTGGGACCCACCGACATGTGGCCCCACATTTCATCCTCACCTCTCCCCGCTCTCTCTCTCTCTCTCTCTCTCTCATTTTTTCCTTTCCTCTCACCTTCCATCAGCCAGCCGAAGCACGAAGCATGAAGGGCAGAGGTGACAATGGCCGGCGGAAGCACGAATCACAAGCTCCTAACTGAAGCCGCAGTTGGGGGAGGGAGGAGGAAGAAGGCGGCGGCGCGTGGACGACCGGCGAGCTACTTAGCTTATCTGAGACCATATCCGGAACAGTGAAAGCATATGCAAGCATGCATATCCATCGATCGATCGATATATAAGTATGCCCAAATTAAAGCACAGCTATCTCCTCCCCCAGCGCACGGACGGCCGGCGAGCTCTACCCCCGCGCAGGACACCGGCGAGCTCCTCCCCGGCGTGCGGACCGCCGGCGAGCTCCTCCCCAGGCGCACGGACTGCCGGCGAGATCCACCCGGCGCGCCGACGCTGACGAGCTCCTTCCCGGCGCGCGGACGGCCAGTGAGCTCCTCCCCGGCGCGCGGACTGCCGGTGAGCTCCTTCCCAGGCGCGCGGACGGCCGGCGAGCTCCACCCCCGCGTGCGGACGCTGGCGAGCTCCCCCGTGGTGCGCGGATGGCTGGCGAGCTCCACACCCGCGCACGGGGTGCGCGGATGGCATGCGAGCTTCTCCCCCGCGCGCGGACCGCCAGAGAGTTCGCGGGACGGCCGGCGAGCTCCTCCCCCGCGCACGGATGCCGGCGAGCTCCTCTCCCTGCACACGGACGGCCGGCGCACTCCTCTCCATGCGCCGTCACCGTCGCCGCCGCCCCCGCCCCGCCTCTAGTGTTTGAAGGTGAGAGGAGTGGAAAAGATGAAAGAGAGAGAGGGAGGAGAGGTGAGGATGACATGTGGGGCCCATATGTCCGTGGGTCCCACAATTTCCTTTTTGTGTGAATGACATGTCGGTCCCACATTTTTTTAATTACTCTTGTGCCATATAAGTGACACGTCGACGACACGCGGGACAAAGACTGGGTCAACACCACCACGTGGGCACCACATCAGCCAAAACCGCTTCCAAACCATCTAGGGATATAGTTTGCATCGGTTTTAATATTTGGAGGATACAATATATCCGGTTTTGTGGTTGGAGGTCATGAATCATACTCGGACCATAGTTGAGGGAGTCCAAGTATACTTTTTCCTAGTTTAGTTGATCACACAATCTTTATTACTGTATCGGCCCATCACAGTGATGGGCCTTCGTAAAGTTCGCGCAAATATAGGCCCTGAATCTCCTCTCGGGTGCCGGTGGCCGTTGCAAATTTTGCAGCAGGCCGTCAGCCTACGTGCGCGAACTGTGGCCCATCAGACGTACTAGCGCTTGCTGGGCTTTGATCTGGACGGTGATGGCCTTTTGTGCTCGACACGGCACCGCGTTCTCTATGAAGCCAACGAATGCACTTTGCGATAGTGTTTTCTTAATCTCTGTACGAGTCTAAACAGTTCGCATTTGGAATCGTAGGAGGTTAATTATTTAGTATATCACCTATGTAACTAGATAAGAACGATGGAGGAAAGCATGGAGCATCAGGGCATCAATTTTTACAGAAGTTAAATATCTGCAGTTCCTTCTACCTTTTGGAATTGATTTATGCTCCTTTGTCCCCCAGCTTTCTCTTAAGATTCCACCACCACCGCTTGTTGATTAACCTTCTTTACTTAAAGCCTATCGCCTTTTACGAATTTTTATAATGTTTATTCATCACTAATGATCAAGATCGTAGATATATCTCCTAACGACACAACTACAGATGAGGAGAAATTGAACACATGAATAATGCCCCATGGGCGCCCAAGAGGCAAATGTGTAAGTTTTAGAATGAAACCTATAATTTTCTCACAACTATATATACGTACCTGCTTTAAAACTTTAGTGAAAAAAATAATGTCCCTCCCTGCACATATATAAGGATGAGCAGTGAATAAACAAACTGCATTAGTTTGTGGTTTTTGGTTTAAATGCGACAAGCATGCATGCACAAATATAGAACAGATCGATGCTAATTAAAGATGGCCTAAATCATCACATGGATCATAGCCACATCTTCTCTGTCGAGCAAAGCTTATTAGCTTAAATCCTTTTTTCCTTGCCGATACATGAAGAACGCGCGATTAAATGAAAGCATATGAATTAGAGAACGGAATTACAGCCTCTAGCGAACTCTATAAATATTGTCTTGTGATGGGTAGCTTTAGTTTTCAAAAAAGGAAAAGGTCCAAATATATGTCCTGAACTTTTGGACGAAGGTCTCTATAGTATCCTGATCCAACCCTATAAACTTTGTCATATCATCAATATTATCCCTAATTAAGATGGTTTTTGATCGTAGTTTTATATATTTTGGAAACGTAAATGAATAACTTTGAATAACTAATATAACATATTTGCATATGATCAATTGTTAATCTATCAATTTATCCTTATTCATATATATTATTATTATGTTGCTACTTGTTTATAAGTAAGAGTTAATAAAGATCTAACTTACATACAACTTAGATAAAAAAATTAGATAAAAGAGTAAAGTGCATTGGCGGTCTTTAAACTCTTAAAATACATATAGGTCCCTAAACTCTTAAAATATATATCCAGATCATAGAACTTATCAAAGTGTATAAAAAAACCAGTATGCAAAACCACTTTTGGAGGTTATATAGACGGTATTGTACGGTTTAGGAGGTGAATTGAATATTCGCTTTTAAAGTTTAGGGTGGTAGATGGATTTCCTTTCGAAGTCTAAGGGGTCGTTATTTGGACTTTCTCCTTCAGAAATAGATGGATAACTTTGGTACTATTTGCAGTGCGGTGCCTAACATCCAGAGAAATGAACAATTAATTAATGGATCAATTCACCAGTAAATTAATACGCTAGTGATACCTATATAATTGTAAATATGTAGTACTCAATGACAATTAGTAAAAAGAACAGCTAGTGGGGATTAAATTAATCAGGGCATTGGTTCTGTTATATATACTGAACTGAGCAGACAGACAGATATATGGGCTTAATTTGCTTTCTCCTCGTAAGGATGGTTAGCTTTTCTGATTGATTCTGATTTCTGAGCTGCATGTCGCTTTCCTTCTGAACGTGCGCACTCCACATTTACCGAACCGCGACTTGGGAGAACTTAGGCCCCCTAATCGAATCTGCTAATTGACTGCGTAATTAGTTAATTCGTGATACTACTTAAGTAGCACACAATAGTAGGATATAATGCATTCAGCTTTTGGAAATTTCTGCCGCAATGCATGCAGCTAGCTAATTAACCAACAGGAGTTCGTCTGTTCGTCTTTGCCCAACAACTGGAGGAATCTACGGGCAACTAAAATTGATTTAAATACAATTGATTCATGCTTTTTCTGCTGCTTTCTTGACTCTGTCTCCTGCACCGCATGCTGCAGAGAGTTGCAGACTGGATCGAGAAGCTGTTTCTTTTTATTTCACCAGCTTAATTTCAACGCCGGAGTTTCAAGTTTGAACAATATACTTATATGCTAGCTGGTTTTCCATGCATCTTCTTGTTCTTCTTGAATTTACAAGTGTCTGTGCCGTTCAAATTGACTCACAAGTCACAACTACTCTCTCCGTTTCACAATTTAAGACATTCTAGCATTTCCCACATTCATATTGAAGTTAATGAATCTAGACATATATATCTACCTAGATCCATTAACATCAATATGAATATGAGAAATGCTAGAATGACTTACATTGTGAAACGGAGAAAGCACTTACCTATCAAGTCCCCTCAATGCACTAGCCAACTGTCAGATTCAGAAACTGGACCTATATAAGTTGTCATTCCAGCCTACTCTCTCTGTCCCAAAATAACTCTTTGTCCAGATTCGTTGTCATAGAATAGGTCATATCCCATCCTAGAGAGTAATAAATACTCCCTCCATTTTATATTATAAACTGATTTAACTTTTTTCTAGTCAAACTTTATATTTTAATCAAGTTTATAGAAAAATATAATAATATTTTTAATATAAAATAAATATATTATTAAAAATATATTCAGTGTAACTTTTATTAAAACTAACTTAGTATTATAGGTACTGCTAAATTTTTCTATAAATTTGGTTAAACAAAAAAATTAACTATAAAAAAAATCAAAGTATTATAATAAAATCGAGATAGTAGTTTATACTCTATACTTCCACAACTCGATCTTTGCACGCTTCCTGTTTTGCCGCCACCGTGTGGTCCTGATGCTCAATATATATACCACTATACAAAATACAGTTGCGTGTGCTTTAAATTAAACACGTGCGATTACATACATTGATCCGTTTTCCATGAATGAACCATCTAATTAATTTCAATCGACACCTAGAAACCTCGATTCTATACTTCTCCTTTCGTTTGATTGATTGCTTCATTAGTCTTCATCTACACTTGATCACATCTCCAAGCAATAATAATCACCGGAGGTGAATTAATTAAACAAAATGGAGCAGGATTACACGCTCCGGCCAGCCAATGGCCAGTCAAAAAGAGAGCAAATTAGAGGGGATGGATCCTGCAGTTAATCATACAAAGCGGCTGCCTAACCACGCGCACGCGTCCATGTCGCCTTCCGTACCAGAACCCTAATTGAATATATTTGAATTAATACTACTCCACACCTTGACGCCCGCTATAAATACGCCATGGCCTCGCCGTGTCCCCTCGCAACCAACCAAACAAGGTTAGTGCAGCTAGATTGTGCCTGTGATGGGGAGAGGGAAGAAGAGGTCGGTGTTTGCGTTCTTGTTCGGGTTCAAGAGCAACGGTGATGGCGACGGTGGAAGGCGGGATGAGGCGGCGGCGAGGGAGCAGCAGGGGTACTACGGCCACCAGCAGCATCCATGGGGGAGGACGACGACGAAGACGAAGGTGTGGCCGAGCGACTACGATGACGACAACTACTACGGGCGGCAGTGGTACGCCGAGCGTGACATCGACCGGAGGGCCTCCGAGTTCATCGATAGGGTGCACCGCGGGATGCTCGCCGGCGCCGGCGGCGAGTAAGACGGATAGCTGGCCGGCTGGCCGGCGTGCTTAGTCCTACATGATTGTTCTTAATTTGATTAATCTAGCTAGTGTGGAATGCCACACATTATTAGCGTCAGATGATTGCACGTTTGTTTACTGTCAAGCTTGGATTGTTTTTTTTGTTGTTACTGTAGTAGTGTTGTACACTTGTTCTATAGGAAAGTATCATTGGTAAGATTTTTGAGTAACTGTAATTTTTGTGAGATTGTAATATAAAGAAGGTATATATCGAGTTGAGTTCTGTTTATCGAGTAAGCATCTCCACTCCATCTGTATTTTAATGTTGTGTTTACCATACTTCCAGCTTATGTAGGCCTTAAAGTATGAAATAAGAAATCATATGATGTGGAATCACCCCTGATATAATCCAAGGAATGCAGAGTCGTAAACATACTATAGTACCTCATTGATAATCACGTGCTCTTATGTTTTTAGTGGTGGATTCAGCGATACTATCGAGCCCGAACGCATTTTTCAATGATTAACCGATTTTTACGAACATCGACGTGGTCCGTAGTGGAAGTGGCAGTGGAGCCCGGACAAGCCCGGGAGCCGCTTGCTCCCTCCGTCCCGAAAAAAATGAATTTAGGACTGAAAGTGACATATTCTAGTACAAAAAATTTGAATAGAGATACTATTAGGATATATCATATCCAGTACTAGATTGGTTTTATATGGGACGGAGAGAGTATCTACGACCAGTGTGGGTTTTTTGATGTCCGCGAGATTGCATTGTGCCGGTTAGGCGTTTAGATGATGCCTCCAATCACAACATGCTAATAATCAATTTGCCATTAATTTTTCTCTACTTGATCGATGTGTAGAATTCTTATGGGCTCCGGCCGGCCGGAGGATTTCAGCACGGCCAATAATTCATCTGGCCAATATTCCAAACCTGCCTACCTCCGTCCCAAAAAGGACAAACCCTAGGTTTCTGTGTTCAACTTTAACTATTTGTCTTATATGAAATTTTTTATAATTCGTATTTTTATTATTGTTAGATGACAAAACATTGATTAATATTTTATGCGTGACTTGTCTTTTTAATTTTTTTCATAATTTTTTTAAATAAGACGGACGGTCAAACATTAGACACGGAAATGAGGGTTTGTTTTTTTTTTTTGGACGGAGGGAGTACAGTGTAATCGATCAAACTCTAGTCAAGGTATTCATGTTCTGGGACAGAATCAGTCAATCAGACAGCATGAAAAGAATTCGATAGCTGGGTTGTACTGTCGTACGTCGTCGATCTGTTGCTCGTTTTGCCGTGACTGTTTCTCATTTTGCCAGGCTGCCAGCCTAGCTTCTTGTTCACGGTCACGGGTGCCACCGCCAGTGAGTACTGCTGAGTCGCCCAGCTGGTCTCACTCAAACATTACGGCACGTTGACATGGCCGTAGTCTCGTACTACCTCCTTTTTTAATACCATGGCACGGTTGACCTTATAACAAACATTTTGACTATATTCGTTTCGTTCAAACTTTTGTATAAATATAAAAGTATTTTAAGTCATGATTAAAAATCATTTCATAATAAATCAAGTCACAATAAATGATAATTATATAAATTTTTTAATAAGACGAATAGTTAAACATATTTTACAAGTGTCATATATTAAAAACCGAAAGGAGTACGTCCGTGCCTAACTAATTAACCATGCTTTCCTGATTTGTCAAGGCGAAGAATTGTGCTATCCATACCTACATTGACCGGCTGTTGAATGGGCTTGCTGTTCAGTGGAAGGAATATAATATACATACTCACGGATACTATAGATGAAAATAAGAGATGACTATCGTTAAGACGAGAAAGTGTCGGTAAATAAATTAAATAAAAAAGATTAATAGATTAAAATAAAAAATATGTAGATAGTTGATATATTTAAGAAAAACTTTAGTTATGCACCGTTGCTAGATGCTTAATATCGTACGTTCCCTTGTTTCCATGCATGCATGCAAGCACGGTAGGGCCCTAAAAAATCTCTCTTCTTTATAAAGTATACTAGGACCCAAAACGAGATATATTAGCGATGAGCATATATGTGTACGTGCTCGAGATGGTGTGAGAGATTCGAACGTCAAATCAAGCCTTTGATTAATGTTAATCCGAATCAAAAAGCCTTTTTCTTATCGATAAGCATGATTCGGAAGTGATACCAAGCAATTCACGAATAGACAACTTAATTTCAAAACATTCCCTCCATCTTAACCAAAAAAACAACTGTAGCATTCAAAAGATACTAGGACCCAAAACGAGATAGTAGCGGTGAGCATATATGTGTGCGTGCTCGATTACATACATTGATCCTTTTTGACGCAGATGCTATAAATACTCCATGGCTTCACCGTGTCCCCTTACAACCAACCACACAAATCTTTTTTCTGATCAAGAATTGAGCTAAGATTGTGTTTGTGATGCCTGAGATGGGGAGAGAGAAGAAGAGGTCGGTGTTTGCGTTCTTGTTCCGGTTCAAGAGCAACGGCGGTAGCGGCGGCGGCAGTTTTCATCGAGGATTAAATGTTTTATTTTATCTAAGAATTTCTATGATTTTCTTTAATTTATTATAGCGCTACGTAGCAACGTAGAAGCGTTTGTAGAGTGATACATGGTGATGTGAGAGTGTTTGTAGGAAATTTAATGGACAAAGTATAACAAAATAAATGATAATTACATATTTCTTTAGTAAGTAAACATATGTTCAAACGTCAATAATAATATTATGGAGGTATATTAAGTAAAGCAAAATAATAAAAGAAGGTGAATAAGAAAAGGAAAAAAGTGTGGGGGGTATGTACGTTCGTACTTGTAAGTTCGTACTTGCAGGCGGTGAGAGAGGCATACGTATGAGGGTTTATTTTTAATCTAATCTAATGGTGCAAGATTATGGACCCACCAATTTAAATGAAAATCGAGGGTCAGATGTTTTTAATATATTAAAACGCCACATGGCGACTTAGGAGCGTTTATAGGATTGCTACATGGCGGTTTAGAAACATTTGTAGGAAGTTTAATGGATTTTTAGTATATAATAATAGATATTGGGCCATCCATATTAGCCACATAGCATGTAGAACGATCGACATCTGATCTTCCGATTAACACCATCACTAGAGTTGGGCAGTTCTTATTCAATAGTTTGATGCTCTCATAGCCACCAAGACCGACGTGTCAATTGTCATGCGTGTAGTTGCGCCAGCACCACTACGTCAATATGCTATTTGTTAGTCTGCCCTTTGCTACGGACCTGCGGTAGTGCAGTACCTGGCCACTGTCCTATTGTGCCCAGTGCGTCTCTGGCTCTCCTTCCCTATATGGTTTCCACAAGCTGTGGAGATGGAGTGATAATCTAAATTTTAAGGAACCTGTGTTGCAGTTGGATATGGGCGTGGTTGTAGCCGTGGATCTGATTCACATTCAATGACCGAGCCTACAAAAGTTGCCACCGATGGCCGAGGGCAAGGAAGACAATTAAGGTTGTGTTTGACAGCCTGTGTTCCCAACTCATCTCTCTCGTGTTTCACACGCACGTTTTTCAAACGGCTAAACAGTACTCCCTTCATCTATTTTTAATAGTCATATTTCCAAATCTGAAAAATTTTATTTTTGATAGATATATTTCAATCCAACAACCTATCATCTTAATAGTTTTCTTGGATTTAATGCGTGACTCTCCATTCTTCCACACATGATTGGCTACATGGGTATTGAGAAATGCAAATATTAATAAATCGCTTGTTTATAAGGAATGACTAGTAGCATGTTTAAATGGATGATAAGTAAAATTACTTATCCTTGGTCTATGTGCCAAGATAAAATATGACTATCAAAAGTAGATGGAGAGAGTATGTTTTTTTTTCCAAAAAGCTTCTATACGAAAGTATATTAAAGAAATCATATTGATCTTTTTTTAAAAAAAATGCTAATACTTAATTAATCACATGCTAATGGACCGCTCCGTTTTCCGTGCACAACAGATTTGTTCCCATCTCCTTCTAACAAACTCAGCCAAAGTGTGAATGCCATGCCTAATAGGAAAGTATCATTGGCAATATTTTTGAGTAACTATATTTTTGTGAGATTGTAATGTAAAGATATACATCAACTTGAGTTTTGAGTTCTGAGCAAGCATCTCCACTCCATATGTATATTTTAATATTGTGTTTGACATACTTTCTGCTTATGTAACCCTTAAAGTATGAAATAAGAAATCATGTGATACGGAATCACCCCTGATCAACTCCAAGGAATGTAGAGTCGTAAACATACCGTAGTACCTTATTGATAATCACGTGCTCTTATATATGTTTTTAGTGGTGAATTCAGCGTTACTATCGACCCCGAACGTATTTTGTTGTAAAATCAGTCCCGAAATCATCATCGATAGCTAAACGCGGACAGAAAACGCCATAGGAGATCCAAAACGATGACGACACCGAGACACGATATTTGGTAATAGAGTTCAGCCGTAGCTTACATCTCCGGGGCACTGATTACGGGCGCTCCTCCCTGATCCAACATATACAGCGTATCAGAGTTACAACGACTCACGGCCGGTCGACGCGGGCAGCCGCTTCCTCTGGCTATGCTAAGTCGCCATGCGGTTACAACAGGCATGCCCCTCTATTTATGAGAGATCCTAGGATAGAGTCCGACTCATACTCTAGTCCTAATACATATTACAACTCCATGTTCTAAACTGTAACCGACTACGTACACATATTCGACACAAACTCTAACATATTTTTCAGTGATCAATTGGTTTTTACGAACATTGACATGGTCCGTAGTGGAAGTGGCAGCAGTGGAGCCCGGACAGTACCGGGAGCCGCCTCCTCCTCCACTGTGGATTTTTGTGATGACCGAGATTGAGATCGTGCCGGTTAGGTGTTTAATTAGATGGTGATGCCTCCGATCACAACATGCTGGAGTATTAATCAATTTGCTATTTTTCTCTACTAGATCATGTGTAGAATTCTTATGGGCTCCGGAGGATTTCAGCACGCACTACTACACAATAGATTTTCCTGGACACCGCCCTCTTTTGTTTCCATATGGTCCATAAGTGGAACCGCATAGGAAAATAGAGGGGACCAGCGCTGGTTTGTCGCCCGCATGGGAAAATGTATTTTCCTGTGCGGACGTCTTAATCCGACCGCACAGGATAAGACGACCGCACAGGATAATCCTCATTATCCCGTGCAGTCGACTTAAAAGGACCGCACGGAAAAATCGATTTTCGCGTACGGGCTTTTTAAGTGGACCACATAGAAAAATACCTCCTCCTTTCCCTCCCACCCACTTTAATTTTTTCACATCCTCTCTCTTCCTTTTTTTCCCTTTTATTCCCCGTCAACTACTCCTCCCCCCTCTCTCACTCTACCTTATCTCTTCCGGGCTTATCTCTTCCCCACCTTAAGTCCTCCCTGTGGTGAGATGTAGCAGAGGCAGCCACCGTCGACGTGGGCGGACGACGGGGCGACGGCGCGCGCCAGGCAGCAGAGGCAGCCGCTGTCGGCTCCGCTTCCTCCCAGCCCAAGTGGACAGAGCCGGCTTCCCTTCTTCCGTCAACAACGGGCGGCAGCGGCCCCGTCGGCGGCGGCGACGGCCCCTTCCACTCCCCTCCTCCCCTTCCCCTCTGACGGGCCAACCATGGCGGAGACCGTGTCACGCCCCGAACTAGTACCGACCGGAACTAGCCCGTGACGCTCCAAATTAACCTGTTAATCGATACCAGTCCCAGGAAACAGTGCTGGTATCACAGGAAGATAGAATATCACAGCATCAGAGGTCTCTTTATTATAGAGTAGGAGTACAGTCATGTTGGGCTGCGGACAGATCCCGAGCTCACAACTGCATTACAAAAGGGAAAAGCGGAAGCCAGGACTTGGACCAAACATCACAGCCGCGACTTGAGAACTAGGCCAAAACCCTAAAACTCATCGTAGCCGGCTTGCTCCTGGAAGATCTCCTCGTCAGCAGGATCTGCCTCATCTTCTTCAGCAACTAGGGGGGGTTATTTATATAGAGCAAGGGTGAGTACGGGAGTACTCAGCAAGCCATGGAAAATAAGTGTTTAATGCAGGCTCCAAGGAAAGGCTGTTGTTTTTGCAATTGATTTTATTTGAACTCTTTTCTGAAATCAACTAAGTGAGTGCTTCTCAAACGACACGGATGAGACAGTGCGTCTCATCCGGTCGGAGCATGTGCAATGTATCCGTCTTTAAAATTGATCAAGATTGGCACCCGGCCAACAACTTTCAAACGGCCACCCGGGCCTACAACTTTCAAACGGCCACCCGGGCCTAGCTGATCCTATCAGCTGCAGATTTTTCAAACATCGATCCCCTTTCCACAACAGCAATTTCACAAGCAGTAGTCAAACAAAACTACGCTAGGAATCACCTCACATCCGCCCATGACCGTGGGCACGGCTGTTCGAACAGTTTTGTTAACCTCTGCAGAGGGGGTACACTTTACCCACACGACATTACTAACCCGGATCACCCAGCCTGTGGGGATCAGCCACGTCGGGAGACCTCCAAGCTTTCATGACAAGGCATTTCCAAAGCCGACACAGGTTTACCATATGCCGACGAGAGGGGTCCCAGACCAACAACAGGTTAGGTTCCAGACCATACTTTGCCAGGAAGCCCAGGGGTCCTCCCCGACACCACCCCGGCGAATCCACATGTCTCTCGGCATCAAGGCTCCCCTAATAAGCTAGTTACTCAGCCAGGGGTGTCCCATTCCACCCATGTGGTCGTACTTGTCTTATGTTTGGATGAAATTCCAAGGAAACGGTCCTTAAGTGCGAGAGCGGGAAACCGTACACCTGGTACGTTCCCCGGTCCGCGGTTTTGGAAATTCATTTAGTTCGCAAGCACCGACCCAGGTGTCGGGTTTTCCAAGTCTTTTGTAAAACCCAAGTTTTACCCAAGAAGTTTTTCAGGTTTTAAGTTTGAAGGCGTCCGTCGATACTTGTCACGCCCGGAAATTCACTAGTAACTTCGGAACTTATTTGTGCATAAAATCCTCGTCCAGGAATCAGCCGAGGTACACAAACTGACAATTTAATATACAGATTCATCAAATTAACTAAAACGATAAATACTTACTTAAGAGGCACTTAGTCCTCACCATGAAGAAAACTGCAGCGGAAAATAAAATCTAACGAAGCTCTGGCTCCACTCCCACAGGCAGCTCAACTGGGGTATAAGCCAAACGTCTTCTCCTTCTGGATCCTTTTTCTTCAACTTAGGTTGATTGATTATTGCAAGGTGAGATATGACATACTCAGCAAGCCACACAGCAAATATGCAAGTGCACAAGGATACCAAAGGATGGCATAATATAGGCTCATTTGCAAAAGCAGCTTTTAGCAAAACATTTAAGAGAAATAAAACAGTGGAGTAATTGATCAGAAATTTTAATCAACACTGAACAACACACCCATGCTGCACAGGCCCAACCATCCTGAACAACCATACCCGGCTGTACAGATCTAACTCCAGACCAGGAGCTAAGCAAATTATTACCAGGTATAACATCCATAATTATTGTGAGAGGTGTGAGACTAATCACGAAAAACATTGCTCAACCCGCCCATAACCGCGGGCACGGCTATTCGAATAGTTTTACTCTGGCCAGAGGTGTACCACTGTACCCACAAGACACAGCCCCACAACATGTCACCATGTGCCTCAATACCACCACGGTACCTCGGAAAGGAGCTGTGACAATACCCCTTGCACAACACAATCCACCACAGCGCACCATTCCTGGATCATAATCACCCCCTTATAAAACAAGGCATGGACTCCCCAGCGACCCCCGTGGGCTTATCTCCGCTACTTCTCAGTCTGGTGCTCCGCAATGAACCATGCTATACAAAAGGTAAAGCCGTTGCCCACGCTGGCTTGTGGTTGGCACGGTTAATGTTTCACAACAGTAGCTCGCGAACCGGTCCTTAATTGTCATGAGCACGACTCTCAAAACCATGTGCTCACAACCCACCATTATCAAGTTTTAGTTGGCAAGTAATTAATTAACCAATCACGATTGACCATCGTGAACTATCATTAAGCCATCATTAAATAATAATGAGTCATAAGTTATCCCAATAGTGTGCTAATGTTTCTAAGCATGGCTAAGCAATCATATCTAATATCTAGCTAAACCAATATATATAGCTCAACTAGTCAAGTTATAATAACCCAAGGTATCAAGGAATAAAGTAATCAATGCAAACAGGCCATAACGAAGGAATAGGTTCACACCACCCAGTGACATTCGAAAATAAATGCATAGTTGAAATAAATAGAGAATTTAAATATAGGATCAACATGCTCAAAGGATTGTGTTTAGGATCTGTGTGACTTGCCTTGCAATAATCGGTCTTCAATTAATCTTCTTGAACACTTCCGACGTACTCGCGAACCTTCGCAACGACGGAAACGACAAGCTAACACACAAAACAAGGAAAAGACTAATAAAAACCAAATAAACAATACATAAAAAGTAAACAAACATGTAGATCATAAATTTAGATGAATTATGAGACTTGAACGGCCTCATTCTGACTTCAAATGAATTTATTATGAATTTTACTAGATTAAATCTATTTAAAACACATTTAAAAAGAATTAAATAAATTTAATTCAATTTATGGATAATTTTAATATGTAGATCTTTATTTTATACAACTTTTGCAACTTGAACCACATTAAACTGAGTTACAAAGAATTAGTTATGAATTTTCAAAGATTAAATCGGATTAAAACACTTATATGGATTTTAATTGAATTATGACGCAATAATGAATTATTTTTGAAAAGGAAAAGGGAATTATTGCGTCAGCGGCTAGGGTTTGCGGTGGACCGGGTGCACGGCGGCGGCTCACGGGAACGAACGGCCGAGATCGATCCTATCCAAAACGGACGGCCGAGATCGAACAGTCCACGACCGGACCACGGCAGACGGTCCCGATGACGTCAGCGATGACGTCAGCACCGGCGGCGGCTCGGCAACGCATGCTCGCCGGCGAACGACGGCGCGACGACGCAAACGGAGGACACCAACGGGTAGAGGGCGACGCGGCGAACTCACCGGTGACCAAAACAACGGCGGAAGAGCAACGGACGGCGCCGACGACGAGGAAGAAGCGGCGACGGTCTTCGGCTTGACGACGACGGCGGTGCTCCGGCAGTCTTCGGCGGAGGCGAAGAGGTGGACGGGGACGGCGACGTGACGGCGACCACGATGGCGACCTCCCCGAGCGACGGCGACGACTGGAGCGACGGCGAAGCACGGCTGGAGCGGCGGCGACGATAACGGCACAAGGTTACACGGCGCTAGGGCGCTTCCGACGGCGAGAGACGAAGGCGAGGGTGGCGGCGGGTAGAGGAGAGCTCGGGGGTCCTTTTATAGGGGCAAGGAGGCGGCGGCGAAGGCCCACGGTGACCGGCGACGCGAAGGAAAGGTTAGGGTTCGGAGGAAAGAGACCGATCTGATTCGACCTCGAATCCACGAACTTCCAAAGCGAAAAAGACGATGATTCCAAAAGAGAAAAGGTGGAGAAGATCCCGGAGATCATTTCCCCTCTAAAGATTTCACCGGAGAAGGAAAGGCGCGGCCGAATTTTGGAAGGAGACGGCGGCGGCGCGGCGCTAGGGTTCGGGCGGCGGCGGCCGGAGGAAGACGACGGGTCCGACAGGTGGGACCCACCAGTCAGCGACAGCGAGAGAGAGAGAGGAGAGCGGCGGGTCGGTTGCGGACTGGGCCGACTTGGGCCGGGGAGAGAGAGAGAAGGTTTTGGGCCGACTTTCGGCCCAAAGCCAAAAGGAGGATTTAAAAATATTTTTCTATTTAAATTATTCATGAAATGCAATTCCATTGATTAAAAATACTTCCTTGGCTCAAATAAATCCCAGAAAAATCTAGGAACTATAGAATCAAGTAAAGTATTTAATGAAATTTTATCTGGCCCTATTTTATATTGGAATTTATTAATTAAAATTAGATCTTCTCTTTTAGGCTTTTAAGATCATTTCTAATAATTCCTTTTAACCAACAATTTATAATTTAAGGATTTTTAAACAAGAAAAGCTCTTAACAATTATAATTAGATCATTATTGATCAAATAATTACTGAACTGTTCTTTGTATCATTTAGGAATTGAGCTCTGAAAAATCCGAGAAAATTTCAGAGAGTTGACTTAATCATGGAGAATTTAATAAAAATTAAATCCATCCATGCTTTATATTTGGGAAATTTTATTTCCCACATTTAACTTCACTTGTAAATTAAAGATCATTTAATATAAATTCTAATAATAATTTATTAAATAATTTATAAATCCTGAAACAAAAAATCAGGATGTGACAATACTCGCACAGGGTGCACGAATATCGAGACGCAACTAGATGGTTACAAGGGGACACGATATAACAATTATCAAAGGAAGGATCAAATGCAACAAATTAGGTAGGTCCGCCAATCTGCCTTGCAGACGGGACAACAGATTAAGTGCGATCCTATCAATGCATAATATTTTTCAAGCAACATAATTAAATTTCAAATATAGGCTCAAGACGATCAAAGGTGGCTTGCCTTGCTCGAGATCTGGAGCTTGATCCTCGAAATCCTCGCACTGCGGGTCTTCGGGCTCCGAAACTACACGCGAAACGGGACAACTCAACAAACGGCGAAAATAAAGCCCTATTAATGACCCCTAAGCGTGCCATTAGATAGATCTCGAGATTTGAGGAATTTTGAAAGTTGAACGGAGTCAAACGGATTTACGGTTGGGAAGATATTGAATTTCTAAGATTATTGGATTTTTGGTCTAAAGGAAAAGGATTTAATTAAATCCTTTTTGAAAAAGAAAAGAAAAGAAAAGAAAAGAGGGAGGGAAATTAGACTTTTCCTCGGGCGGCTAGGGCGCGGCCCGAGAGAAAAGGGGCGGCTCGGCAGAGCTAAATGGGCCGGCCGGCCCAAGGCGGCCCAAGCACGCGCGCGCGGGGGAGGGAAGGAGAGAGAGAGCCGGTGGACCGGGCTCACCTCGCGTGGTCCCGGGTGGGACCCGCTTGTCGGTGACACGGTTCACCGTGCGGAGCGAGCACGCGGCGCACGCGCGCAGGCGTGGGAGGGACGCGGTGCACGCGCGCGGTTCGCGATGGACGCGGATGCGGCGGGCCCACGCGCAGCCTCACGGCTCGCGGTGGAACGCGCGCACGGGGAGGGACTGACCAGGGTCGGCTCGACCCGGTCTTGGATGAGCTGGCGCCAACGTGGCACCTACGTGGCTGCCACGCGGGCCGGTGGGAGGTAGACGACGACGCCGGCCGGAACGGATGGCGGACGACAGCGGCGAGCGGCGGAGCGAACCACGGCGATACAGGCGAAAGCGAGCACACCGGGTGGTTGCACAGGACAAGGGGAGACGAGCCAACGGCTCGGATTCGCCGGAGGATGTCCGTCGGCGGCGGATTGCGGCGGCTGCAATTGGCGGAGAGAAAAGGGGGAAACGGCGACGAGGTCACAACGGGCCAATTCCGGGCGGCGAGAGCATCTACGCGGCTACGGGAATCCGATGCTAGCGTTGGATTGGGCGGAAACGCATCGAGGGAGGCCGGCGACGAGCGGCGCTTCCGAGCTCGGGCGGCGACGGCGGCGAGCACACGGCAAGCGGCGGCAACGGTCGGGGCGGCGCCGGCTAGCTACGGGGAGGCTACTCGTGCTACTACCCGAGTCTAAGGGGAGGAGATGGAACGAGGAGGAAGAACGGAGGCAGGCACTACCGTGCGGGCGGGCGCAGTGACGAGAGGCCGACGGCACGGGAGTAATCTCTCCGGCCTCGGTCCGGGGAAGAGGAAGGAGAGGGCGTGCCCAGAGTCCCCTTCCGCGTCCTTGCTCGTGCCGGCTCCTCCGACACGCGCAACGACGAACGGCGACGGCGAACAGAGCACGGGAGGCGGCGGCAATGGCGTGGAGGCGAATGGGAGAGGAAAGGAAAGGGGGAGGCTTGGTTTATAGGATGGCAATGTCGGTTTGGGAACCGACTTAGGGCGGTGAAAGGAGAGTGCTGGCGCTCGGCGGTCGCGGCCAAAGCGGCGACAGGGAGGAGGGAGGAGGATGACGCCGGCGGGAGGAAAAGGGGAAAAGAGGGAGAGAAAAGGGGGGCTCGCCCCTTGCTTCTTTGGGAAAAGGAGGAGGGGAGCGGGTGCGTCGCGGCAGAGGGAGGAGGGCTCTGCCTCCGTCCCTTGGCGACTTGCGCGCGGAGCGGCGGGGCCGAGGCGATGACGACGGCGATGACGACGGGGCGGTGTGGAGCGGAGCGGCGACACGGGCGATAGGCGTGGACAGGCGCTGACGATGGCGGCGACCAGGCGGTCGGCCACTCGGCACGCGCGCGCGGCTTGCAACGGGAGGCGCGGCGGATTGAGTGGCGCGGCTCGGGCACGCGCGCTGGCTGCGGGGCCGAGCGGCTGCGCGGCGGCAGGCGCGGCAGGGCAGCGGGGCCGGGCGACGCGGACGGCGCAGACGGCGCGGCACGGGCGGCGACCACGCGGGCGCGCGTGCGAACAACGGCGCGCGGGGGCCGACTTTGCGGGCGGGGAGCTCGCCTGGGATAGGGAGAAGGAGAGCGAGGGGGAGGGGGCGCTCGGCGCGGCACTCGCGCACGCGCGGGCAGAGCGAGGGGAAGGGAGGGCGCTCGGCGCGAGCGGCTCACGCGCATGCGCGCGCGGCGCGCGTGCGGAGCGGAGGGGGAGGGGGAGAGGGAGAGAGAGAGAGCGCCGGGGGAGGGAGGGGGGAGATGGGCCGAGAGAGATTCGGCCCATCGACCCCGGGGGAGTCAAAATAGACTTTTGCGGAGGGATTTGATTTGGGAAGGATTTGGATTCGGGATTGAACTCGACGATAGATCGGGGATTTGACATCTGAGATGGCACGGACACTCGACAACAAGCAAAGAAACAAATTTCGCAATTAGGGTTTTAAAGAGATAGTTTTCCCGCTAGGCGCCACGACGGAACGGGCACTACAGACCAACCCCCCTAACAAGAATCTCGACCCCGAGATTCAGCACCTAAGGGAGCAGCTCCGGGAACTCGGCGCGGAGAAGATCTTCTCGCTCCCAGGTTGCCTCATCTTCAGAATGATTGCTCCATTGGACTTTGTAGAACTTGACGGTCTTCCTTCGAGTCTGACGTTCTGCCTCTTCAAGAACCTTGATCGGTCTTTCCTTGTAGGTCAGATTCTTTTCCAGCTCGATATTACCCAGGGGAACTTGCTCTTCTGGAACTCGAAGACATTTCTTTAACTGGGATACGTGGAACACGTTGTGCACATCTGCGAGACCTTCAGGTAACTCAAGCTGATAAGCCACTTCGCCACGTCTGGCGGTTATGAGGTAGGGGCCGATGTAGCGGGGTGCTAACTTGCCGGACATCCCAAACCTCCTCATACCATGGAGAGGCGATACCCGCAGGTATACATGATCTCCTTTTTCGAACTCAAGGTCACGCCTCCGATTGTCGGCATAACTCTTCTGACGGTTCTGCGCTGTCTTTAAACGTTCTCGGATCAGCTTAACTTGTTCTTCTACTGCCTTAAGTATGTCAGGACCGAATACCAGCGCTTCGCCCACCTCATTCCAGCACAAGGGAGTGCGGCACTTTCTTCCGAACATTGCCTCATTCGGCGACATCTGAATGCTGGCCTGATAACTGTTGTTGTATGAGAACTCCTCATACGGCAAACAACGATCCCAAGTGCCTTCGAAATCCAGGGCACACGCACGTAGCATGTCTTCTAGGATTTGGTTTACCCTTTCGGTCTGACCATCGGTCTGCGGGTGGTAGGCCGTACTAAAATTTAGATCGGTTCCAAGGGCTTCATGCAATTGCTTCCAGAACCTTGAGGTGAACTGAGTGCCTCGGTCTGACACAATCTTGTTGGGACAGCCAAATCTACACACGACATGGGTCATGTAGAGTTCTGCTAGTTTCTTTCCATCAAAGGTGGTTTTCACTGGCACGAAATGAGCTGATTTCGTGAGTCGGTCCACGATTACCCAGATGGAGTCGTACCCGCTAGGGGTTCTTGGCAAACCGGTGATGAAATCCATTCCGATCTCTTCCCATTTCCACTCGGGAATCGGTAGGGGTTGCAGCAGACCAGCTGGCCTCTGATGTTCTGCCTTGACTCTTTGGCAAATGTCACACAAGGCTACGTATTCTGCGACATCTCGCTTCATTCCAGCCCACCAGAAGTATGCCTTGATATCCTGGTACATCTTCGTACTTCCTGGATGAATGGAGTAGGCGGACTCATGAGCTTCCTTTAGGATGAGATCTCTTAACTCCTTCTTGGCCGGTACACAGATGCGTGGACCGCACCAAACTGTGCCTTGATCGTCTATGGAGAAATTGATGTCTTTCTTCTCCTGTATTCTTTTTATTAACTCTTTTATCCCTTCGTCGTCTTTCTGAGCTTCCCGGATTTGCGACTCTAGGGTAGGCTGTACTGTCAAGCTGGCAGGGACACCTGACTGTACCACGGTCAGCCTCAACTTCTCCAATTCTCTGCACAGGCGATCTTGGTCAGGCCGTATTTGAGCTACATTGCAATAGGCCTTGCGACTTAGTGCATCAGCGACCACATTAGCTTTACCGGGGTGGTAATGAATTCCAAGATCGTAATCCTTGATTAGTTCCAACCATCTTCTCTGCCTCATATTTAACTCGGTCTGAGTGAAGATGTACTTAAGACTTTTGTGATCGGTGTATACTTCACATCTGTTCCCGATTAAATAGTGCCTCCAGATCTTAAGAGCATGAACCATGGCTGCCAACTCGAGATCATGGGTGGGATAATTGACTTCATGAGGCCTGAGCTGCCTGGATGCATAGGCCACGACTTTTCGTTCTTGCATTAGGACACATCCTAAGCCTTGTCTTGATGCATCACAGAAGATCTCAAAATCTTTTCGGATATCTGGCAAGGTGAGAACTGGGGCAGTGGTCAACCTTTTCTTCATTTCTTGAAAGCTTTCTTCACAGGCTGCAGACCATTGAAATTTCTTTTCCTTCTTTAACAGCTCGGTCATAGGTCTGGCTAGCTTAGAGAATCCTTCAATGAATCTTCGATAATATCTAGCTAAGCCAAGGAAGCTGCGAATCTCTGACACATTCTTGGGCGGGTTCCAAGCAAGTACAGCTCTAACCTTGCTGGGATCTACTTCGACACCGTTGGAGGAGATCACGTGTCCAAGAAATGCTACTCGGTCTAACCAGAATTCGCATTTCAAGAATTTTGCAAATAGTTGATGATCTCTGAGTTTTTCCATTATCAGCCTCAGGTGTTCAGCATGTTCTTCCTCATTCTTGGAGTATATCAGGATATCATCGATGAACACCATGACAAACTGGTCCAGGTATTCCATAAAGATTTTGTTCATTAAGTTCATGAAGAACGCTGGAGCATTGGTGAGTCCGAAGGACATTACTGTGAACTCATATAGACCATAACGCGTTGAGAAAGCGGTCTTCGGGATATCTTCAGATCTGATTTTCAGTTGGTGGTAACCTGATCTCAAGTCAATTTTTGAGAAAACTCTTGCTCCTTTAAGTTGATCGAGCAAATCGTCAATCCGTGGCAACGGGTACTTGTTCTTTATAGTTACTTCATTTAGGGCTCTATAGTCGATTACCATTCTCTCAGAGCCATCCTTTTTCTTAACCAGAAGCACTGGGGCTCCCCAAGGGGATGAGCTAGGTCGCACATAACTTTTACTCTCCAATTCTTTGATTTGTCTTTTAACTTCTGCTAACTCATTAGCTGCCATTCGGTAGGGTCTTTTTGCAATTGGTGCAGTGCCTGGCGCCAGTTCTATGGCGAACTCAATCTCTCGGTCTGGTGGTATACTCGTTAATTCTTCTGGAAATACGTCGGGGTATTCACAGACTATGGGCACCGACTCCAAGGAGGTGACTTGTAAACAGGTTAGGATAGACCGACTTGCGGTAGGGGTGTTAGAGGTAAAGCGGACTTGCTTTCCTCCAGGTCCTTGCAAGGTGATGGACTTTTCGGCACAATCTATCTGTCCTTTGTGCTTAGCCAACCAATCCATCCCTAGGATGATGTCCAAGCTTTGCGAGTCTAGGACTATCGGTTTGGCTAGGAAGTCAACTTCCTCAATTCTAAGGTTAACTTCCGGGCATATTTGAGTTGCCCTTATATTCCTCCCAGGGGAATGTACTATCATTGGTACACGTAAATTTTGGGTTTTCCAACCATTTCTTTTCACAAAAGCTTGTGATATGAAAGAATGAGAAGCTCCTGAATCAAACAGAACTATTGCGGGTACGGAATTGACAGAGAACATACCCATCACAACGTCTGGAGCATCCTGAGCGGTCTCAGCTTGAATGTGGTTCACTCGGCCTCGACCAAAGTTGTTGGAAGCACGTGAACCTTGTCCACTTGCCTGAGAGCTAGGACGAGACTGAGCTGCCGCTGGAGTAGGAGTTCTGGCAGTGCTGCCATTAGCATGCCCTGAGTTGGTGTTGGTGGGATTCTGAGGGCACTGTCTGGCATAGTGACCCATCTGGTTGCACCGGAAACACTGAACTGCTGACGGTCCTAGCGGTGACTTGAAAGAGGTAACACTGTTTGGCGCAGTATTGCCACTAGGGGCACGCTGCTGTGGCTGAGGTGCCGGACGGTTCATCTGAGGGCGAGGGGCATAGCCTGGCTGGCGGTTAGCCTGAGTGACCGACTGGTGATATTGCATGGGTTGACCATAGCGAGGGCGAGGTGCGCCTCGGGAAGAATTTCCCTGATGGTTAGACTTGCGTTTCTTGTATTCTTCGGTAGCCTATTTTCTGGCATCCTCAAGTATAAGTGCCTTGTTGATCATATGTTGAAAAGTGGGGAAGTCATGAGCAAGCAACTGGAGTCTCATTCCAACTGCGATTCCCTTCAAGAATTTCCTGATCTTCTTCTTGTCTGTGTCCACTTCCTCAGGGGCGTACCGGGCCAACTTGTTGAACAGACTTAGGTACTCATTGACACTGTGGTTGCCTTGCTTAAGTCTGTTGAATTCCTCTTTCTTCATATCAATGGTGCTTTCAGGCACATGAGCTGCACGGAAAGCCGTAGCAAATTCATCCCAAGCAATGTTAGTGGGTTCAGGGTGTGCATTGCAATAATTCTCCCACCAATCTGCAGCAGGTCCTCTTAGCTGGTGAGAGGCGTAGAGCGTCTTCTCAACAGGAGTACACTGTACTAAGTTGAGTTTTCTATCAACATCTTTCAGCCAATCGTCAGCCTCGACGGGCTCGACGGTCTGAGAGAATTCTGGCGGACGAGACCTCAGAAAATCTGTCAGCTTGGATCTATTGTTGCTCATGTGAGGGTGGCCATTTCCATGCGCATTATGCTGAAAACCGGCTATGGCTGCGGCTAATCCTTGCAAGATTTGTGTCTGAACTGCCATTAAGTGCTGCATGTTGTTTTCCACATGAGGTGGGGAAGGGAGGCGTTCTTCTCCAGAATTGTGACTGGCAGTATGGTGAGAGCGGTGAGACTGTTCCATCTCTGCATCACGGGAAGCTGTGCGATGCGAGCGGTTGCTGCGGCGGGGTTGCTCAACTTCTGCGTTGCGGGAAGCAGTACGGTGCGAACGATTGCTGTGGTGAGACTGCTCATTAGCTGACTCATGATTTGCTTCTGGCTCGACTCTACCATCTTCAAAACCAAAGCGGGCTGGTGCACGAGCTGCACGGCGGGGGCGGCTAGCCATCTAAACTCCCAGAAGAGGGCGGGGTAAGAGTCAGATGAGCACTTAGGAGGGCAAGGAGCAAAGTAAATAGCAACCTCAGATAGCACACACTAGGCATAAACTGGATTTTTCAAATCATAAAAACACCTGATACAACGGGTGTGGACAAGTCACAGAGCTACGCCGAGCTTGACTGTGCGCACACCACCTAGGAGAACCAGACTACCAAACAACACCCACAACAAACACACGCACGCACTACCTCGCCACGACTCCAAAAGAGTTGGCGGCGGAACAAAAGGGCCTAACACACGGACGGCTGCTGAAGACTGCCTCCTCTACTCCTCGTCGGCCTGGCTGCCTCCTGTAGTCGGCTCCTCAGTCGAAGAAACGTCGATCGGCTGACGCGAAGGGACCGGCCGAACCTGTCGAGGGCTGGCAGCAGCACGGGCCGCTGGCGGTGGGGGAGCTGGGTAGTCGAAATGGAACACGGTGGAAGAACCAACAACACGCTTCCGCGCAGTGCGGATAAAGCGTGGGCCACGGCGGGAGGAAGCAACTGGGGTGTGTCCGGGGGTGTAGGAAGGGCTAACTGGGTGTGGGTAGGGGGAGTACACTGGTGAGTACGGCGCACGCGAGCTAGGGGAGCGCGGGCCACTGGGAGTGCGGGCAGAGTCGCGGGAGCTGTGGGAGGACAGGTGGCTGGCGTGACAGAGGCGGCCTGAGTCCCAAGAGACAGTGTCAACTGAGGTGACACCCTCCTCGGCCAGACGGGCCTCCAAAGTGGCGTAGCGGCGGGCAAGGGAGCGGTAAGCCTCAAGGAGTAGGTCGTGCTGAGTGGCCTTAGCCTCCGAAAGCTCAACCATCTGAGTCAACACTGGCTGAGACTCGCTGTACGGACAAGGGTACCTAGCGCCTGCGTGGCCAGAAGGAAGGCGTGGAAGCTGCTGGAAGGCGGAGCCCCCGAGACGGTGGCTGTAGTCGTGGGCCAGGCGACGAAGCGCAGTCCAGGAGAGGTCCTGGTACGCGATCTGGAGAGTGGGCCTGGCCACGGTGAAGTGGTGTGGGCGAAGGCCAGCTCCGTGTATACCTCCACGAGGGTAAAGGTACACGGAGAGCTCACAGTGAGGGGGAACACGGTCCACGGAGTACCCCGTGTACTCGGGACACGAGAAGCCAAGGAAACGGGCGAGGTCACGAAGCTGAGCGACGTGGTGACCCTCACCAAAACCGTGGGAGCTGAAGCTGGCATTCACTGCCATCTACAATTTTGAAAGAGGGAGAAAAGATCAGTAATCATTTTAGAAACAAACTATTGGAAATAAAGAAAACAAAGAAACCTTAGCTTTTCGCAAGTAGTTTTGAACTTAGTATCCTTAGGGTCGTCCTAAACGTCGGGTTTCGCCCTAGGGCCAAGCCTGTGCTCTGATACCATCTCTTGTCACGCCCCGAACTAGTACCGACCGGAACTAGCCCGTGACACTCCAAATTAACCTATTAATCGATACCAGTCCCAGGAAACAGTACTGGTATCACAGGAAGACAGAATATCATAGCATCAGAGGTCTCTTTATTATAGAGTAGGAGTACAGTCATGTTGGGCTGCGGACAGATCCCGAGCTCACAATTGCATTACAAAAGGGAAAAGCGAAAGCCAGGACTTGGACCAAACATCATAGGCGCGACTTGGGAACTAGGCCGAAACCCTAAAACTAATCGTAGCCGGCTTGCTCCTGGAAGAACTCCTCGTCAGCAGGATCCGCCTCATCTTCTTCAGCAACTGGGGGGTTATTTATATAGAGCAAGGGTGAGTACGGGAGTACTCAACAAGCCATGGGAAATAAGTGTTTAATGCAGGCTCCAAGGAAAGGCTGTTGTTTTTGCAATTGATTTTATTTGAACTCTTTTCTGAAATCAACTAAGTGAGTGCTTCTCAAACGACACGGATGAGACAGTGCGTCTCATCCGGTCGGAGCATGTGCAATGTATCAGTCTTTACAATTGATCAAGATTGGCACCCGGCCAACAACTTTCAAACGGCCACCCGGGCCTACAACTTTCAAACGGCCACCCGGGCCTAGCTGATCCCATCAGCTGCAGATTTTTTAAACATCGATCCCCTTTCCACAACAGCAATTTCACAAGCAGTAGTCAAACAAAACTACGCTAGGAATCACCTCACATCCGCCCATGACCGTGGGCACGGCTGTTCGAATAGTTTTGTTAACCTCTGCAGAGGGGGTACACTTTACCCACACGACATTACTAACCTGGATCACCCAGCCCGTGGGGATCAGCTACGTCGGGAGACCTCCAAGCTTTCATGACAAGGCATTTCCAAAGCCGACATAGGTTTACCATATGCCGACGAGAGGGGTCCCAGACCAACAACAGGTTAGGTCCCAGACCATACTGTGCCAGGAAGCCCAGGGGTCTTCCCCGACACCACCCCGGCGAATCCACATGTCTCTCGGCATTAAGGTTCCCCTGATAAGCTAGTTACTCAGCCAGGGGTGTCCCATTCCACCCATGTGGTCGTACTTGTCTTATGTTTGGATGAAATTCCAAGGAAACGGTCCTTAAGTGCGAGAGCGGGAAACCGTACACCCGGTACGTTCCCCGGTCCGCGGTTTTGGAAAATTCATTTAGTTCGCAAGCACCGACCCAGGTGTCGGGTTTTCCAAGTCTTTTGTAAAACCCAAGTTTTACCCAAGAAGTTTTTCAGGTTTTAAGTTTGAAGGCGTCCGTCGATACTCGCACAGGGTGCACGAATATCGAGACGCAACTAGATGGTTACAAGGGGACACGATATAACAATTATCAAAGGAAGGATCAAATGCAACAAATTAGGTAGGTCCGCCAATCTGCCTTGCAGACGGGACAACAGATTAAGTGCGATCCTATCAATGCATAATATTTTTCAAGCAATATAATTAAATTTCAAATATAGGCTCAAGATGATCAAAGGTGGCTTGCCTTGCTCGAGATCTGGAGTTTGATCCTCGAAATCCTCGCACTGCGGGTCTTCGGGCTCCGAAACTACACGCGAAACGGGACAACTCAACAAACGGCGAAAATAAAGCCCTATTAATGACCCCTAAGCGTGCCATTAGATAGATCTCGAGATTTGAGGAATTTTGGAAGTTGAACGGAGTCAAACGGATTTACGGTTGGGAAGATATTGAATTTCTAAGATTATTGGATTTTTGGTCTAAAGGAAAAGGATTTAATTAAATCCTTTTTGAAAAAGAAAATAAAAGAAAAGAAAAGAGGGAGGGAAATTAGACTTTTCCTCGGGCGGCTAGGGCGCGGCCCGAGAGAAAAGGGGCGGCTCGGCCGAGCTAAATGGGCCGGCCGGCCCAAGGCAGCCCAAGCACGCGCGCGCGGGAGGGAAGGAGAGAGAGAGCCGGTGGACCGGGCTCACCTCGCGTGGTCCCGGGTGGGACCCGCTTGTCGGTGACACGGTTCACCGTGCGGAGCGAGCACGCGGCGCACGCGCGCGGGCGGGGAGGGACGCGGTGCACGCGCGCGGTTCGCGATGGACGCGGATGCGGCGGGCCCACGCGCAGCCTCACGGCTCGCGGTGGAACGCGCGCACGGGGAGGGACTGACCAGGGTTGGCTCGACCCGGTCTTGGCCGAGCTGGCGCCGACGTGGCGCCTACGTGACTGCCACGCGGGCCGGCGGGAGGTAGTCGACGACGCCGGCCGGAACGGACGGCGGACGACAGCGGCGAGCGGCGGAGCGAACCACGGCGATACAGGCGAAAGCGAGCACACCGGGTGGTTGCACAGGACAAGGGGAGACGAGCCAACGGCTCGGATTTGCCGGAGGATGTCCGTCGGCGGCGGTTTGCGGCGGCGGCAACCGGCGGAGAGAAAAGGGGGAAACGGCGACGAGGTCACGAGGGGACAATTCCCGGCGGCGAGAGCATCTACGCGGCTACGGGAATCCGATGCTAGCGTTGGATTGGGCGGAAACGCATCGAGGGAGGCCGGCGACGAGCGGCGCTTCCGAGCTCGGGCGGCGACGGCGGCGAGCACACGGCGAGCGGCGGCAACGGTCGGGGCCGTGCCGGCTAGCTACGGGGAGGCTACTCGTGCTACTACCCGAGTCTAAGGGGAGGAGATGGAACGAGGAGGAAGAACGGAGGGAGGCACTACCGTGCGGGCGGGCGCAGTGACGAGAGGCCGACGGCGCGGGAGTAATCTCTCCGGCCTCGGTCCGGGGAAGAGGAAGGAGAGGGCGCGCCTGGAGTCCCCTTCCGCGACCTTGCTCATGCCGGCTCCTCCGACACGCGCAACGACGAACGGCGATGGCGAACAGAGCACGGGAGGCGGCGGCAATGGCGTGGAGGCGAATGGGAGAGGAAAGGAAAGGGGGAGGCTTGGGTTTATAGGATGGCAATGTCGGTTTGGGAACCGACTTAGGGCGGTCAAAGGAGAGGGCTGGCGCTCGGCGGTCGTGGCCAAAGCTGCGACAGGGAGGAGGGAGGAGGATGACGCCGGCGAGAGGAAAAGGGGAAAAGAGGGAGAGAAAAGGGGGGCTCGCCCCTTGCTTCTTTGGGAAAAGGAGGAGGGGAGCGGGGGCGTCGCGGCAGAGGGAGGAGGGCTCTGCCTCCGTCCCTTGGCTGCTTGCACGCGTGTAGACCCCCGATTTTGGAAATCGGAAATCTTCTGTGTTTATCCGTACCAATCCCTGGATCAGTAGTTGGTATACACATACATAGTTGGATCACAACATATCACGAATGAATTCAGGTTAAAAGAGTTAAATACTTACATTTGGGCTAGGTAGGCTAACAACTATCAGAGAACAACAGCGGAAGACAAAATAATATAAGGGCCCGGTTAACATGCCACAGGCAGTCGACTGGGGAACGAGACCTAGAACAAGACCGCACTCCGATCATCTTGTGGGATACGCAAGCGTACCGACAAGGGCTTCTCTTCAACACTCTCCTAAAAGATATATAAATAGCAAGGATGAGTACCAACCGTACTCAGCAAGCCACCACAACAACAATGCATATGATAGAGGGTATTTCAAGGAATGGCTTCAGGTTCTTTTGCATAAAGCTAATTTTACAATTCTTTTCACAAGCCTAAAACCTAGCATAGACTGATCAAATTTTAGCACCAGTGTTCACTTTAAACAACGACGGTTCTGTCCACCATCCATTGTGATCCCAAGGATAGCTTCCCGCCATTGAATCGTCATGGTTTTCTGAGGATGTCCACCTTCCCTCCTCCCGGGAAGTGGCTCCATCAGCATAAAATTCATCATGCAATATCCCATCCCCCACAAGTTAAGAATTTAGAGTCTAGCCAAGTGTAATACATGTCCCGGTGCTCAATAACCGCGAGCACGGCTATTCGAATAGATTTGGTTTACTCACACTGCAGTGGATGTACACTTTACCCGCACTCCGCGACTGCCCAATACATGAGCCTCGTCCCAACACATGGGACGCGTCACGGCAAAGCTTTTCGATAACCTCGCATTGGCAGTACCCGCTCCATGAACTTTACATCCTTATGCACTCTAGGCGTACACGGTTTCTAGCAGTGAGAGGAGTTCTGGCGCACCCGGGAAGGAAAGACTCACACATGCATTAAGTTATAATTATGTTTAATTTTTCTCGTGGCAGTCCTACCGATGGCGACACCACTGTAGACACCCGCCTCGCGGTTCTACTAATGGCTGCCCCACCGTAGAGCCCCTGCCTCATACATCAAGAAACCACTATGCATGGATACTGCCTCCGCTCGGCTATCTAATCCGCTAGGTCTATACCCATTCGAGAAGTACGGTTGTACGGGGGTCGTTTCATGCTTAACTTCATGGCTCGGTCCTTAATTGACCGGGGACGGTACTAGCCTTTTCCAGATACCACCCAAATCCTACGTCCGCCCCAGTCGAAAACAGTTGTTTAATTTTATTTCTCCTTTCACAAATCATGTCATCAACATCATGGCAATGTGGCGCTCATGTCTCCACATGCCGCATCTCAATTACCTTCCCAAAGGTAATTGCCCAAGCATATAGCATTTGATAAATATGAGTATGCATGATTCTAGAATAGCATTTCTAAGCAATTGTCATAGTTGACTAGGGACTCATACGTAAACATGGTTACAAAGATTTAAGGGTAAACAATAATCAAGGCATGGCATAATCACAAGTAGGATGTTCATCATTGCATGCAATTTTATTTGTAAACAAAACACGCAATTGGGATCAACATGTTCAAGGAATAGTGATGACTTGCCTTGCTCAGGATAGTCCTTATTCTTGATATAATTCTTGATCAACCTTCACCTCCTGGAAGTTGCTGACGTTGCCTCACGACTAACCGATACACAAAGTCTAGAATACGCAAGAAAAACCAATATTCAAGCAACAATCAAATATGCACAAACAAAATATATTTGTTGAGGTCAAACTTACGGTTGCTCATATTATTCGCGCTTGCTAATGGATTCTAACATGCTAAGGGTTAAAGTCTCTTAATCTTTCTGTTATCATGGTGGTCTATTTAGGAGCTAGCCAATGTAGTATGAATGAGATACGTATCTGGCTAATTTGTGGTTTAGTCTAGCTAATGGCTATGGAAGGATTATGGCTACACATGCATCTATCTAAATAAAATGGTCGTATACTAGAGGTTCTGTTGTCGGATGGATTTAGGATCAATCAAATAATTACAGTGAATCATTTGTATTATTTATTTTATTGATGGAAGCTTTACTTTAATTATGAACATATTTTACTTGTCACAATAAATTATAAAAGGTTAATAATTAGCCATGCTTTGTATGTTAGAGTTGTTTAGGTTAATCATATTATGGTTACAGATTATCCCATCACATAATTTTACAACAAATAATCCTAATTTACAGTTGAACTATAATTATAATTATATGAGGTCAAGATTTATAACTAGTATTTATCTAATATACATGTTTGTCATACACTCATTAGTTTACTATACACAAAAGGGTAGGTTTTTGATATACCGTACATCTAAATTGGGATGTACAATGTATGTGGGTGCAACAATATTTAATCATTGGATCATTTACTGAATAATTGCTATTTACTGGAAGCTATAAGATATATGTGATTAAGATGGCTCTGTTTTGTTAACTAATGGATGTCAACCGAACTATATATATTCCACTTCACATGACATTATTCCAACTAACTTTAAGTGGTCCATTTACAACTAGCTCAGTTATTATTCTCCTCAGACAAGTTGAAGGTTCATCTAAGTGTGTTTATATTTTAGTTACAAAGTCTGAGGCTAAACTTATGTAAACAATTTATAAGTCATGGATTTAGTTATATTTGGACATAGACTAGTAAATGGCACCAATATTTTCCTATACACCCATTAATTTGAAGGATTGATTATAACTAATTTATTTAGTTGCTACAGTGACAAGACATGTTAAAGATAATTATGCTACTGTACAATATCCATTTTTATTCATTGGCACACTATTTAGGTTAACTATTATCTAATCATTTGATGTTAATTAATTTATAATTATAAATATATTTTGTTAAATAGTGAGTTATATATTATTGAAAAGCTTATGAATTTAGATGAATTTAGGTTCAAGTTTCACTTAAATCCGAGTTAAAATGAATAAGTTATGCTAGTGTAAAGATTCAAATTTGAATTAATCCGAGAAATTGCGAAAAGCTACTGTTCATAAACGATTTATTTTTAATCCAAGACATATCCACAGCCTTATACCAACTAACAAGTGGGACCCCGGGTTTATTCCTTTTTCCTACCGAATTATTTTCTAAAGGGAAATAGGAAGAGCTAATGACAAGTGGGGCCCACAAGTCATAGACTCGAGACCATAAAACTTCTATAATTAGATTTTTAACCACCCGGACCCACATGTAATAGACACTACTAATAAGGATTAAGAAAGGGGTTACTATTCACCAATTACGTGGGCCCACTCTAATCTCTCCTCTCCTTCCTCTCTCTTTCTTCTTTTCTCTCTTTCTCTCCCTCCCGGCTTCTTCCCCCTCCTCTCTCCCTCGGCTTTCTGGCGACGACAACCGAGCAAGGGGGGGAGGCGGCGGCTTACCGACGACGGCGGCGGCGACGGCGGCACGACGACAGCGACGGCGCGGTGGCACGAAGGCGGCGGTGCGGCGGCGCGAGGGCGGCGCGACGACGGCGCACGGCGCGGCGACACGAAGGCGGCGGCGCGGCGTGGTGGAGGGGAAGGGATAAAAAGGAGGGGAACGAGGGGGGTGGTGTGGGATGGAAGGGCGACCGGGGGGGATTTATAGGGCGCGGGGAGGGGTGGCCGGCCCTAATGGCGATGGGACGGCGCGGCGCGCGGGGCGCGAGGCGACGGTGACGCGCGGCGACGCGGCGGCGTGGCGCGGGGCTCGGCACGGGGCTCGGCGCGACAGGACGGGCGGGACGGCGACAGGCGAGCGGCACGCGGCGGCAGCGACGGGCCATGGCAACGGCACGGCGCGACGCGGCGAGGTTGACGGCGACGGGTGACAGCGACGCGCGCGGCGCGGCAGGGGCACGGGGAGCGAGGCGGCGCGGCACGGGACGCGACGCGGGGGCGACGACGACAGCGCGCGCGGAGGGGAGGGGCTCGAGACGATGCGACCGACGACGGCGACGGCGATGTGGGCGGCGACGCGACGGCGATAGGACGGCGCGACGGCGATAGGACGGCGCACGGCAGCACGGGGCTCGGGGCTCGAAGGTGCGGCAGCACGACGGCGACGGCTCGCGGCGCGCGGCGATGGCGACAGGGCGGCGCGGGGCTCGAGACGACGGCGACACGACGCACGTGACAGCGGCGGTGCGCGGCGCAGCGACGGCGACGGCTCGGCAGCGGCGACGCGACGGCGGGCGGCAGCAGCGGCGATGGGAAGGCGCGACGGGATGGCGGCGAGCGACGCGCGACGGCACGGGCGCGGGGCGCGAGGCGGCGGCACGGGGCTCGGGATGACGCGACAGGCGGCAGCGGCGATGGCGACGGCGCGGCGACATTGGCGCGGCGCGGCAGGGGCGGCACGGGGCTCGGGGCGGCAGCGGGGCAGGGTTAGGGCTAGGGGACCTCGTCGAACACCTGGCGGCCGATGAATAGTGTCTTTTCCTATTTAATCCCCATTTTAGCCTATTTCTTGTGTAAATTTGATTCTATAAATCCTAGATTTTGTATAAATGAAGTTTACCCAATATTTGTGTCATTCCATCCAATGGATTTATTCTAGATTAATATTACTCATATTTTATTTATATAATTTATTTGAATTTTTAATTAGGGTTAATTCTTATTATTATTATATATTTTTCAAAGTTTTCCTATTTTTCTTCCTTGAAGGTTTTGGTTGATTTATAAATTGAGAAAAGTTGCAAATTAAATTTTTATTTACTCCTAAGCATTTAGGTGACCGTATTAAGTGTTCAAATATGAATTTGCCCAAAATTTAATATTGTCCAATATTTAAGGTTTATTAAAGATTCTATAATTTTCTAATGAGGCCGTTATTAACACAATAGCACATTAGCTCAATTTATTTATATGTTAGTTTATTTTATATGGAGGGGTTTAATATATCAAATTTCAATCCCTAAATGCAATTAGGAACTTGGTGTAATATCGATCTACATATCGAATTAAATACTCCCGTAATTCTATTATATATACAGAGAGCTCAGTTTATTTGAATGATCATTTCATGTGTACACATATTATGGCACCCACCTACATTATTCAAATATTTTAATATTTGATAAAATAGGTTAATAATAACTTTTCTTTTATTTGATTTTAATATCTTGTGCATAATTATTTGTAGGATTAAATATATTCCCGTAAATCATATCTATTGCTTAAATGTAGTTCTTTTCTTTACTTTCTTGGTGATCATTTACGGTTTGGCAAGCAATAGCAATCATAACAACCAGCATGATGCAAAAGTTTTAAAAAGTTCGAAATTTTCGTGATTTTCATTGTCTTGAATTTTCAGAATGTTACAGCGCGGAGCGGCGGGGCCGAGGCGATGACGACGGCGATGACGATGGGGCGGTGTGGAGCGGAGCGGCGACACGGGCGACAGGCGCGGGCAGGCGCTGACGATGGCGGCGACCAGGTGGTCGGCCACTCGGCACGCGCGCGCGGCTTGCAACGGGAGGCGCGGCGGATTGAGTGGCGCGGCTCGGGCACGCGCGCTGGCTGCGGGGCTGAGCGGCTGCGCGGCGGCAGGCGCGGCAGGGCAGCGGGGCCGGGCGACGCGGACGGCGCAGACGGCGCGGCACGGGCGGCGACCACGCGGGTGCGCGCGCGAACAACGGCGCGCGGGGGCCGACTTTGCGGGCGGGGAGCTTGCCTGGGATGGGGAGAAGGAGAGCGAGGGGGAGGGGGCGCTCGGCGCGGCGCTCGCGCACGCGCGGGCAGAGCGAGGGGAAGGGAGGGCGCTCGGCGCGAGCGGCTCACGCGCACGCGCGCGCGGCGCGCGGGCGGAGCGGAGGGGGAGGGGGAGGGGGAGGGGGAGAGGGAGAGAGAGAGAGAGCGCCGGGGGAGGGAGGGGGGAGATGGGCCGAGAGAGATTCGGCCCATCGACCCCGGGGGAGGCAAAATAGACTTTTGCGGAGGGATTTGATTTGGGAAGGATTTGGATTCGGGATTGAACTCGACGATAGATCGGGGATTTGAGATCTGAGATGGCACGGACACTCAACAACAAGCAAAGAAATAAATTTCGCAATTAGGGTTTTTAAGAGATAGTTTTCCCGCTAGGCGCCACGACGGAACAGGCGCTACAGACCGGGTGAGGGGACGGCCAGGCGAGGCGGCTCAGCTCCCTCGACGACGACGCAGTCGTCCTCCTGGTTGTCGTCCTCGTCGTGCGCGGCGGCGACCGAGCGAGGTGGCTCGGCTCCCTCGACGACGACGCCGTCGTCCTCCTGGTCGTCGTGCAGCGGCGGCGAACGGGTGGCCCCGCCCCAGTTCCAGCGGCGGTCCGGCAGGATCCGGTGATTTTCGCTTTTTTTTTATTTTTGGTTTTTTTTTGTTTTGTGCGGGTGGTATAATTTGACCACACGGGATAATCGATTATCCCGTCCACTTAACACGATCGCACGGGAAAATGATTATTCCGTGCGGTCGGCCCGCCTACACGTAAAAATATCGATTTTCCCAGACGAGGAGCTGTAGACGGGCCGAGCGACCGCACGGATAATAGATCCAACAGACCGGCAAAATGGATATTGTAGTAGTGACGGCCAATAATTCTGGCCAATATTCCAAACCTCCCTATGGCACTTACAGTGTAATCCATCAACTCTAGTCAAGGTATTCATGTTCTGGGACAGAATCAGTCAATCAGACAGCAAGAAAAGAATTCGGTAGCTGGGTGTTGTACTGTCGTCGTCGTCGATCTCTTGCTCGTTTTGCCGTGACGACTGTTTGTCATTTCGCCAGCCTAGCTTCTTGTTCACGGGTGCCGCCAGTTCGCCCAGGTCTCACTCAAACATTACGGCACATTGACATGCCCGTAGTCTCGTACCACCACCCCTTTTTTTTAATATATAACTCTGTTAACTTTTCAACAAATATTTAACCATTCATTTTTTTTATAAATATAAAAATATTAAGTCATGATAAAAAAAATTGATGATAAATCAAATCACAATAAAATAAATGATAATTACATTAAATTTTTAAATAAGATGAATAGTTAAATATTTTATAAAATATCAACTGTGTCATATATTAAAAACCGGAGGAACTACGTCCGTGCCTAACTAATTAACCATGTTTCCTGATTTGTCAAGGGGAAGATAGATTCTATCCATACCTACATTGATCGGTTGTCGGATACTCGGATGGGCTGAATATACATACTCACCGATACTATATATAGATGAAAATAGGATATATATATCACACTATCGATAAGACGAGAAAGTGGGTAAATAAATTAAATAAAAAAGATAAATAGATTAAAATAAATACTATGTAGACAGTTGATATATTTAGGAAAAACTTTAGTTATGCACCGTTGTTATATTTTGAGAGTAAGGAATTGAAGGACGAATCATACGTTCCCTTCTATCAAATCCTTTCTAGGAGTATTTAGGACAGACTTTATGCACCGCTGCTAGATGCTTAATATCGTACGTTCCCTTGTATCAAATCCATTTCCTTGCATGCATGCAAGCACGGTAGGGCCCTAAAAAATCTCTTTTTTATAAAGTAAGTATACTAAGGACCCAAAAAACGAGATACTAGCGGTGAGCATATATGTGTACGTGCTCGATGGTGCGCGAGATTTGAACGTCGTCAAATCAAGCCTCCGCTCTGAATGTTAATCCGAATCAAGCCTTTTTCTTATCGATAAGCATGATTCAAAAGTATACTCTGCATAATCTCCGGTAGGCCAGCCAACTAGCCACGCAGCCAACAGGAGCTACCTTAGCTAGCTAGCTCGTCTCGCCCAGCAAGTGCAGGAAATTAAACGACCCACGGGCAAAATAGCAGTAAAGTTGGATGCATGCATGCTAGCTTTCTTGACCGTCTCTTGCGCGTTCATTGGCATGCCTAACACCTGAATTTCAGATCGAGGTCGAGAGCATGAGGTTTTTAGTTATAGCCTTTTTTGCTTGCTAGAAATCTACTTTCTGCGCCGATATTCCAAACTATCTGATGAAAAACGACACGATCAAACTGAATAATTGTAAGTACGGGCTCACGACGCGTGTCGTCGTCAGAAATCGATCGAGTTTCTACATGAAGCACGAAGCGTGCACTCGATCGACAGATATGTCCAGCTAGCTAGTCAGCTATAGCCAGCCGCGAATGCATGGAGAAAATAGTCCCTTCTTATATTATTTTAATGTATAACGTCGTCGACGTTTTAACCGACATTTAACAATTTGTCTTATTCAAATTTTTATAATTATAAAATTATTTATATCATGCTTTAAATAAATGACACTTCCATAAATTTTTTGAATAAGATGAATAGTCAAATATCGATCAAAAAGTCAACGACGTCATACATTAAAATACGGAGGGAGTATATATTAACCGAGTATAAGACACAACCATAACTCACTAGCTATATATGCTAGACCAGATCAGGTTTGATGGGTCCAAACCTTCATCTGTAATAGGTAGGACTCGACGCTCGCAACGGAATGAATAGGAAGAAGTGTGCGGGAAGAAAGAAAAGAGAGAGGAGGGGATAAGGATAAGAGAGAGAGAGAGGAGGGGGTCTCGGGAGGGAAGAGAATTATTTACTTTTTCTCATGTCATCAATGATGTTTAGGAAAATTTACTAATATCTATTACAGATGAGTACCTCATATGTGACGGATGCAAATTCAACATCCATCACAAATAAAATGTCATCTGTGACGAACCTATATATGGACCCATCAGAGATGTTCTATATCATGTCAAAGATGAGATCTTTTACCTGTGACAGACCATATCTCTAAGCCTCATCTAAAATGAGTTTCAGTTTAACCCGTTAGAGATGAAGTCATTAGTGATAAGTCAGCTTGACTCATCACAGATAGGCCGATCTGGTGTAGTGACTAATACAAAGATAAAAAAAAATACAATGTGAAGGATTAAAAAACAAATTAAAAGAAGTGAGAGGTACTATAGTCAATGATATGTATATATGCACACTTTGTATTTATGAGAAATATTAATTGTGCCTTATAAAAACTTCTGCTCTCAAAGTTTACTCACTGATTTCTGAGTACTTAAACTCAGGGGCGGATCAACACCCTGTCACCTGGTCCACGCCTCAGGGCCCATAACGAAAGGGTCCATCGAGCATTTTAAGATTCTAATTAAAATTCTGATGAAGTGGTCTGGGTCTAGGTCCATTTCTGAGTCCTCCCCTACTTAAACTTGATCACTAAACAAACGTGTCAGATTACACGTGGCTCGGTCAACGAATGGCCGGTGAGTCAAAAAGCTACGCGGATGGGCGGTACGTACACGCTCCATGCATGCATGCAGATATGTGTGCAGTCGCATCAAGCAAGGGTAATTACAAATTAAATAATTAAGTCATAATAAGCTATGTAAGTAAGCTAGAATCTAGCTGCATCCATGAACGACTAACCAGACGTGTACTCAGTCACAATCCATAAACCTGCAGGCCGAACTAAAGTGATATATAGACGAAGATACGATGGCGATATGGATCGCCTATAAAAGAGAAACACCATGTCCCCTTCAATATGCATACAGCAACTTAACCTGCAGCTCAAGCAAATCTCACTAGCTAACTATACAAACCCTGCAAATACAGAGAGAAATTAAGATTGTGATCAGCTACTAACCACTATATTTGTATGGGAGGAAGAGGGAAGAAGAAGTCGGTGCTGGCCTCGCTGTTCGGGTTCAAGAGCGGCGGCGAGAGGCGGCGGCAGCAGCAGCAGGAGGAGATGGCGACGGCTGCGGCGGCCGGAAGGAAGCAGCAGCAGAGGTCGTACTACTGCCCGGAGCGGAGGAGGAGGGTGTGGCCGAGCGACGAGGACAACGACAACTACTACGCCGAGCGTGACATCGACCGGAGGGCCTCCGAGTTCATCGACAAGGTGCATCGCGGGATGCTGATCGCCGGCGGCGAGCAAGATGGCTAGTCGATCGATCTATAAGTATCTTTATTGCTCTTGACTGGAGAGAGAGAGAGAGTTGCAGCTAGCTAGAATATACTCGCTCCGTTCTGAAATATAGTATAACTTAGAATTGGATGGAACATCACCTAGTCCAATAAATCTGGATATGACCCTATATTGATACATTGAATTAGGTGATGTTTCATCGATTTCTAAATTGCTATATTTTAGAACTAGTAAGTAGTTCTGCATGGTGGCATTAGTTGTTGAAATGGATTGACTGCTTATGCGTGTCTTAGTTGAATTGCTCAATTAATTTGGTACGTTCAAATACCAATTATTTGCCAATATATGTAAATATTTTGTACTCTCTCCTTTTTAAAATATGAGGAGTTTTAATTGGATAAGATATATTCTAGTGCTATGAATCTGGATAGACAGATTTATAGTAGGGTGTGTCTCATCAAACCAAAACTTATTATATTTTAGAACGGAGGAGTAGTATTTTTGTGTGTTGTGTGTGAGAGAAATAATGATATGTACAGTGAGCACGCATATCCTTCAATTCGTGTAATCATGTATATGTCTGTAGTCTTCGTATTTATGCACCATTTTTTTTTGTTATATATCAAGAGTTGTGAGCCCATTTCCATTACTAAAACTGAGATAAAAGTTTACAGACTAAGCAAGAGGCCTGGGACAGCAGGAACATATATGTGAGTCTTTTATTTTTATTTTTTTTCATTTCCCAAGGCCCCAGCAAGCAAGCAGGCGAATCCCACCTCCATTGCCGTTTGCCGGATATAGGAAGAAACTACAGCTAGAACTATCAGCCTAGAAAACATTCCAGAAATATTTGAAACTACTGCAAGATCCCAGATCAACGCAGGTCCAAACCATGCTCATCCAGAGCTGAGACAATCACTTGAAAGTACAAACTGCTAAGAAGGACTACACAGGAACAGTCCCAAGAATAATAATAAAAAAAACGGCTCGATGCATTGAGCTCCCAATCACCCGAGAACACAATCACACAATCATGAATAAAACGAATATCCACAAAAATCCATGAACAAAATCAACGAGGAAGCCACCGCTGGAAGAGAGGAGTCGCCGCCGCCACCGGAGAGTGTCACCACTGCTTACGAAGAGAGTGGATCCACCGCCGGGGCTTCTGCTCCGTCTTCTCCTTCGCCACAAGCTCCCTCCCGTTGTCGCGTCCCTGCGGCCTCCCCTCCTGCCAGATCTGGCGGAGGGGAGGGTGTCGCCAGGCCGCTGCCACCGCACGGTGGGGATTGGGGAGTGCGCGCGAGAGAGCCGAGAGAGGGTGCGGTGGATGGAGGAGGATTAGGAGAAGAGGAAAAGAAAGAGAAGAGAAGTTGGATGGGTGCGGTGGGTGAAAAGAGAGAGAGAGCGCATGTTGGCTGGGTGGGCGAATGGATAAGAACGGGTAAAAATCTCCCTCCCCGTGTGGCTTGGCTCGTTTGTTTTTTTTAAAAAAAAAACTAGCACTTATAATATATTGTAGGTGTCGGGTTTTTAAAAAAGGGCACATTGGTATCAGGCTTTCTAAAAAACCAACGCCAATAATTGTTTAAAGATATCTTTTTTTTAGTCCGTGGAGACGGAAAAAGGTATATAGGTGTCGGTTTTAACACTTCTAGCACCTATAATACCGATCTCTACATTAGTGCAGCTGTTTTAGTCGTAGTACCGCCGACAACAGCTTTCTTTGACTTTTCTCCTGCAAATTTGTCCACAAAGTAATCCAATGACAAGCAGAGAATATATATCTATAGTAGGATCTTTTGGAAGATTTTTTTTTTCTATTTTTGGGAACAAGCTGCATTTCCTGTTTTCTGAATTACCCAGAAAATTACAGCTACGCCACTCAAACCATTTTTAAATTTGTTTCAGGTTTTTGTCGAAATTCCTCAGCCATGGTCCAAAAAGTTGAACATTCTCTAAAGCTTTCAAATTGAAAGCACATGAGACGATATTCTGGATAAGTTTGGCAAGACCACAGTCTTGTTGGGCCCAGCCCATGCATGTAGATTGTAAATTAAAGGAATAAGTCCACTCACAGTCCCTCATCTTTACCTCGAGTTTAATTAGCATCCCTAAACTATAATACTAGAAATCTTTACCACCTATCTTAACAAAATCGTCTAATTTAGGTCCCAGACAGTATGGTGCACTGGTTGTAAATAAAAAACATTGGGCCCACATGTCAGCCTCACTTCATTCTTCTCTCTCTTTTTCCCTAACCAAGCACACGTTCGTCGAGTGGCGGCGAGGGAGGCGGCGACCGATCCCGCCCGGGCGCCCGACCTCTGATCAACGAAGGCAGAGGCGGGAGAGACTGTCGATCCTGAACAAGCTCGAGCTTGCCCGGCCTCCACGTAAGGAAGCGCGTCATCTTGGATAGCACAGAGGCGGAGGCGACCTCACCCTCTGCAGGAGGTGGAGGTGGAGGGGCGGCTCCGGGCACGGGAGGCGCGGCGATGATGATGGCGAGCAAGAGCGGTGCCGGAGCGGCGAAGGCGGCGGTGGACGAGAGTGGCTGCGAAGTGGCGGGCGACGCGGTGGGCAAGCACGGCGAGTGGCGGCTCCGGGCACAGGCAGAGTAGAAGGCGTGGGATGTGGGGGGTGTGGCGGTCGAGCGGCAGGCGAGCGCGGCGGTGGTGGCGGCGGGCGAGCGGCGGCTCCGGGCGCGGGTGGAGCAGAGGGGCGGGGGACGCGAGGGGCGAGCGCGGGCGAGCAGCAGTGTCTTTGAGAGCGGGCATGGTGTGGGTGTCGCTGTGCGGCAGCGCCTCTACGAGGACTTCCCCGACGAGCAATTCCCTCACTCTCAACGGGCTCTGTCTCCATGCGCGCCGCGCCGAGATCGTGAGGAGGGCACCGATGGTAAAGGGCGACGACGTCATCGCCGCCGACGAGGCCGAGCGGCGCGGAGGCGTTAGGGCTGGCTCTCCCCATCTGCCGCCGCTGTCAGAAGAGAAGAAAGTAAAAAAAAAGGAGAAGAAAGAAAACCAATGGTGGAGGGCGACAGAGGCCACCGCCGCCGATGAGGCTGAGCGGCGTGAAGGCGTCGGGCCGCTCAGCCTCATCGGCGGCCGGCTCTCCCCATCTGCCGCCATTGTCAGAAGAGAAGAAAATAAAAAAAAAACAAATAGATGTAAGAAAAAAGGGGAAGAAAAAAGAAAGGTGGGCCTCACATTTTCTATCATAGCTCCACATACTTCTTTATTTTTTTCCTGACTAGGATGTCACGTCAGCGAAACCGGATATCCATACTGCTATGGGACCTAAAATGCACAGTTTTGTACAGTTTAGGAAGAGAAGATTTATGTACTAATGATAAGGATGTCAAACAAACTTGGTGTAAAGTTAAGGGATGACAGGTGAACTTATTCATAAATTAAAGGCATCCCTCCGCAGTCTAGGCAGGCAGCAAGTATATCGCGCCAGGTATTAGGCCCCTTTCCGTGGCCTATCATAAAATTGAATTTTTTTTATTTTTAATTTTTTTTATTAAAAGTTTTACAAAAATAATTTTCTATTTTGAAAATTGACGGAAGTAGTCGCCTACCGCCCTCTGGGAAGGCGATTTTTAAAAATCGCCCTCCCAGAGGGCGGCGAAAATGACGTGGCAGACGGCCGTTCGCTCTCGGGCGACGGCCGTCAACGAAATTTGCAGGCGGCCCCCTTGCCGCCCTCCGCGAGGGCGATTTTGTACTGTGCGGGGGGCCGCCTGCAAATGGGCGGCGAGGGGGGGCATGGAATTTTGCAGGCGGCCCCCTTGCCGCCCTCGGCGAGGGCGATTTTGTACTGTGCGGGGGGCCGCCTGCAAATGGGCGGCGAGGGGGCATGGAATTTTGCAGGCGGCCCCCTTGCCGCCCTCCGCAAGGGCGATTTTGTACTGTGCTCTATATTTTTGTATAAATATCAATAGTTATCAAATCTTTTTATATTGAAAACTATACAAGATTAAAATCTCCAAGACTGGTAAAATACAATTTTATTATTTTTTAGGGCATATTTGGATTGTTACCGTACAAATATTTTATTAATTTTTAGGGCATATTTGGATTGTTAGTGCCAAATTTTTCTTCACGACCAAATATTTGGTAAGGTAAAATTGCATTTGATCATATTTGGTTTGCTGCCAAAATGTAAAATTGTAGTGAAGAATGTTCTACATAATCTCAAATCTAGATTACGTATTACCAATGAATAGGCTTCCATTTTTGTGTGTTGTGTGCTAGTGGGAAAGAAGATATGAAGAGGTTGCCTTCAGATTGTCAATTATATAGCGTCGTTTTCACTGCAATATATGTGAACTCAATGAGATACATTATTCATTAGATGTGACAAGACGATCACGCGTGGGCGTGATTCACTTTATGTAAACAGGCAGCGCCGAAAGTTGATAGTGATAACTCGAGCTGCCGCTTTTCATGTGTGCTGTTGTGGACTGTGCGCGCTACTGGATCTGACACTACCGTGCAGCGCCGAAAGTGTGTTGTCGTGAGCATAAGTTGTTCTAGCACCATATGAATGAAAAGAACTATGTAGACGAGACAAACACAAGTAGTACTGCAGTAGTAATAGCAAAAGTAGTACTGCTTTACAAGTTTGTAAGCCAAAAGAAACGGTCACATAAGGACTGAAGAGGTAGAACACTACTGACGAGGCCTCTTACCCCTGTCCCTCCTACCCTGCGCCCTAATGTGCCCGTGGGAGTACGTGAGTCGGTCCGGGGGTACGGCACGGCCAACCCGTCCTGCCTGTACAGGTGTGACCTCTGGCTGCTCCTGAGTGTGTGCCTCTGGAGCTCCTCCAAGCTGAGAGGAGCCTAGTACGTCGTGGTGGTCTGCACCGTGCAAGTCGTCGTCGTAGAACTGGCTAGTAGGACCAGTCCTACCGGCGTGAGACGAAGAGGCCCCAGTACCGAAGATCCCGGCTGCAAATCCTGCTGGACAAGGACCATCAGTTTCGTACAGGTATTTAACAGTATTAATAAAAAGTAAAGTACCGTGTGGGCGAGGGATCGACGCTCCGTGAGAGGAAGAGCTGGCGAACGCGCCCGAAGAGGTGGCGAACGCCCCTGCGGAGCTCGTGGAAGCGCCGGTCGTGCCTGCGAACGCGCTCGAAGGCAGACGAGGTCCTGCGATGAGGAAACGTGCAGTTAAAACATGGTGACATAATCGTGCAAAAGCTGAAACAAAAATGAACTAATATCTGGGCTGAACTGTACCGTGCGAAACCGGTGCTGTAGGTCGCACTGATCCGAAGCTAGGGGCGCTCGCAGGCAAACGAGGTCCTGCGAGGATGGATCATCAAGTTACGACGGGGTGATGTTTTCGTACAAAAACAGAAACAAAACTTAAGAAACCTCTGGGCTGAGCAGTACCGTGCGAAATAGGTGCCGTAGGTCGAGGTCCTGCTCCGACGGTAGGCGCGCGAGGCCGTGGTTGTACCGGACCAGCTGGAGGTACGACGTCCACGGCGCTGCGACAGGAGAAGACGCGCATGACCGCACGCATCTTCTCCTGCATCCGGTCGAAGGTCACCCTCTGCTCAACGTCAGTCAAGTGCAAACCTCTGTTCAACCTCACTTGGACTGCGGTGATATCGGCACTGATATCCCGTGCGGCATCAGCCTATGCAAGATGGAAATAACAAATTCAGTAGTTGTCCTATATTATGCAAGATAAATGAAATAATTGTAAGAAGTAATACAAATTGGATGTACCGCCACGAAGTAGTCTCGGTCACGGTGCGTGGGATACGCGTCCGTGACAGCGGCAACGTGCGGCTCTGGGGCGTCTGGAGTGAAGGTTACACGCGCACGAGTGCGAGGAAGGTACCAACGAAGGTAGTCACGGTAGTTCTCCTCCGTGTGTGGGAAGAGCTCGTTGATCACCTCCTCTGTAGCTAACACCCAGTCGTCAACGTACTGCTGTACACGTGGAGCCCAAAGTGCGCCTGCTAGCTGTCCCCGTCGAGTCAACCTGTGAAGAGAGGTAAATTATATGGCTCGATGAAGTAATTATCATAAAAATTTAGAAATGAACAATCCGAACTCACGAGTGGTCGGCAGGGAGGACGGTCGGCTGCACGTTGCCCGGAAACAGCTGCCTAAGTCCGAACTGTCTCATCACACGCTGCGGGCAGTGAGGCTCAACGAAAATGTCGAACACCATCGGCAGGATGGTGAGCCAGTAAGCCTGGTCGCGTGTGCACAAGGACGAAAGTCCTAGCGGTGCTCTCGCAGCGACGGCCTCTTCTGTGTACGGCTCCCAGATGACGTCGCTCGGCTGGAGACGGTCAAACTCGAACACGAAGTCCGGGTAACCACGTCTCACTTGGACGTGAGCGTAACGACGCTGCAATAAACATGATCGGAATTAGACATGTTATGTGAAGAAAAAAAAAAGACGACTGATAAACTTATAACGCAGCGAAGTTGCACTAACCCCACGTCGACACCAGTAAGTCCCCATCGTGGGACCGTCCTCTGGCCACTGCGCGCTGCGACCAACCCCATAGGGTGCGCTGTCCACCACTGGTCGACCTATGGCAAACCTCTCGGCTGCCCAAAGCTGAAGCAACATAGGGCAGCCAGCGATGATCGCTCCCGCGTCAGTCTTCGTGCACGCCTCACAGAGGGCACGGTACGTGGCTGCTAGCACGGCAGAACCCCAGCTCCACTGCGGCACGTCCTGTGGCTGAGCATCCGCGATGGACCGTGCGTAGTGGACCAGCCGGAAGTCCACAGCGTGCCCGTGGGTGCTAGTGAACATCACCCACCCGAACAACCACAACAGGTACGCCTCAAGGGAGCGTCGGACCGAGTAATCATCAGCGTCAGGGTGTAGAAGGTCCGCCTACAATTAAGAATGAAATGTTAGTACAAAACACTCATTCGGTCGCAAATAAGCACGTATGATAATAACAACTTATTTACTTACAGTGAACTGGAGCAACCAAGCCTTGCTAGGCCCGACTGTAGAGTACGGAGGAAGGGTGGTGGTCGGTCCTAGGTGTGGAAGGCGCATCACCTGCTCGAAGCGCGCAGTGATATCCTCCTTCCACCCAAAAACACCGTCCACGGGACCAACTGCTGCTCCCGCCAGCGGTAGCCCGAGCAGGTACGACACGTCCTGCAGTGTCGGAGCCATCTCCCCACAGGGAAGGTGGAACGTGTGCGTCTCAGGTCTCCAGCGGTCTACAAGAGCGGCAAGGAGTGACCGATCTGCATCCCACCGCTTCGCTGGGTCACGGTCGTCCGCCGCCGCCTCAACAAGCCTACAAAGTGGTAGAAGGCCTGCCGCACGCAACCTGTATAGAGCAAACTTCAAACATAAGTACAACACAAAGCAAAGTTGAGTTGAAATGTGAACATACGCGTACCAAGGAACGTGACGGGGGTCGACACGCAACCACTCGCGCGACGTGCGTGGACGGAAGGTGCCGAGCTGTGCACCCTCGACTGCTGACAGGAACGAGCGGTGGTTCCTGTCAATCCCACGGTTCAACAGCGCCGGTGTGTCGTACGCCATACCTGCATCAAATAGGTTGATCAGAAACATATAAATAATTAGTTCAACATAAGTAATAAATGTTGAACTAAGCGAATTACTAACACATATTAAACAAGAGTACAAACAAACAAAAGTGTTTACTCCGAACACTCATCACGATAACATTATGATACAACACCGAATAATTCGCAATACTACTAGTACAACAATAGTCGGAGGTACTCATTACAACAACATTGAATTGAAATTACACGATAGAAGTATTTAGTCCGAACACTCATTACATCACAACAGCATTTTATTTCCTAAATCGAAAGCATTGATACACCATGGAATCGCCTGCTGCGCGACGACGCCTTGGCCTTGCGCGCCTGCTTGTTGTTCCTTCACCAGGTGGTCGCCTACCATCACTTGCCTGTCCAGATGGACTAGCATCTGCGCCGCTTGGAACTTCTGCATTCTTCGGGCATTTCTTGTAAGTATGGCCGCGCAGATCACACTTGCTGCAGCGTAAAGTCCTCCCACCTGCTTCTGACTCATCCATATCATTTCTGATGCGTCTAGTTTGGCGTCGACCCTTTTTCACCCTTAACTTAGATGGATCTGGAATATAAAAAACTTGGGCACTCAGCGTTGTGTAAGATCCTGAGATCCCGAACCCATATATCTCCTCACTCCATGTATGAAAGATTGCTTCTTTCCTGAAATAATTTGAGACGTACACATTGGGAGATATTCCACAATCACCGGCAGCAGCAAGAACGTGTGAGCAAGGAAGGTGATGAAGCTTCGGCTTCATACAACTGCAGGTACATCCACCATCCGCCTTCAAGACATATTCCTGCACGGCTTGCTTGCGATAGATACCACGCCTGCTCCTATCAACACACATTATTTCATACCGATGCACTTGTGTGCCTTGAGCAACAACTCGATGTCTCCGTGCCTTTTTGATTTTATCTTCCATGTACTTTGTCACTACGTTGCCAAACACTATGTTGTCATCGGCCATGGACGGACCAATTTTCTTGTATCGATCCCTAAAGTACGCTTGCGTGCCGTGAAGGATGAATTCAACAATAGCAACCAATGGAAGTACCCGAACTCCTCGCATTACCCAGTTGTACACCTCTGCCAAATTGGTTGTCATTATGCCATACCGAGATCCATCGGTGTCGAACAATAGAGACCACTTCTCCTTAGGCTCATTCTCAATCCACTGAGTGAAATTTCTGATGGACGACCCTGACCTCCTTCTCATTGTTGGTGGGTCATCATGTAATGCACCAAGAGGTATGGGAGGCTCGTCACCTTCAACTAGTGGACTGCGAGATTGCTCATCTGTTTGCTTCATTGTCAACTCATCCAACTTGTCCCACAACTCATTAAATTTCTTCTCTTGGTTCTGTGCACAGAGCCTCTTAAAGAGCTCCATAAGATGCTTGTTCTTGAATTGCTTGTAGAAATTTGCACCCATGTGACGCATGCACCACCGACTCCGAACATCAGGCCACTTAGCTGGAAGTCCCTTCTCATCCCAACCGTTCTGCAAGTAGTCAATAGCCCGCAACATACCCGCATGACGATCATGTATAAGGCAAACGTTGGGCCTCATACGCACCACTGCAATGTGCACTCTCTCTAGGAACCAGTACCAGCTTTCAGTGTTCTCACTCTCTACAAATGCAAAAGCCATAGGTAGAACCTGGTTGTTCCCATCACACCCAATTGCTGTCAATATCTGACCTCGGTATTTACCTGTCATAAAAGTTCCATCTATGCATAGAACAGGTCGACAATGCACAAAAGCATTGATGCAAGCACCCAATGAGAAAAAGGCTCTTTGCAGCACACTCTTTGTTCGATCATCAACCGATGTAAATGTATGTAGGTCATAGTACGTATTATTATTCCTCTGGGCAATGGTGGCTAACAAACGAGGCAAATTATCATAAGAAGCTTCAAATGTGCCATACCTCATCTCAATGATCTTTTGTTTGGCTCTCCAGGCCTTTGCATAGCTTATGGTGTACTTGAATTTGTTCTCGATGTGCCTAATAATTGATTTTGGTTCAAAGCCAATGTTACCAACAACACTGCTGTACATCTCACTTGCCACAAAAGCTGAAGTGATGTTTCGGTGATACTTCTCCACCCCTTGTAAGTAGCACTTGTGCTCGGTCATAATGCTAACTTTCCAATAATCATTCCATTTACCCTTATATGCATGGACACGCCACGGACAATCTTCCTTCATGCACCTCACTTCATACACATAATTTGTTGACTTGACCACCCTAAACTCTCTCTGCAAGGAAACTGCCCAATGCTTCACCGCCTCCTTCATCTCATCCTTATGAGCATATCTTGCACCCTCAATTACCTCGTTCTCCTTATACTCCCAGGGTACATGATCACCCTCTGATATAACAAGTCCAGAGAAGTCCTCATTTGCCCAATCAGTGGCCATTACATCACCTTCCTCATCGGATGATGCGTCGTCGTCCACTTCCTCATTATCCGAATCTTCCCTCTCCATTTCATCAACAATTATACCGACTCTCTCCCACTCATCCGCCATGCCCATAGCCTGCTCCTCCCTTGGTTGATTTTCCTCATTTTGCATCGATGGTCCAACAACATCCCCTGCATTGATAGGACCCTCTACATCTTCGGTTTGCATTGAAACATTTATATCTTTCTCTTGTACCGACACAAATATAACGAGGGGCCATGACCGTTCAAAAGCCATTTCCACATACCGTCTCCAAGCATCAGTGCTGTCCATCGGCATTAGTTCCCAAAAATAACCTTCTGTTGCACGACTCACTACAACTGACACTGACATTGTGTAGACTTCTTGGTCTATTCTAAATCCTCTCAACAACCAACTATAAATTGACTGAAATGTTCTCTCCGCAGGCCTATCGATGCCCTTAGATGTCATTACAAAATCTGACAGATCAACACCATCTGGACCAAATCTAATATTTCCTTCACCGTGAACTATCTGAAATGTGACCTTACTTGACATTGTGCCTGATGAAAACAATAACTGCGTTAACCTCGCATTTCTGTACTACGCCCTAAGTTACATTCTCTACAATATTGTTCTCTAAATTTCTAAAATTACGTTACATTCTCCAGATCAAACTAAACTACATCTTACAATTAACACTACTGTCTATGTCTCAATTCATACTATTATATTCTATGCTCTGGATCTACACATATGTGCTGTGTGCTACAGATGTGCTAAAATATATGGAACTAAAACTAAAACGCAACATATATACTCAAACATAACATATTAGTACAAATGCACAAAAGATGTATGGGAGCATACCTGTGATGAATTGAGCGAACCAGCAGGGCTTCGCCACTCCCCTTCTGCTGCCCTCCCCTCTCTCTCTTTTGTTTTTTTTGGATTTTTAGTGAATATAATGAAATTTCACAGAGGAGGGACTGGGCTTTATAGGGGGAGAGGCAAAAATCGCCCTCCCCCAGGGCGGCAAGGGGGCCGCCTGCAAAATTCCATGCCCCCTCGCCGCCCATTTGCAGGCGGCCCCCCCCACAGTACAAAATCGCCCTAGCGGAGGGCGGCAAGGGGGCCGCCTGCAAAATTCCATGCCCCCCTCGCCGCCCATTTGCAGGCGGCCCCCCCCACAGTACAAAATCGCCCTAGCTGAGGGCGGCAAGGGGGCCGCCTGCAAAATTCCATGCCCCCCCCTCGCCGCCAATTTGCAGGCGGCCCCCCGCACAGTATAAAATCGCCCTAGCGGAGGGCGGCAAGGGGGCCGCCTACAAATTTCGTTGACGGCCGTCGCCCGAGAGCGAACGGCCGTCTGCCACGTCATTTTCGCCGCCCTCTGAGAGGGCGATTTTTAAAAATCGCCCTCCCAGAGGGCGGTAGGCGACTCCTTCCGTCAATTTTCAAAATGGAAAATTATTTTTGTAAAACTTTTAATAAAAAAAATTATAAATAAAAAAAATTCTCACAAAATTAGTGTCAGGAGCTTTTGTTACAGGAATAAGTTCACTTTGTTACATCATAACTTCATATAGGCCAAAAGCCCAAAACAACTAAATTAAGCCGAAGCCCAGAACATGGATAACAACTTGTACCTTTCATCCTTTTTGTACTCGTATATTTTCCTTTGAAAAAAAGTACGAATTACCCCCCTTAATTATCATGGTCGACTAAATTAACCCATAAATCCGAAAACCAGACATCGTGCACCCTGAACTTTCAATACCAGATAAATTACCCCATTGGACCTAATACAGAGCGGTTTTATCCTACGTAGCGTACGCTTGACAGTCCACTCAACATTTTATTTATAAAAAAATGTGAAACCCGCCTGTCATATTTCTCTTCCTCTCTCTTCTCTCTCTACCACTCTCTCTCTCACTCTTGCTCTCTCTCTCTTCTCTCTCTCAGTCTCTCGCGGGTTGCGACAGACGGTGGGTGGCCCCACGGGACGCGGAGGTGGCCGTGCGGGACACGGCGGCGGCAACCACGACGAGCAGCCGCCCCCTCGGCGCAGGGATGGATGGAGGCAGCGGCAGCAGCGCGTGCTTGATCGTCCTCTTCGACGGCGGCGGCGCAAATGCCGTCGTGCATGAGCTTCGCCTTGAGAGCTTTGGTGGTGATGGGCGTTGTCAGTGCTATGCTTCGAGGAGTGCACCGTATATACAGATCCATTTACACGTGCGCACCCGGTGCTCACACCCATATATGCATGCACTGCTAGAGCAGGTACAATATTGGACGGTAGGAGGTTCACATAAAATTTTTTTATGAGCTAAAAGATAGAGGGGAAAAGAGAGAACAATCGAGCAACTAATTAACCTCCCGGCTATACGTGCAACCCGAGGTGGTGGGGCTCGTAGCGAGGGTAAGTGCTAGCAGCGCCCGTGCCTCCGCGCATCCTTCTACTGCTGCGGCTGTCGCCGTTTTCCACGGCCACCGCTGTCCCACTACCCTCGCCTGAAATTTTTACATTTTAATCCTTTTTGAAAACTTATTTTACAAATAGATCCCTGGGAAAACTTTAACCGGAAATGGTCCTTTTTGGGGCGCCAGAGTGGCTGGCGCTGTACCCCAACATGGCGGCGCCAGCCACACTGGCACCGTGCCCGTGCCACCATGGCACTAGGGCTGTCGTGGAGGTGCTGACTGGGCAGAATGGGGGCGCCAGCCACACTGGCGCCGCCCCTCCTTTCACGGCGCCAGCATGGCTAGCGCGCCCCTCCTCTGTGGGCCGACCCCTTAAACCCCGTGGGCCCCACCACCTATCTCCTCCCCACTCCCATTTTCGCCCAAGCACCAGCCCGAGCTGAGGAGCAGCAGCTCTCCCCCTCTCTCTCCCCCTCACCTCCCTACCTCAAATCCACTCCATTTGAACTCGTTTTTTGCGGGATTTTTTGTGGAAATCGAAGAGAAAGGTAGACTCTTTCATTCACCCCTCTTTTTTTTCGTTTTTAGTGGTTGAATTTGTAGATCGGTGGGTAACCCTAGAACCCCTGTTTTACCCAAATTTGTGATTTTTAGCATTTGTTCTTAGGATTGGCTTGTTGTAGTGCTACATGTTTGCAATGTACTCATTGGTGTCACGATTTTTTTAACCATATATGTGGTAATGTTAATTTTTGGATGGTTTGGTTGGATGGATGGATGAAAAATTATGGTTGAGGCATGAAAGTAATTTTAATTTGATGGACTTGATGCTATAGTCTATAGGTTAAACTTTTAACCATTAATTATATGAAGGTGAGAAAATTTTGGTTGCATTATATAAATTGATTATAGTTAACTAGAACTAGGTTGGGTTGTATGACGGAGTATTTGTAATATTTCGATGTGTAATGCACTAGTAAACTTGTTGATAGTTGTAGGTGGATTAAATATTTTTTTGGAGTAGTAGCTTTGGGACAATTTAAGTTATGCATTGGTTATAATATGTCGGTTTGGACTACGTTTAGGAATGAAGATTTAATTTTTGTTGCAAAGTTACATTTGATTTTTTGGTGTAGATGGATAGACTTGTTCGTGTTTACTACGGTGGTAGAGTGGTGGAACCTTATGTTGGTGCACATGTTGAGTTTGAGGATATGTCATTGAAGACCATTTTGTTTCCCACCCACCCAACTCTAGATGAACTAAGATCACGAGTGAAAGAAGTTCTTGGATGGACCGAGGATAATGTGGAGATTCGTTTTTATGGGAGATACGATGTTGGTCAAGGGCATAAGTATATATTAAATGTGATAGGTCAGTTGGAATGGGAAGTTTACTTTGATTTGGTAAAAGAGTCTCAGTTTAGATATCTAGAGGTGTTTGCATCAAAGTTAGTTCGTACCGTAGAAAATTTGGATCTAAACAAATCTCCTTCTTATCATTACGTTGAGAAGAATTTTGACATATTATTCTCGTCGTGGAGGGGGTGCAAGTAAGACTGAGTTGGTACGAGAAGACTTGGAGGGGGAAGGAGAGAAGAAGAGACCTTTGCTTGGAAATGATTTATGGGAGGCAGGACCATCAAAGAGACATTGCGGTAGTGATGATGTGGATGTAGCGAGGGAGATGAAAAGGGAGTTAGTACAAGAGGGGCTTGATCTAAGTGAACATTTGTCGGCGAGTGTTCATTGGTCATCGTACGGAGTCAACCCTGAATACCCGACAGAAGTAGCAGGCCAATATGTGAATCCAGATGATTACTTTGATGTCGAATTGAGTGGTGGTCACGATTCTGTCTCAGTAGAAGTCAATAGAGATGATGTTGACGAGGAGGCAAGTGTTGAGCAATATGATGTTGAATTTGCTGAAGACTCTGATAATGACCGTCCATTCCCTCCACTTACTAATAATGACAAGTTAGCATTAGAGGAATGTCGTGCGTTTGAGAAGGTGTTTGGGAGGAAGCCGGACATTCCTGAGTTTAGGGACTTAACACATGCCCATGGTGCACTACTAGATGGCGGCATCAACCTAGATCAGTTGCCAGAACTATTCCGGGTGGATGGTCTCAGAAAGGGTTTAGAGTTCCCATCCATGGTCGCATTGAAGCTATAGCTCCAGGATTACGCCATCGTGCACCATCGTCCATACCGTGTTGTCAATTCTGCCGCAAATAGGAGGTACACTGTTAAATGTGAAAACCCACGGTGCAAATGGAAGGTCCATGCAACTAAGAGGTCTATTGGCACGTGGAGGATATCACGGGTAGGTAAGGAACATAGTTGTGCTACTGCCGAAGGTTCAGGGAGCCACCAGCAGCTGACATCAAAGTTCATAGCAAATAGGTTATGCAATGCCATAAAACTGCAACCTACACTCTTTGCTTCTGCGTTAGCTTTGTATATATTTGAGGTTTTCCAGTATAGGGTGAAGTATGGCAAGGCTTGGAAGGCACGAGAGGAGGCTATGAAGCTCATTTACAGTGAATGGGGTGAAGCGTATGTCCGTTTGCCCACTTTGCTGCAAGCCATTAAGCAGAGGAATCCCAGTATGGTCTACCACATCGATACTCATCCTGATAGGGTTGTCAACGTTGATGGAGTGACCAAGAAAATTTTTATGCGTGCATTCTGGTGCTTTGGTCCGTCCATTGAGGCTTTTAAGCATTGTAGGCCAGTACTAACTATAGATGCAACCTTCCTAACTGGGAAATACAGTGGTGCCTTGATGACTGCATTATCAGCTGATGCGGAGGACCAACTTGTACCTTTAGCTTTTGCCTTGGTGGAGAAAGAGAATTCACGAGACTGGTGCTGGTTTATCGATCTTGTCCGACGGGTTGTGGTTGGGCCGCATAGGGAGGTTTGTATTATCTCAGATCGACATGCTGGTATAATGAATGCCATGACGACTCCTGTTTCAGGATTGCCACCGGTTCACCACCGATGGTGCATGAGGCACTTCAGTGCTAATTTCCACAAGGCCGGTGCGGACAAGCACCAGACAAAAGAGCTCCTAAGGATATGTCAGATTGACGAGAAGTGGATATTTGAGAGGGATGTTGAGGCACTAAGGCAGCGTATTCCCGAAGGTCCTCGTAAACGGCTTGAAGATGAGTTGTTGGATAAAGATAAGTGGTCTCGTGCATACGATAGAAATGGCCGCCGGTGGGGTTACATGACAACCAACATAGCCGAACAGTTCAATAGCGTGCTAGTTGGTGTTCGTAAGCTTCCAGTGATGGCCATAGTATCATTTACGTTCATGAAGTGCAATGACTACTTTGTGAACAGACATGATGAAGCTTTGAAGTGAGTCCAGTTAGGGCAGCGTTGGTCCACCAAGGTTGATAGTAAGATGAAGGTGCAAAAAAGTAAGGTGAACAAACACACTGCAAGGTGTTTCGATAAGCAGAAAAAGACATACGAGGTCACAGAGAGGGGTGGTATAACACGTGGTGGTGTTAGATTCGGCGCAAGAGCCTTCAAAGTTGAAGGTGAGGGGAACTCATGTTCTTGCCAAAGGCCATTGCTCTACCATATGCCTTGCTCACATCTTATACACGTTTATCTGATTCATGCAATTGATGAGGAATCTCCCAACCGAATGCCGTATCAGTTCTCTTCAAGAGCCGTTGTGAACACATGGGCAAGTCGCTTTGAGCCATACCTCGACCCCACACAGTGGCCACCGTACGATGGTGAAGAATTTGTTGCTGACCTAAAGTTGAAGATTAAAACAAGAGGGAAGAGGAGATCGAAACGATTCAAGAACGAAATGGACTCGGGTCTGGGTGGTTCTGGAAGGAAACCACCTTCATGCGTTCAACTTGATGCTGCGCCGGTGCAAAATAGATGCTCATTGTGTCACCAGGAGGGTCACAAGAAAACTAAGTGTCCTAAGCGTCCAAAAAAGAAGAAGTCCAAAAAAAATATAAGTGTTAGGGAGGTAAATAATTTGTTTTCCTACTCATGTTCTCGCATTCATTTTCTGTTAATATATGTCACATTGGTAACTAACGGTGAATTTATTACTTTTTCATGTAGGATGGCCGAGGAGAGACAACCGCCGACTTACCCAGCCTTGGAGGCGTACTACGAGGCCCGTTATCGCGGGGCTGCGATCGAGGCAGGGAGGGTATGCATCGGCATTGATTCACTTGTGCATAAGTATCTATAGCGTGTATTTGACATTATATTAACTAATTGATTTACAATTGCTAATGCAGGTACTTCAACCGCTCCGAGTCAGAGCTCATGCTCCCCCAGTGTTTGACGATAGGTACATCCCGTACCTAAGGACGGAAGGCCTAAGTGGAGGCAAAGCTTCACTCCTTGGCCCTACAATGAGCCAAACATGGAGAAGACAGTGGCCTACCTTTTTGAGAATACTGCCACTGCACATGCTCACCAGGATGTGGCATACAAGCATTATGTCAATGAGATGGACTGCTTACAGCCTTAACATGTAAGTACTTCCAATATCACTTCTAGTTAGACATTTACTTCTTTAATTGAGATACTAACCAACGACATCTCTTCAACTTTTGCAGATTGAATGGTTACCATACCACACAAATGAGGCTTCAAGCCTGACCCTGAACTAGATGTGCAATCGAGACTCTGACTATTTCATGTACCAGTGCCCATTGATTTATTTCTGGGCAGTTGAGTACCACCTTCCGCACCGTGTCATGCGATAGTTCGGGAAGAAACAAGACTGGCCGGTTGAGGACATCTCAACTGGAGTTGAATTACACAAGTAAATATTTCTTATCTTTGTTTGCTTTCATTGTCAATGTTCAATTTTGTACCATTTAACCCTTGTCGATGCTCACTATTGTTTCATCACCTTCTACTTGTCTAGGTATGACAGGGTGAGAACAAAGAAGGTGAAAGACTGGGGGCTAGAGCATAATAGATACATTGATGAATGGAGGACAGCCGGAAGGAACGACAGGTACATTGAGACTATACACCAAAATCATCTTTTCTCAGAGTACCTTCGTTGGCTGCATAGGACATATAGACTGTTCCTCCGCCCTACTTGGACGGAAGCCGACATAGAGGATGACCGCGACTCCGATGAGGGACGGAATCCCTATGATGTCCGGACTAGAGTTGGATATCAAATGGAGCACGCCCCGCTTAGAGACAGAGTCGTAAGTTTTCTTGCATTTGTCAAAGTTATTTCCATTTGCACCCTAGACCCTAACATATATCTTCTCACGCTTTCAGTCGAGAGAGCTCCTCAGGAGTGTGAATGAAATGGGCCATGCCCTCCAAGCTCCGAGGGGTGGTGAGGACACGGAGAATACACTCCGCAATGTTTTAGAGGTAAAATTTATTTAGCACTTTGCATTACTTGAGTTATGCCTAACAAACTTCTTTTTTTTTTGAAATGCAGAAAGTTCGTCAAAGGTGCCGGAAACTTGCAGCAAGATTAGGTTGCAAGTCAGTTGGATTGGACGACATGTACCAACCGCGGAGACTACCACCACCACTACCTCACTCCGTGCGTCCAAGTACCGCTCGACACTCCATCAGGATAGAAGAGCGTGAAGAAGTTGGTGGCTCGTCGTCGTCACGCATTCCGCAAGGGAGGGGAAAGGGGAAGGCGCCGGCTCCACCTAGCGACGACGATGACGACGACGACGAGGAGGATGAGGACTACGTCGCACCAGACGCTGAGGAGATAGACATGTCGCAGCTTCCCGACGCGCCTCAGAGGACGCAACCCACGCAATACAACTTGCGATCCACTCGGGCAGCGAAAAAGAGGTAAAATGAGCTTACCATTCTCAAATGTTATTTGATTTCCCTCATTTTGTTTTTAAAATGTTTTAAACATTGGATTTTCAAATGTAGGTACACTCCGGGCTCGCAAGCTATTCGATGCCAACGGAAGAAGTGATTTGTATGAAGTTAATCTATTTGTTGGTAGTATGACATATGTGGTGCACTATGTGATATAAAATGTGATGGACTATGTGATGGACTTTTGACATTGTTTCATGTGTGGAATATAGGATGGACTTTTGGCATTGTTTAATGTGTGGAATATGTGATGGACTTTTGGCATTGTTTGATGTGTGGAATATGTGATGGACTATGTGAGGACTATGTGATGGACTTTTGGCATTGTGATTTGTGCAATTGGAACTTGTTTTAGTCCATACGAATTTGTGAATTGTGATTTGAATTGCGAACTGTGAATTGGTACATTTGTGCAATATGGATCTTCAATTTGCAGGGAGGCAGAGGGCGGCGCCAACCACCCTGGCGCCGCGGTTGGGGAGGGCGGCGCCAGCCAGTGCCGTGAGGCAGAAGGGTTTCGGGCTGGCGGGAGGGCGGTGCCAACTACCCTGGCACCGTGGTCCATGAGGGCGGCGCCAGCCGAGGCCCGGAGGCAGAAGGGCTTCGATGGGGGGAGGAGGGGGGCACCAGCCACCCTGGCGCCGCGGTCTGGGGGGGCGCCAGCCGTTGCCCGGAGGCAGAAGCGAAAATTTTGAGGGAGGGGGGGGGGAGAAAGTTGGTGGGGCCTGCAGAGGTGGGGCGCGCCAGCCATGCTGGCGCGGTGGTATGAGGGGCGGCGCCACTCTGGCTGGCGCCCCCTCGGCCTAGTCAGCACCTCCACGACAGCCCTACTGCCACGTTGGCACAGGCACGACGCCAGTGTGGCTGGCGCCGCCATGTTGGGGTACGGCGCCAGCCACTCTGGCGTCCCAAAAAGGACCATTTCCGGTTTAAGTTTTTTCAGGGGTCTATTTGTAAAATAAGTTTTCAAAAAGGACCAAAATGTAAAAATTTCAGCTACCCTCGCACACGGTTGTTGTTCTCGTCCTTCGCGTCCGTCCTGCCATCCTCGCTAGCGTCCGTCCCGCCATCCTCGTCCTCCGCGGTGTGGGCCCACGTCATCCTGCCGTCCACACCTGCATCCGCCCCAGCCGCGGTCCTCGTCCATCGCAGCCGCTGTCGTCGCTAACGCCTGTCCAGCCACCCTCGCCCGCGCATGGCGTCCTCGTCTGTGTCCGCTAGACCGCCACCATTGTCCACTGCGGTCGTCGTCTTCGTCTGCATTCGTCGTAGCTTCCCATGTCCGTCGCCGCCGTCCGCGTGCAATGCAGCCATCGCCCTCTCCCACGCCTCGTTCTTGTCCACAGCAGCCACCGCCTTCATCTGCATCCACCGCGGCCACATACGCCACCACCGGCCTCGTCCGCATCCACGGGCGTCGCCTGTGTCCGCCGCAATCGTCGCCTCGCCCGCGTCCGTGCACAAGGACATATGTCGACGGGCTGTACCCACATGCGGTATTTGTAGAGTATGGGGATCATTGGAACTAGATTAAACGTGAGATCAGATCCAAAGACCAGGAACATATATTTAGATTAGTTTGGGCTTTCAAGACGAGTAATAACCCTACTCATATACTCTAGTTTATATGTATATCAGGATGTGAATACCACATGGAGAATTAGTTGGCTAAACTAATCCGCCAACTCGTACTTACCGAGAATAGCCTAACGAGATATATTCGGTGATTATGACGTTGGCTTCCTCCTGATTACCTCTATATGTGGCTTTGGTTATGGCTATGGCTTGTAACACGATGCCTCTCTCTGGACAAGAGGGCCTTGTATATATAGTGCTAATCATCTTCCTCTCCAATTAAAACTCGGAGAAATAAAATAGGATAGGGGTGATATTTTTAACTTGAAACAAAGAAACAATCAAAATATATTCAATGTTAGATTTAATAAAAAAATGGGGCTATAATTATTGCTATATTTTTCTCTAAATTTGTTCAAACTTTCAGTAAGTTTGACTTTAGAAAAGTTAAAGCGAATTATAATATAAAGCGAAGGGAGTAGGATTTTAATTAGAGTAAAGTGCACGGGTGATCACTAAACTTATACAAGCGTGTCATTTTCAAAATTTTTCAGTCCCTGAACTTGCATTGGGTGTCATTTAGGTCCAAACGGACTCCAGCGTACTTTGTGATGTGGCATGCCACATACGGTGACGTCTATGTGTCTTTGGAATCCATATGTCAGTCACATATAGTTGCCACTGACACATAATTAAGTGTCACAGTGGTATGCCACGTCAGCTCACGGAATGTTAGAATTCGTTTCACCCATGACAAGTTCAGACACCCAAAAATATATTTTGAGTTTAGAGACACATGCATACAAGTTTAGGGACTCCTCATGTGCTTCACTCTTTTAATTACATGAAAAAATGACTTATGCCAAATCTAAAACTTGAATTCAAATTTCACATCGTTAGTTTGACTTCATAAAATGTGTCTCTCTACTGTTTTCTAATGTAATTTGGAGTTGAAGATACAACGTGTAATACATTTATCCCAACTCAGAAAATACGGATTTTTTTTCCATCGTCACACTTGGGCTTCTTTCCGTCGTGGAGAGGTGGGCATGGAGCTGCCGTCGCTATATCCCTCGTCCCATCTGCCCGTCGCCGTTCTGCAGCTGGCCGGCTGCCGGAAATGCTACTGGCCGAGCGATCGCCCTCGCTCGCCCTAGGGCAATCGATCCCCCCCCCCCCCCCGCCCCGAAAGTGCTAATGGGCAGTCAGTCGCGGCGCCCTCCTGCGCGCGACTTGACACGTTTCGCGCGCGGAGAGGGGGCGCGGATGGCGCGCGCGTGGAGGCTAGAGACGATTTTTTCGGTTTTTTTTCTGTTTCTGTATGTTTTTTTCCGGATTTCTTTTGGTTTCTCTTTCTTTTTTTTAAAAAAAGCTGTACGTTTGCAAAGTTTGTATTCGTATGTATACTAACATTTTTATTCGCACGTATACAAAGTTTGTATTCGTGATTTTTTCTCTCAGATTTTAATATGTACATATACAAAGTTTGTATACACGTACGTAAAGTTTGTATACGCGTATACAAACTTTACATACGTGTATACAAAGTTTATATATGTGTACATACGGGATGCAAGGTTTGTATACGCGTATACAAAGTTTGTATTTGTACCTACGTATAAAAACTAAAAAATACATGTATATTAATTTTGTAAATGTGTATATAAACTTTATATACGTATATACAAAATTGGTATACGTAGGTATAAAAACCTAAAAAAATACACATATACAAACTTTATATGTGTGTATACAAACTTTATATACATGTATACAAAATTGGTATACGTACTATAAAAACCTAAAAATACACATATACAAAATTTGTATTTGTACGTATATAAAGTTTGCATACATAAGTATTAAAAACAGAAAAAGATATGGAAAGAAAAAAAACAGAAAAAAACAAAACGGAAGGTATGGAAGAAAAACAGAAAAAACCAAAAAAAAAGAAACCGAAAAAAAAAACAAAAAAGAAACAGAAAACGCGGGCGCTCAAGAGAAACCGAAAAAAAAAACGGAAAACGCGGGCGCTCCGAGCGGCACGCTGTCCGCCGAGAGGAGAGACTAGCGCGGGGCGCAGGGAGCGCGACTGATCGCCCATTAGGGCTCCCCCCTCCCCCTCCCTCCCTTCACCTGGTTTCCTTTCTTGGCACCGTATTACTTTTCTATTTTAATAAATTTATGCACCTAAAGTTTATACACCTCAAATTTACACATCTAAAGTTTAGAGACCAAAAGTTTATAAGTCAAAAGTTTATATATCCGATTCAAATTTGAATTTGAATTCAAATATTTTTTATATATAGTATTTCTATACATCTAAAGTTTATAAACCTAAAGTTTATAGACCTAAAGTTTATATATCGGATTCAAATTTGAATTTGAATTCAAATATTTTTCATTATAGTATTTCTATACATCTAAAGTTTATACACCTAAAGTTTATATACCCGATTCAAATTTGAATTTGAATTATATCCGATTCAAATTTGAATTTGAATTATATCCGATTCAAATTTGAATTTGAATTATATCCGATTCAAATTTGAATTTGAATTATATCCGATTCAAATTTGAATTTAAATTCAAATATTTTCTATATATAGTATTTCTATACATCTAAAGTTTATACACCTAAAATTTATAGATCCAAAGTTTATAAGTCAAAAGTTTACATCCCGATTCAAATTTGAATTTGAATTCAAATTTAATTTTTATACATAAATTTTTCTAACTTTTTGTTTTTTTTTAAATTTTTTTGTGGTGTACTGTAATAGGAAGGGAAGAAGGGGAGGAGGAAGGGGAGAAGTGGGAGGAGTGCCTATTGGAGCGGGGGATCCGATCGCTGGGTAAGACCGTGAGGAGGTTGCTCGCTGTAATTATTTTACTCACAGAATCAGATCTACCACTAACCATTTTTTCACCTAGAAAATCAAAACAAATACGTGTAAAAAAAATCCTTCGATTTAACCTGAGTAATTGATATAACTACGCTAAAGCAACTATTTTACTCCTCTCTGAAAATAACACAAATTAATACGTGTTGCCTCGTCACACTCTGATTTCTACGTTTATTCGTGCGTTCCACGAGAAACACTTAAGGATTTTTCAGTTAGCTAGCTTTACAAGATGGTGACTAGTCGATTTGGGTTAAGTTTGAAGCCCGTAACTGTAGCGCGAGTCAAGATGGGATTGCCTCCACATGTTGTCCGCTCGCGAGATGGCTGTGGGTCGTTATTTGTTTGCCCAGGCCAATATCATCCTGGTAATTAATAACTTACAATTGGCCAAAAATACTAATGAAAAGCAGCAATATTAGCCAGCAGGCCAATTCATTACACCCAAATTAAGATAATATACATGCAAGATACAATTTTTGCGTTCATCCTTATTATGTTTCCTTCGTCATGATCCAAACGCACACTCATAATGATGTTACCAAACTATGAGGGTAGGTCAAAAATTGCCCACCAATGTTAAGGCCTTGTTCAGTAAATCCACATGAGAGAGGAATTCGATCGAGGGGATTGATTCCACACCTATTATGGTGTGGAATTATTCATATCAATCCCCTCCAAACCGAACAAAACCTATAAAAACCTAGCTCCTAGTCTTTCGTACCCGATCCGCCTGATCTCTTCTAGCAGTCCTATCCTCCCATCTCACTATCTCCCATTGCGAAGTACGAGCATTTTTTCTAGTGATATATTAAATCTGATTTCTTAAGGGCATCCATTTCATCATACGGAGAAAATCGGTTTGGTTTTTTGGTCCTTTTGGAATTCGGTCAGTAGAAACTCAATAGTGATCGGTTTTGAACAAAATTGAAGACAAGGTGCTTCGGTTTTCAGTTAATTTGGTTCATTTTCAGTCATGAGCGAAGAAACATACTGTTTTCACAGCTAAAAAGCACACAACTGATGATTCAAATTTAGGAGATGAAAAAGATACCTTCACAACTAAAAAGCACACGACTGATAAATCAAAATTAGGAGATGGAAAAGATACCACAACAAAAATTCTAGATATTGGAGAAGGCGACAACGACGGAGGTGGAGGAGGTGGCTCCTGCAGACTGCGGCAGGCGGTGATAGATGTGATGGGCACCGGCATTTATCATAGCAAGATATAGTGGCAGTAGCTATCATCCACTCAGTGCGATGCAATGACAAGAGCCGGAGGAGGCGCAGCGCGAGTGACGCCGGCCACCACGAGAAGTTGATGCTCCATACAAGGCTTCGATCATATTTCGGTTATCTCACACATATAACTATAATAAATTCAGTTAAAGGAATTGGTGACCGAATTCTTCGATCTAGGTTAGTTCGGTTTCGGTCTATTTTGCCTATCTCTTACATATCGTATCTTGTCTTACCAACATTTTTCGGGTTTTAGATGCTTCTTTTCAACATTAGTAAACATGTTCACATGCTCTTAATTAATTTGAAGACGTATATGACGTACGGCACCACAGTGATACAACTCGCATATTCTCGATCGGAGCAAGGAATTAACACGGGCCTCACGCGATGCAGAAAAACAATGGCATTATCAGAGCAGAAACCACATGCACATGGCCTAACCAACCGCACTTTAACATTTAACAGTTGGAAGTACGATGAACAGACCAACAGAATCATCATCCACTGTCTAACTGCAGTTAAAAAACTTAAAACATGCATTCTGCATCTTGCCAATTGTTGCAACTTGCAGCAATAACATAATTAACTACCTCTGCAACCCTGCAGGAATTATATATATATTGGGGCATCGAGCAGTAAAAAACTTAGCAGAAATAACCCCAGCCGATAAACATGGTGAGTAGTATATCATTGGAGTGGCCCTTCCTGCCGGCAATCAAGCTGATGTAGGATCTACCTTGGCTAGTGATCAGTGAGAAGGACACTGTCAGCTTGCCTTTCTGTACGGGCTGTCTCTGTCGAAATATCTATCATTTTTTTGGCCACTTTGGTTCCAAGTGATGAACAACTAACTGAACATGTCACGTGATGAAAAGAGCTCTTGTTGGGGTCCTTGGGGCCATGCTGAAATTGGATTATCCCATGGGAACCATTGAACTTTTCTTTGTAGGGAGGGGGGGTACACGTACACCAACTAGTCCACTGCACATGCAGGTATTGACAAACTGCACTGCTCTATGCACAGTGTCATCTTCAGCGGAAATGCATTGAATAGTTTGCATCTCTTTTGTGATCTATGAGCCTGTTTGGTGAGTATAAGATTATGAGAAGCAACTGATTGGTAGCCAGCTTCTGAAAATCTGAAAAAGCTGGGCTTCTCAGCTTCTGGTTTCTAGTTTATTTTTTGGATTCTACAACTACAACTTCTCAGAATCTGGACCAAAATCTAGACTGTTTCGGGGATCTTCTGATTCTGGGAGAAGCTGCAACAGCTAGAAGCTCCCCCAAACAGGCCCTATATATTCCTTGATCATCAAATGCCTTGAATGGTCAATATCTCTTTGCCTTCTTTTGCAGAGTAACCTCTGTGTGACTTAATATATGCATTTATTTGTTTTTTAATCTTTCACTAACAAAAAGTTATAGATATAACGTTTCCACACTTATTTTGAGATTTGAAACTTTTAGCAAACTATCACACAAGAAAAATTCATGTCATTACAAACGCACCATCTATTGTCGCAAGGCAACCCATTCTATATTCTGATCTTCTAGTGTTGCAAATTAAGTTATACCAAGGAAACTAATTGCTTTGATACTCACTCCATCCCTAAATAACTGTAGTTTTAATTAGCTAGTTAAAGACATATAAAGCAAGAGATTAAAAGACTACTATGCCCTTCATTAACACAGAGATAAAACAAAGAGGGAGAGACAATGATGAGGATGAGAGATTACTGTTGGTTCAATGGCTAGAGACGAAAAGAAAGATGAAATAGTATTAAAGAGGTCTAGTGGACCACTACTATGAAACAACACTTATTTAGGGTAATTTTTTAAGTTAAAACTACACTTATTTAAGGACGGATCGAGTACAATCTGCTTCAGAAATACTCCAACAATAGTTTTTTTCAAGGTTATTATTTGCAAACACTACCTGAACAATTCCCCTTTTTATGTTTGCATCTCTCCCTAAGTAACTAATTCTTGTTCACCCTAATTCAAAATTTTCAATAATCACCATTTTTTATGAGTTTTGAATTTTAAAGCATATATATATGTGAAACACAATCCAGTATGGAACTCGTCCAAGTTTTTTTTCAAGAAAGGATAATTGTAAGGTATGCCAAATTATAATGGACCATCCACTGAAGATTACTTATACATTTTCTCTTACTTCATATAGGTGGTAAGATGTCATTCATTCACTTTTTTTTGACGTTAGCATTCATTCATTCACATTTGAAGTCATTAATATATATTATTGCACTCCAATTATGAATAAAAATATGTTATATTTTATGTTGCAAATCGAACTATATAAAACAAACCAACAAATTAACAATTTGAATTAAATTTAATTTCAATGTCTATAACATAATTTGAAATTTATAATTGAAATTTTTATGTAATTAATAATTTTCAAATATATTTCATTTATTTTTCATATGTGGCAAATATGGCAAACATTTATGTATATACAATCGGTTCTTCACACACAATTTATTTTTCCATGTTTTCTATATTAGTATAAATACTCATTATAACCATAAATATAAGAAATTTTGGGGTTCAAATTTTTTCCAAAGATATTAGGGATTCCAAATAGTACTATTTCCTCCACCCAACCACACATATCTTGTTTAATTTTCACTCAATTTCACTTCCAATCATTCTTCCGCTCTCCGTGTACTCCTTGTGTAACTAGGGGCACTATAGTCTTTTTCCTTCATTGTTAATCTATCTAATAAACTCCATAAGTAAGAAGTAAAGTATAACTTTATTGGATACATTTGAGAATAAAACTCCAGCCTTCCATCGAAATATAGTCCTAATTAATTACTCATGGGCATTGCTTGTTTTGGAAGATTGTATGCATCCATGATTAATTTAGGAAATATAATTATGTCAATAGATACTTGGCATTTTTGCTATCATGTATTAAAGGAGGGAGATAATATGTTTTTTTTGTTAAAAAAAGAATGAATAATCAACTATTGTGATTTGTCATGGTCATGTTACCTCCATAGAGGTAAGATAGAACATATCTAGGGCTGGGACTGCCTGGTTCGTTTAAAAGGTAGAAAAAAGGACATCGGATTTTATGTCAGTTGTTCTAGGAAACTTTGTACTTTTGCTAAAGGGGAACCACAATCTAGATTGAAAGTATGTCATCGAAAGATTGGACCAATCTTAGCCACACACGTGGCACAATCGGTTCTCTACATCTAGTAGATGTGGTAGATTTGTGAAAATAAATGCACTAGGTTACACAAGACACTAGGATAGATGCGGCGGTTGCGATTAAAGTTGGACCATTCTATAACAACCAATTTTCCGCATGCTCCCTCATCATAACCCTATAGTTGCCGTGATGCCCACGCAATCATAACCCTAGGATTGCCGTTAGGCCCACGCAACATAATCCTAGGTTTCCCATAAGGTCCGTGCAACTTAACCCTAGGGTTAACCAAACTATTCCTTTAATTTCCTCTACATGGTTCTCATCTTTGTGAGATTGTTGTGAAAGGATGTTGACACTTTTGCACTACTAACTGTTTGTTTATATACTCGTATATATTTAGGATCCCATGTAGAGTTGATGGGTTTGACCGGGGCAAGTGAGTTATGGAAGTAGAAGGGGATCAACCTCACATAAATGGGTGATCGGTAGGGTGCGGTTGGGTCTCTATTATCCCACAATAGATTGCTTCGGGGCTGCCTATACATTTGTGGATAAATTTTCTTCTTAAAATTTGATAAATGTAATATAATATAATCGTGGTGTAATTACACTGTAACTTGCATGTTACTACGATGTAACTTACAAAAAAATATCCCTTCGTAACATGCTATTTTTATGAAATGGAGGTCGTGGGACCGATTCATCCGATATGTACGTGTGCTATGATTTTTTTCCCTTCCTCACACAAATCTTGAGACAAATCTAATTAACGGTTTAAAATTATGTGAAAGTTACATACAAGTCAAATTTTAGTTACATATACTTTATCTGTTTCATATTATAAGACTTTCTAGCATTGCCCACATTCATATATATGTTAATGAATCTAGACATATATATGTGCCTAGATTAATTAACATCTATATGAATGTGGGCAATGCTAGAAAGTCTTATAACCTGAAAAGGAGGGAGTAAGTTATACACTATGGCTGTGTTGTAACTACATCCGTCATTTTTTGGGGAGAAAATTTGTCAACAAATATATAGCAAAATTGTTTGTTTCTACGGTCATTGTTTTAAAAAGAAAAATAACTCACTACTCCACCTTCCTGTAGTTGCACAACAAAGTTGTCACTCCGTCACCATCGATGTCGAAGGTAATTCATGCTAGTTATGGTATAACATGAGGGCTATGTTTTGCCACGCCACCAACATTGGCAATGTGACATGGCCAGAAATACCATCATTTTGGAAATATATATGTAGATGTTTTACTCATATTAAAGGATTCAAACAAAACATGTGGGGGGTAACTGGGCCAGATTGAACGGTCAGTTCAGACGAGCTAGCTTTTATACTCGTCTATCTAGATTCATATTCATAGCGTCATAATCTTGTGCTAGGTTTGCTTATTTTTATACGGAGGAAGTAGTAGCTAGATGAGAACCCAACCAGAGATAACATAAGGAGAAAAAGAAGATAATAGAAAAACCAATCAATGATTAGGGAAAGAAGCAGGAGACATCCTCACCTAAGCGCACATGGATGCAAGCGATCGAGCGAGCGAGCGAGAGAGAGAGAGAGAGAGGATCGAAGCGAGACACATCGTGCATGGCATCCACACAGCGATAATCGAGCGGATTGGACCAAAGTACGAGCCCGCGTACGTACGATCGACCGGTGGATCCACGCACCGGCGGGCGCGCGCGGCGGACGGCGGAGGCGACGAATTGCATGCGTAGTCGCGTGGTCTCTGCAGGTCCACCCGCCCAATCATTCATCCATACTACATGCGCGCCACTAGCTAGCACACACCGATCTCTCTCTCTCTCTCTCTCTCTCTCTCTCTGTCTCTCTCTCTCTCTGGCAAATGGCAATGGAGGCAGCGTGCACGTGCAGCCACTGTGAGGCGCATAACATGGCTGCGCGCCTCGCTTGTCTCCCGGATCTTGCCCCCCTCCCGCTTCCGATTAATCAGCTCTCAGCTCGCAACGACATCATCATCACCTCCATCATCATGCTTTGCTTGCTTGCTCTAGTTAATTAATTAATAATCATTATCAGATCACCCGGCTAGCTCGGCTCTCTTCTTCTTCAATTCCCTCTCCTTGCCGCCTGCCACAGTATATATAGAGACTACAAGCTCCAACGCCATGGCTCAAACTGTTCGTTTGCAGCTGGTAGCTTAATTTTCCTTCGCATTTCACACTTTAATCCCCTGCGAATCCTCACGTACACTCGCTTAGCCGTGGATATATTCACATACAGATATTGCACTGTTGATCATTTCTCTGTCGACCCCCTGCTCCTGTTCTTGCCTAGCTTGCTCTTATATATGGCCGGTTCATGGGTGCGCACCATCACGTCGCCGTTCCGCAAGGTGTTCGGCGCGCAGCCGCACAAGGACGGCGGCAAGCGGCCGCAGCAGCCAAACTCCGGTAAGCTCTCAATACTCACAGTTCTAGTCTGTCAATCTATTCAAATCTTACTGAAAGCTGCATAAGGAAAGAAATTAAATCTTACTTGATTCTGTGCAGGGATGATGGTGCAGCACGTCGTGGTGGACGCCGAGAGATCGAAGCTGCACGGCGAGGTGATGGCGTGCGCGTACGAGGACGTTCAGGTGATGTGGGATATGCTGGACAAGGCCAGGATCCGTGAGTTCAATAGCAGCTAGCTGTTAATGCCTTGATGGATGGTCGTTGGTCACCGATCAAAATTATGCTTCTGTTTGATCAAATTTCAAGAGGATACATCGAGCATGAAACCGGTGTATATATAGCAAGATCGATGGTAATCTCTTCTTGGCCGTGCCGATTGATCGACTCCATTCATTTCGGGCTTAGTTTTGATCCCTGTCGGTGATGATTTCTAGCTACCTGCGGATCCAATCGTCATGTCGTCGCGTCGCAGTTCTGTGTTTGGTATGTGCAGTAGAAAGCTAGTATAGCTTTTGGTTGGTAAATCTCTGCTCGACGGACGATGTGAGAATCCCCATTGGCACTCTTTTGGTTGAGGTGCTGAATTGGAGAGATGTATATTTTTGTCACCCGCTGGACCTGGAATCTTTACCATTTCAACCAACTCTCTCTCTCTCTCTCTCTCTCTCTCTCTCTCTCTCTCTCTCTCTCTCTCTCTCTCTCTCTCTCTCTCTCTCTCTCTCTCTCTCTCAGAAATGGTATCTCTCTATAGCTAACTACTAGTTGGGAGCCATCAAGATCTGAGGTCTGTCTCAATAATATGTCTATTATATTATTTAAAACGATGTAAGAGTTGCATATCGGATTCAACGGTACTTTTTAAATAGCTCTATCTACGTAAAATTGCGCGGGAATATCCACAATACAATTCTATTTATAGAACTAGAGTCGTAGATAGAGTAATTAAATAACATATTAAATTCTACTTCGATTCAAATAACCCCACGTAACTGATTTGTGCGGGAAACTTGACTAGTACTATAATATATGCAATATATATAGCTTCTAGCATGCATATTTTTTCGTGGAATATTTCATGAGGTAACAAAGTCTACAAGGACATGGTGCTGTGTCAGCACTCTTTGTTTTTCCTTTAATTTATTATTTTTCTAAGACATTATATTATCTGAATTGAAACTTTGTAGTTTTTAAAACCAAAGATTATTTCTGTATAGAAAACAATTTTTTCTCCATAAGTATTGCATTATCTTTGAACAATCCTAGCTCAATCCTTTCCTAGGATATTCCAAGTATTTAAAATCAAGATTATCCTTAGTTGCGCCTGTTTGGGGGCCGCTCTAGCTGTGGTTGATACAAATTGGGATGTGTTTCGCGCACCAAGTTCAAAATACTTTAGAAGTTCTGTATAAAATTACTAGGTAAAGGTCGCCTCCAACCCGTTACAAAGAAAAACCAGTTGATATACCCGTTAACGTTGTAACCAACAAGAGAATGTTTTCACAAAAAGGTTTCCGTGGTAGAGAATGCGCAATATCCTAGTTCTGCCTGCTGGCAATTTAAAGTGTTATCATAATTAGACCAGAGCGACATAGCTAATGTCATACTACTATTACACCAAGACAACTCATAGACATTATTGTGTCACAAATAATACATTTACATCCTATTAACATAGGGCTATATATATTATTGCTTCTGTACAACTGTAGTCCTGTTTACTATTGTCCATCTAAATATTAAGACATTTTGAGCTGATGAGAATTGATGGAAACAAACTTTTCTGAGAACTTCTGAATTCAATCGAACCCCCTGGAACCATATTCAGCCTTTTCACTTTCTTTGTTTAACAAAGCAGAGAGATATATATAACTTCGACGCCATCACTAGTGATCTCTGTACAAGGGGACCGTAACAAATTAATTAAGCAATTCCAAAGAGTTCAAACAAACACGAAACATGGAATTAACTAGATTTATTTCCACAAAGTTTAGTCTACTATACAACAAATAGCTAGCTAATCCCTGGCATACATTTATGTGATTGGAGTCAAAATGGCATCACTTGAAAGGACCAACCATTATTAGAACGATTAAGAAAACATTAACGCCAACATCAATAGATACTCCAGTTAGAACATGGAACACCCTGTACCTGCACAATCTCCTGCACCCTCTCTTGGAAGCCATTCATTTGGCCATGTGTGTTCTATCATCATGCCAAGCATCTTGCTCCCCGTAAAGTCGCACGAAAAAACATTCCGCAGTTCATACATATATACGCTTCACAGTTCACATACATATATATATCTTGGATTATATTAGAAGCAAACAACACGTAGATCGGAGCCAATCATCACAAACATATACTCCCTCCGTTTCGAAATGTTTGACACCGTTGACTTTTTAGCACATGTTTAACCGTTCGTCTTATTCAAAAAAATTTTGTGAAATATGTAAAATTATATGCCTACATAAAAATATATTTAACAATGAATCAAATGATAGGAAAAGAATTAATAATTACTTAAATTTTTTGAATAAGACAAACGGTCAAACATGTTTAAAAAAGTCAATGACGTCAAATATTTCGAAACGGAGGGAGTATAAATTATAAACCAACAATTTCATTCATCAAAAGAAGGCATACATGCTGCAACAGAGAGTACAAAGACACACATCCATATATGCTATATGGATGTCAAAATGACACGACTCGATCGATGAAAAGATAAATTAGACTGTTCCATGCTCATGGAGCAGAGAAGATCTAGACGACGACGACGACGAAGACGCATGAAATACTAAGATAGATAGATAGATATGGGACCATGTCCCTGACCGAAATTTAAGTTGCAAATATTGCTGGAGAAAAACGAAATAGAGACGGGGCAAAGCTGCTGTTGCCGTGCACGAGCACGCGACGTAGCAGCTGGCCATGCATGCAGCATGCAGCACGAAGAGCTCTCCCTCTCCTTACATGGGAGGGAAAGATGGCCCCGCAGAATCGTCGTCCCAGGGACACCCGAATCCCGGCATGTCCGGGTTGGCGAGATCCATCATGTCAGGGCCCGGGGCGGCGGCGCCGGCGGCGCTGGTGCCGGCGCCACCGGTGTTGGAGGAGGAGCTGCTGGCGAAGGCGCTGTAGACGAGGGCGCCGAGGTCGCCGCCGTTCCTGGCGACGTTCATGAGCCAGGCGTTCTGGTCGTTGCCGCCATGGTTGATGAAGTGGTTCTGGTGGTGGTGGTGGTTCATCCCGTGGAACGCCGGCGGCGGCATAGAAGACAGCGGCATGGCCGGAGTAACATGAGTCGGCGGCGGCGCGAGAGGAAGCATTGGCGCCGGAGGCGGAGGAGGAGCGGGGAGCGCCGGCGGGGGAGGAGGAGGTGGGGGAACGAGCACCTGGCCGTCCTCGTTGGGGGCGCGGATCTCGACGAGGCGGTCGGTGATGACCTTGAGCCTGGCGCTGGCGAGGCAGTCGACGCTGGTGAGCTGCTCGACGGAGAGGGACTCGTAGGTGCCGAGGCGTCCCTGGAGGGCGTCGTGGAGGAGGATGAGCGTCTCCCGCTCGTGGTTGTCGCGGTCCATCTTGCGCAGCTGCTCCTTGAGCTTGCCGATCCGGAGGCGGAGGAAGTCCTCCTGGTTCATCATCTTCTTGCACTGCTCCATCTCCGGCAGCGCCCTGAACTGCCGCAGCACGTTCATGGCCACCTCCGTCGACGGCCACACCTCTGGCTCCGCGTCCCCCTCCCCGTACACCACCAGGCACGCGTCCACGTCGCACAGCGTCGCCAGCTCGCTCGCCTTCTTCAGCAGCCCGCGCCGCCGCTTCTTGAACGTCGCCCGCCGCGTCGCGTCGTTGGCGATGCGGTCCAGGACGATCTTCTTGCGAGCCATGGCTAACAGTAAACTACTACTACGACTTGCTAGCTATAGCTATAGCTCTACCAGATTGGTACGAGGTGAGGTGAAAGAAATGGGGGGGTTAGGGGTGGGTTTTATAGCGGAGGAGATCTGCATGGATGATCTGCCTACAGCGAGTCACCCAGGGTGAAAATGGAATGGAATTACCCTCGACAGATATGTGTGGCATTGGCACCGCGTGAATATCAGCGATGGTTAATGTCCAGCAAACTATAGCAAATCTTCCCCATTAATGCAATCTTCTCCATTAATGCACCCAATTCGATTGGTAAAAGTCTTCCATTTTCTCCTGAAATAAGTAAACACTTTCTACTTTTTCCTTGGTCCACTTGCTAATTTATTTATATTTTTAAATCAAAAAAGATTATTAATAATATTTTTTACAGGTATTCTTATTTTCTTCGCAATTTAGTACATACAAATATTATTTTCTTTTGCGAAATATAAATATTCTTAGTATGCACAAATAATCAAATAGAATAAGATCAACTTAAGAAAATAACCCTTGCAAAAAGGTGGATATATAAATGTAGAATATGAACTGATAATTTGTTCATGAATATTATAATAATAAGCCAGATGAATCATGTGTTTCTTCATTACACACTCGTATATATCCATCTACTGATTTATGTATAGCCAAGTTAAGAAACAGATATAGGAGACCTAAATGATCTCATAGTGATGGGGATTGGGGATATGATTGGATCATTTTTTAATTCTTTAGTAACGTAAGTTATCATATTAATTCAAACAATGAAATGATCAACCATTCAAGAGGATTGTGGGACGAAAACTCTGGCAATGTTTCATCGGTTCTCTATCGATGACATGTTTAGGCCCAACCCAACACGTAAGACTAACACATATGCATCATGCATTCGTCCCAATATTGCAACTTATGTAAGCCATGCAAATTAAATATCTGTTTAGAAAATTCTGAGCATGCATTTGATACTTATTTTTGTTCGACTGAACATTTTGATATTATATGTGTGGTACTAATACATTCTCCAAAGAGAGGCAATTGTGCAATAACAAGATTTTGCAATTTCCATGAATCGGCCCTTAAAGCTTTTTTCCTAAGTAAATTTTTTTATCTCACATTTTCTCGATGCTAAACTCTACACTACAAAATAGGAACACTTGTGTGATCTATTCTAAAATACTAGGAAATATCTTGCACAAAATTCTAGAAACAATTATTATTATGAAACCCTAAACACTCTCATCCCTGTTTACAACATTTTAAAATAAAGTAATAATCATTTGAAACCAACTAAAAACTCCCACAATATCTTTATGCAGCAATGTTCAATTAATCTTGCCATATAAACAATAATGTACGTAGCTAGTAACCCAATACGATTCACCTGCTTATCTTTTCATGATTAATTGTCAGCTATACTGATATTCATAACGTCTTATAACCCTAGCGCACATCCCTCCCTTGCAAGAATTTGCGCGCGTATATATCTTACTTTCCATAATTGCCATTGTAACTAAACATTTATTTAGTTTTTGTACTGTAATCGTTTTAGTCAACACATTTCATGACTCTTTTTAATGTTGTTCTAGTTTGGTAGATATATATACCGGGATATATTCAAAACAATAAATATAAAATTCTATGGTGAACGGATGAATATTTAATATCAAATATGTCCAAAACGATTAAAAAAATGGTAGTGTGCCCTATCCGCTTCCATGGTTCACAATTTTGGAACAAAATTTTTGAAATTTTTAGTACACATCAGCCCTTTTGGACGTGTATATGAAAAAAAAATATTTTTTAATTTAGCAAAAAAATGTTCATGTTCAATGAAAATATGTTTAAATTTCATATTTTGTATGAATGTTTTGATTGAAATTTCTATAATTTTAATGCCCTATGAATTATTTTATTCCAACACTCAACTGCAACTATTTTAACATCTCCATCTACAAGTTATTAGCACTCCAATAACTAGAGTAACTCTCCAACATTGAGTTATTATAGTTTATAAGATGTGTAAATTTCACAAAACCACATATATGTTGACGAAAGTATCGCTAAACTTCATGTTTCAGGGTGTATATCATAAAATTAAAGATTTAGCACCAAGACTACTAATTTAGGACATCGTATCACAAATCAACGGATTTAGTTTTGAAGTTATCAGAGACTGGATATTTTAAAGTTTAGATCCACAACACTATTATTTTTAAAGTTATTAAAGTTATAATTTTAATAAAATTGGTGTTAAATCTGTAGTTTTGTAACACAATACCTTAATTCTCTAGTTCCGTGAACAACTTGGTGCTAAATTTATATTTTTTTTATAGACATACTTAAATCTATAGTTTTGTCATAAATTGATCAAACTATCTATAATTTTGTGAAATTTACTCTCATATGATAGTTATAATACTATACTCTCACCATTATTTACTACAAATAGTCCCAACCACTCATATATAGCCCTTCTCAAGGATCCTATTCCCCTAGCATTGTGAATAATCTAATGGTGCCTTCTTCCCATTATTATATTGTGACAACCAAGAACTAATTTGATTTGCACGACAAACATAAAGTTAACAACTATTTAACAATTCATAAACACATTTTTATATCCAATTTTGAGTTGAGATGCAAACAATTAATTATTTTTCTTATTGGTACATAGTACGTGTTATGACAAGGACATGATTATCACATGTTCGTGCAAGAATGTATCAATCCACATGTACACCCACTAAATTTTCATACTTAGCATTATAGCAAACACCATGCTTGATTCGATGTTGGTCACCATTGCACATCATACATTCTATGGTTCCTTTGTACCTAGGAGTTTTATACATATTAGTCTATTTCCTTCTAAATTCATACAAAAATTCTTCGTTCCATAGCCATTACTTCTTCTCCCTATTTTAGTCGTCATGTGTCTCTTGCTATTTCAATCATGATGCATGTGTTTTGACTCCCAGTATACATTCTTTGCAATTTATAGTTCTAATTTTGTAGATATATTTGATAGTTTCTAAACAGAGTAAGAATAATTTTAACTACTTGACACATGCTGAAGAAAGTTAAGAAACTACAAATTAAAGTTTCGAGCCAAATTACTGTATCGTTTAGATTAAGTGAATTATGTTTGGCCTCCATTAATTCTAGGTAAAATTATATTTAGCTGAATTATGATGTAGGCAAAGTCGAGAAGTTCACAATGAAAAAAAAATGTTGAAAAGTTTAGACTGAATCTAGAAGAAAACTGAAAACAAATTCTATGTAATACACATGCACCTCAAAAGGACCATAATTTCATATCCTCCCATAATCCATGGTATATATCCATGTCTCAACCCACATTCTCTAGCATGCTCACTAATGCTTTACACACCCCCTCCCCCGAACTACCACAGACACACACACCCCACCCTAGATCACGTATATACATTTTGCTAAAGAAAATTTGTAATGACTAGCTAAATATACGTGCTTTGCTATGGGTAAGTATGAATTATATGCTGCTAGTATTGTTTGGAACAAATTAATTGTGAGGCTTTTAGAATAACTTATCCCCTGCAAGGGTCTTTGCATAATAAGCTAGTATTTTAGAGATGAAATAACATAGAACAACAATATGTAGAAGAACTATTTAGAAATATGAAAGTACATCAGGGACTATTTGGTAAAAATATAAAACAATAGATTTAATGTGTGTGGCAGAATCAGTGCCACAACCATTGTCTTTTTTTATTTAGACTAGCAAAATGCTCAATCTTTGCTATGGGCAGAAGAAAATAATCATAATATGTCATAGCAAAATAATTTTTTATCAAATATCTCAGTATCACTTGTTTACTATTTTGATTATCTGTTGTATCACTTGTATGAACCAAATGTTGGACTATTCCATAATATTAAAAAATACTAGGAGGCAATTTCAACGGTGGTTTACAATCAAGTTTGGATACGTAATTTATAATTAGCATGCAATTTTATTTGCAATCAACACATTTATAAAAAATGATCAACATGCTCAAGGAGGGGAGAGTGGCTCCTCGTCGACTGCTGTGGCTTCATCTTCAAAAAGGTAACCTGCTCAGCAAACAATGGGTTAACAACCAACTTTCCTAGTCTAACGTAAAGACGCAAAATCCTAGAAAATAGAGCGAAAAGAAAAGCAAAACCAGTGCCATAGGATAGGTCTTGATTTTTGAAGAATTTGGTGAAAGTTTCATCGAAATCCTATTTAAAATGAGAGAGATATGGCCTTTCAAAGATTTGAATTTGAATTAAAACAAACTAAATGAAAAACCTTACTGTTCTGCTATATACCTATTTTTGGAATTACTTTTATGAAGGAAAAAAATATTTTGCACCAATTACGAGGTGGGACCCACATCATTTTCTCTTATAAAGCAATTATATTTTTATAGAGGGAAACTCTGAGTCAACGACAGATTGACAGGTGGGGCCAGGGTCAACCTTTGATCTGGTCAACATGGGCCCACATTTTAGCGAAAGAGATTTTGAACATGGTTTTAAACACTTTTTATTAGTAAATGGGACCCACATGTCAGCCTAACATATTAACCAACTAATTAAGTTAATCACCTTCATTAATTTTAGAACAAAATCATTCTCTGGTGGAGCCCGCTGTCAGCCTCTCCCTCTCTTTCTCTCTTTTTTGGGAAACTATTGTGATCCCTCAAGACATGTCCTCTCGTTGTTTACATATTCACTTAAATGGTCATGAAAAAAATTAAGAAGATGTATTAAATTGTGATATATCACTCTACAGACATGCATGTTCAAATTCAAATTCTACATCTCTAAAAAAACAAATTTGACTGTTCGTTGAGAGAGGTAGAATTTGATACTAAAAACTTGCATGTCTGTGGAGTGGTATATCACAAATTTAATATATTTTCTTAATTTTTTTCAAAATTTCTTCGTAATCTTTTGAGTGACATGCAAACAACTGAGGACATCTCCTCGAGGGATCAAAATCCACTCCCCTTTTCTTTCTTTCTCTCCTCTCTTCTCGCTGCTCTCTCCCTCATGCGCGAGCACGCCGGCGCTAGGGCTAGCCTGTGCGGCGGCTGGCCGGGCCGGAGGCCGGTGTGGCCAGTGAGGGGAGGGCCACGGGGACGGGGGACCCCAGCCACATGTGGGAGGCGGCGTAGCGGCAGCAATGGTGTGTTGAGGCGACGGCAGTTGGTTGAGGCGGCCGGTAGCGGCCTTCGGTTCCGAACTGAGGGGCACGCCGACGAAGCGACTGCCTGACGGCGATGCCGAAACCAATGGTGGCTTGCGGGGTGCGTGGAGGTGCTTACCTAGGGCTACCTGGGGCTAACGCTAGCTGGAAGAGGTGGCGAAGGTGGGGGCTTGAGGCGGACATGGCGGCATCGGCGCTAGCTCGGCCTCCGGTGAAATTCACCGGGGACGAGGCGAAACTGGCCGCGGCGTGGCTCGATGAGTGTCACCGTAGCAATGGGAGATGATTCTAAGGGCGTGGCCGTCGGCGGCTTTGTGTCCCTCGCGGTCGCGGTGGCGCGGGAACGGCGCCGACGAGACGGGGCGTACTCGGCAGCGCGCGGGTTGGGATAAGCTATAGGGTTCCAAGGGCTTTCGGCCGGCGAGAGGGTGGCGGCCGGAAGAGCGGCGCGGGACAGCGGGAGGGAGAGGAGGCGACGGCGGCTTCGGTTTCTCACCGGGCGGCAGCCGGGAAACGGGACACCGTGGTGGCGATGGTGGCAAATCGACGGTCGTTGAGGTTCCAGTCGGTGGAGGTTCGTCGAGGGCGCGGTTCGTCCTCGCTGTACGTTTGCGGTTCTCGGTTTGGCGTGGCTCCGTGCGCCCACCAGGTGTTCGACGCGCGAAGGAAGGGGTGCCGGGGCGGGTGCGACGAAGGTGTTCGACACGGGCACGACGGCCAGCGCGAGCAAGAGAGGAAGGGCGCGAATGGCTGGGACCCCTGGGTTTTATAGGCGGCAGAGGTCGCTCTCGTTGACATGGACGAGAAGCCGAGCGCCGAGGCCGAGGCGGTCGCCGTCCTTGCGCTCCCGCGCTTGTCGCTAGCGGAAGCAGGGAGCGTACTACGTGCCCGAGGAAGCGAAGTGACCATCGGTCGCTCGGCCGTCCCAGGGTGCGTGGCCGCAGCGGGTTGGATGGACGGCGGCCATGGCGCTGTGGATCAACAGCTAGCGCCGCCCAGTGCGGCGGCACGGCGAGGGCACGAACGTCGCTGCCGTAGGCCCCACGAAGCTATCGGCGAGGCGTGCGGCGCGGACGGATCGGCGACGAGTTTGGGCGCGGTATTACGGGGAGCGGCGCACAAGGAGGCGATACGCGGGATGTTGGCGTCTGTCTCGTCGCGGCATCGCCTCTCACGGGCGCCGTGCGGCGCGCAGTGCACGGGAGAAGCAGGGGCAGCGACGATGGCTTGGCGGCGCAGCTCGTGGGCTAGGGTTCGAGGCGTGGCTGGGCTATTTCCGACGACTTCAAGGCGCGGTGGAAGGGGTGGACACCGGAGGCATGCTCGCCGGCGGCGTCGGGCAAACGGTGGCTGCCGAGCTCCGGGATGGAAGAGGGGAACAAGCCGGGGTGGTGGCCGGCTCGGTTCGGCGGCTTGCCAGCTCCCGAGGCCAGTTCGACCACGAGGGCTGCCGGGTTGGGCCAGCCTGGTGGGCTGGGCTAGAAAGAGGAAGGGGTACCTTAACTTGTCATCGGGATAAAAAACGTCCTCGAACCGCAAAACCAGATATGCGAGGTCCCTTAACTATACAAAACCGGTCACCTGAGGTCCTTCAGTGGTTTTGACCCCGGTTTTGGTCTACGTGGCGGCTGAGTAAGCGTGGGACCCACGCGGGCCCCACATGTCAGCGTAATCCACGTCATCCCTCCCTCTTTCTCCTCTTCTCTCTCTCACACACACTTTCTCCTCTCTAGGCAGCCGGCCGGCGAGTGGGAAAGGAGGTTGCCGGGGCGAGGCGGGAGAAGAAGTCCGACGACGCGGCGACGACGGCGGAGGTGGGGCCAGGAGCGAAGGCGGAGGCGGGGCCGGGCGGCACGGGGGGGCAGCGGCGAGGGAGTCACCACCGCCGCCACCCCTGTGGCGTGCGCGAAGCCAGCGCGCGAGCACCGACTCCTTGTCGATGGGCCGGAACACCTCGAGCGACTCGTGCGGCAGTTCGTCGCCAGTGGTGCTCACCACCTTAGCCGCGCCGAGAACGTGAAGCCGCCGGAGCTCATGACGCGGCGGCCAACAATGTCCAGCGCCGGGAAAACGTCGAACAGCGTCGCGCCACCGTCGCCGCCCTCCCCTTCTCCCCCCGGGCGCTGGCCGCCGTCGCGCCGCTGCCGCCCTCCCCTTCTTGCCGTGGAGGAGAAAGTGTGTGAGAGAGAGAGAAGAGGAGAAAGAGGGAGGGGATGACGTGGATTACGCTGACATGCGGGTCCCACGCTTACTCAGCCACCACGTAGACCAAAACCGGAGTCAAAACCACTTAAGGATCTCGGGTGACCGGTTTTGTATAGTTAAGGGATCTCGTATATCTAGTTTTGCGGTTCGAGGACGTTTTTTATCCCCATGACAAGTTGAGGGACCTTCAGTGTACTTTTTCCGGGAAGAAAAGGGGAAGGGGAGGAGGGACCCAAAACAGACTTCTTCTGAAAATGATTTTAAAGTGATTTCTTAAGATTTAGTTTGCAAATAAGGTTTCGATAAATAATTATCACTATCTCTTATTTGTAAAATAATTTCGTAAGGAAATAATCCTTAAAAGGATATTCAAAAAATAGTTATTATTTGATTTTATTCGTAAAATAATTCACTAAAGATATACTAATTCATAAGAAGGGTTTTTAGGAAAATAATTAGTATTTTCTTTTATTTGAAAACAATTTCTTACATTATATTATTTCATAATCATGGTTCTTTAATAAATATTATTCTAAATTCATAAACAAATTTCGAATTTAGAATTAAATTTTAGGTTTCATTATTTTGGCACTGGCCAAGAGAAAAAGAAAAGAAAAATCCAATATATATTAGTATGAGGGAATTTTGGAACAAAGATTTTTTTATTATTCCAAATTTTGTTTCTGTATTTTAAATTTGAAATTTTCAGCATGTTACAATAATTAGGGCAATTGTGTCCTTACCCTACTTTCATATACAATTGTGATTTTGCCCCTCTTTTTTAGGGTTTATGATTTTTCCCTCACTTTTTTCCGAAAGAATACTTGATTTGCCGCTACTATGTTAAAATCGCTTAACAGTGTCAAACACGGCTATAAGAATACATGTATTCCCCTTACACTTGCCCCTGCTTCCCTAAAAGGATCGGTATGTTTTGCAAAATCGAACCGAACTTTGATAACTTTTTAAAGAATTTGATATCATTTTGATACGATTTTCGTAGAACTTACACCAAGTGCAAAATTCACCAAAAGATTCATCACCTTCACCGGTAAAAAAAAATCACCGAACAAATTCCTCACAAATGCTATGGGATAGGATCAATAAAGAAAAGGAAAAAAACAAAAGGCATTGGTGCCTGCTTATGACGAGTCACTCGCCTTGCATCGTGCTGGCACACAGCCCCCACCAGGCCGTCGTCGCATCCTTACCTTGCTCACGTTGCTGCCTGAGCCACCTCCTGCTAATACACCGTTGTCGGACCCCTGCCTGCTCACCTCTTCCTCTGCTGTGTATGCCCTCCACTGTCGCCTACTCTCCTGCTCACGGTCATCTCTTTTGTCCGCTGCTTGTTACGTTGGGCTTGCCGCGAGAGCGTCCTGCTGCTTGGTGCACCTCACGCCTCATGCAGGTATAGGCATTGGCTGCTCGCTGCACCTCACTGACTCGCTGAGCTGCTGCGTCGGCCCGGTCTCGCCCCACTGCCGCTAGCTTATTCGTGCACATGCGCCGCTGCTGCCACCATGCCTAAGGTTAGGATTTATTTAGGGATAGGGATCGGGTGAATCAGCGTTGGTGCAATGAAAAAACAATGCAGTTGCTGTTATTCGCATGTTGAGGTATAAAGGTCCAATCATATTTTCTCAGTTATTTCATCTATTATTTCACCCCCCCCCCCCCTTTATCCTAGGTTGACCAAGCGGTCATCCAAAGTAGAGCTAAACAACTTCGTTTGAAAAAAGTAGGGGTATATTTACAAACTTTAGAAAATAGGGGTAATATCACAATTGCATCTGAAAGTAGGGGCAAGAATACCAGTCCCATTATAATTCGTAAAATCTAAATCGAGAGCACTCTCGATTTAGTCATAACAAGCGACCCCTATCCAAATATGTGTTAACTTGAAGAATCTTACTTTACTATAGTACTAATCCATTAAGTAAGCAGGGGAAATATTCCTATCATCTAAGCTTCAAATGGTTCGTAATAATTAAATCTTTACAACAAGATCTCACATGATTATATTTTGATGAAAAATCACAAATTACTTTTATGATATGTCTAAATTACTTTTAGATTTCACTAAGTTACTTCTTAGACATATAAAAGTAAATTCAGTAAAGCCTAAAAGTAATTTACATATATTATATTATAGAAGTAACTTATAACAAAAGGAAAGTAACTTTAATTAATGCCTTTTTTTATTGAACAAATTATCATATATATGTTACTTTTAGATTTGATTAAAATACTTCCTATACATTCATAATGCTCTGAGATGATTACTTTTATTTTTTTTAGTTAATTCCATAATTTGTGCTGATTAATTTAATTTCTAGATAGAGTCATGTTTTTATCTCTACAACGGATTTACTTCAAATGACATGCCAAAGTTACCTTCGTTTTGTTCTAAGTTACTTCTATAATATATGTAAATTACTTTTAGGCTTTACTGAATTTACTTTTATATATCTAAGAAGTAACTTAGTGAAATCTAAAAGTAATTTAGACATATCATAAAAGTAATTTGTGATTTTTCATCAAAATATAATCATGTGAGATCTTGTTGTAAAGATTTAATTGTTACGAACACAACGGTATAATCGGATCATACATTGGATTAGTAGTTTTAGAGAAAATTGTATTTGAAGTATAGGAGGATGGTGCCTCTTATAGATGGAGTGATAGCTGGTTTAGACAAACCAGCTACCACTAGCTGTGTAGTTACGTCCATTATAATTTGATGGGTGCATAACGGGTCGTTTTTTGTAGCTGTGGATACTAAAATATTTGGGATGGAATTATTTCGAAGAAGAAAGATAGAGGGCTAAGATTTAGTGACTAATGATAATGATGTGAGTGCAACTTCTTTTCCTTGATAGTGATTGTATGCTCTTCATGCACTTCAATTGGCAAGTAGGTCGAATTACCATATTTAGCAACCATGCGCTTTGTTGAAGTAAACAAGAACATAACATGGGCAATCCAGAATACTACATTTCTTAAAGTGCACAACCAGCCTACAAATGTTGGGTCATGACAAGATACACAATTTGTTGGATATCTTTTTATCACACACCATGTGTGTCCTCACCATTACATATAAGATGTTTTTCAAATGAAGGATGCATTCTTTTTAGAAAGTTGCTTCAATCCTAAAGAAGAATAGCTAGTAAGCAGGTCTCAAATAGTAACTGGTGAACAGCATAAGTGAAGATAGAAAAATATTGTGAATAAGTTGAGGGGAAAGAGCGGTGCATGGCTAAGAATCGAACCAATGACCACTTCATTGAAGCATGCATACTAGGTAACCAGCTTAATTAGCAAAGCTAATTTTGTATAGAGTAATACATGGTTGCACCAAATATATATGTATACAAGCAAGATGATCGAATCAAACTAAAAACATTGTGCTTCAACTTACTCGTATGGTCTTAGGTTTAGTTCATTTTCCACTTCTTTCCTTTTGCACTACACATGTAGTCGCGAATACAAATAGGATTTGAGCCTTGTAACTTTCGTGTAGATTAAGGATATCAAAAAAAGGATGTTTGACCTTGATCATTAGTTATTTCAATTTAAGTTTGCACATTCAGAATGTGTCAAATGCGTGTCTGTTTTGTCCAAGCTAGATATTCTTATCCAAATGAGGAGCACCGATGTGTGGAAATTGGCAATGTGCTCTTGATGCATTGCGCTGTCGTAGAACAAGCTCTTCTAGCAGGGAATCAACGGACCCCCACCCCCGCCCCCACCCCACCCGTGAGTTTGGCCCAAGGAGGGGGAACGCAAGGTAGGAGTTGCCGTTAGGGATGCAAGCGGGGCGGGCAAGCGGGTTTTTTTTAGCCCGCTTATCTCACTTCTAGTTCATTTTTTCTTTTAAATTTTGTACTACCATGTGGGAAATGAACTAGCAAGCGGGTTTTTATGCGGGTAGCGGGAGCATCCCTAGTTGTTGTCGTAGTAAATAGGCCAATGTTGGTTATACACATTTGGGCCATACTAGACATAATACCCTACTTATATGGTGTTCTTCCTTTGTTCTTGGATTTAAAGGCTAACCTACAAGTTTTACAAAATGTGTGGAGAGTTTATTAGGTTTGATCCTTCTTTTCGGAGGCCTTGGCTCTCCCCTTATAGTTAGCTGGTGAATACTACAATGGCTAAGCTCTAACAGTTGGGTCCTAGCATACAGGGATTAGGTACATAATGTTTTGTCACTTGTTGATGAGTGGGCCCAGTCATTGTGTCCTCGAGGGCCCCCCACAGGGCCAAGCTTGGAAAGGCATTGATTTGCCACATCCCGCATGACCGGAGAAGGCTTGGGGGAGAAGGATCTCACCTAAAAGGCTCATAGCGCGTCCCACTTGTCGGGCTAGACTGGAGGAACATGTGAAAAGGTGGTAGGACCTGTCGAGCAGCACACGTCAATATGTCGTGCCGCCTAACAGCCCCACACCACCTCCCCATAGGGGTGATGATGGCGTGTGGGTCGGCCTTGCAGACAACATCCCATCATCCCGTCATCTTCGTAGCAAGCAGGGTAGAGCGTCTTATAGCATTTAATGCGAAACTTGCTTTGTCAATGGCAGCAACAGCACAACGCATCTCATCCTGATTAAGGCACCACTGTTACCCCAAGCAGCCCACGGGGACCTAGCTCGGTGGCAGACCGCGACCATATGTGCCCCGAGCTCAGGTCCTAGCTAGTGGACACATGGATGAACCTGAGATCAACCCCCATCTCAAGGGTGGGCCTAGGCTCGATCTTGTCACGTTACTTATCGGGTGCATATTGGGTATTTGCTTGAGTCTAACTTGATAGTGTTGCAGGCCAGCCGGTTTGTTGATGTGTCACTGGACATCCGAGCAGCCGGTAGTAGGGACTCCGGTTCCCACTTCACGACATGCATTATTACTACAAGTTAATGGTTCATTTCTTTCCTTGTTCTCTCTTAATTTTTATCTTGACTATGCCTTATGGATTAATCACCATAGTATTGTATTAACTATTTCTTCGTTAGCACAATGGCGTGCAAATATTTTACATCCCTAAATAAGAATGTTGTTCAAACATTCCACATAAACAACTCCACCACATGATTCTCGTTATTATAAGAAATCATATTATTTCTGCATATTAGCACGTTACATATATAGATCACAGTGCTAAACGGCTTATCAAATAGCTAAAATGCAATTTATAAAAAAAAGTCATTCCAATTTTGTCACATAGAACATTCCAAATGAGGGTCTATTCAAAATTTAGCACTTTGATTGCGATTGAGAAGACATTCCCAATATCATCCGCATAGAGATACCCATATATAGTGCATCCATGGAACATGTGAGGCATCAGATTCAACAAGTTGCACAACATTAATTATTTTGCATTATATTTAAAGTCGCTCAAACATTTCAAGTTTCATAGGAACACGAAAAACTGAATAATCACAGATATTTATAACAAACTAAAAATACCATTGTATCGATCATAGGAAACAAACAGATGCATGGACGCATGATATACTACCCAAATCGAATGATGGCACGCGATACAAAAAAGTTCTCTTTTCTTCGAGAAAATGTAACAACATGAAGTATACTAGAAACATATATCTCTGCTCATGGATCGGAATACACAAAACATGCATGCAATAGTAAGATACATAGGACTATGAATCCTCGACTAGGTAAACCAAATAAGAATTGAACCAAATAAGATACATGCAGCGGTACGTCAAACCGCCAAAGAACCTCCACACATATGAGGGAGGATAGAAGAGCTAGCCATATCAGGCCACGATAACCTACACCCAACTAGTTGGAAAGATGCATCATGTCACCCCTAGCGCTGGTGCCAACACCAGTATTGCCTTCAACGTCGGCAGAGGTCCCTGCGTCACCTGTCATGGTGCTCATGTTAATGAACCAGCCTTTCTGATGCGTGCTCACCTTCATCCTCTTGTTCCCTTCCATGCCAGCACCATTGGCGTATGGCACTAGCGGTGGCAAGGATGATGATGCCTCCGTCGGTTGCGTCGATGGCGGTGGCGCCATGAGGGCCGCACCTCCAAGGCGCTCAATGCGTTCCTTCAGGTGGTTGATGCGCTCATTGATCACCAATCCGAGGTTGGTGAGCTCCTGGACATTGAGGTCTGCCACTGGGCGCTTATCGGTGGCGGCCTCATAAAGCATGATGGTAGCATCACGCTCACGGTTGACATCGTCCGCCTTGCTCGTGCGCTCCCGAGCCTTGGCGATGCGCTTTCGGAGGTACTGCTCCTGGTTCGTCACCCTCTTGAACCTATCAATGTTCGGCGCCGAGTTGAAGCGGGAGAGGATTGCTCGTGCCTCGGGGGCAGAAGGCCAAACCTCTGGCTTCACCTCGCCCTCTCCATACACCACCACACACACGCCAATACCACACAACGAGGCCAGCTCTCCGGCCTTCTTGATCAAGCCCCTGCGCCGCTTCTTGAATGTGAGGCGCCGAGTGGAATCCTTAGCGACCTTCTTGAGGATGATCCTATTGCGAGCCATGTTGCCCAAGCTACAAGTTAGTTAGCTAAGCTAGCTAGCTACTGTAGTATCCGACAAATTAATTAAGGTGAAATGCTTTCTTTTGTGTGAGGTGGTAGGATGGGAGAAGGGGTGGCTTTATATGAGAGGGTCAGCTAGCAGGGATGACTACAACATAGCTTTGCAAAAACCAGGATTCAAGGAACGGAGGTACTCTTTCTTTTGTAGGATTTACTTTTTTATTACTAGGATATGGAGGAGGAGAAAACGCGTGAACAAGTGATTTTTAATGTGCAGCTCTTTTAGCTCTTAATTATTACCATTAATTTAAGGCCCATTTGGAACCTGACAAGTTCACATGAACTTTGCAGGATTTTGGAATCAATTAATTTAATTGTATTAGGAATTCCAAACAACGACAAAATTAACCTTTAGCTAGATGAAAATGATCACAGGTTCACATACCAGAGTCCAGAGAACTGTTCTTTCTTTCTTTTCTCAAGACTTGGGTGAAACAATATATACACAAATGCTTGGGATTAAGGTGCGTAGGAATAACTAATCAATAATTACAATGATAAATAAAGAAATAAAGGTTTGTTAGGATAAAGCTTACTAGCTATACAATATCAGTTATGGAATACTCCTTGCATGATATCTAACATTATCACAACAATTGAAAGCTTCTAATCTTGGCTTACAGTTTTTCTTTTCCACTTGATAATTTCTTATTTGTAGCTAGTTTAAGAAAAGAATGAATGAGTAACGCATAAATGTGGTTTCTGCAGGAAATGAGCTGAATTTATGTATTACTAGGATAAGTAAGTTATCAATTTTTTATTATTAGTTTTAGTCAAACAATGAAACTGGTTGGTTGACTATAACCACGCCTTGTTTTGGGGGCATATCGTTTCAGATATAGCTTATCTACTGTAACCCAAAATTGATGTTACATTATGCATTTCTCTATGTATTTTTCTGATAATCTTGCACAATAAATGTATGTATATACATATAAATTCATGCCAAAGAAGGGTGAATCCCTAATGGTAGCTAGGATTATATGGGAGTTCATATCACTTTTGGTATAGTCATTATCTTCGTAAAATCGTGGAATACTGGTTTTTTTGGCTGTTTGTAGATTTTTACTAGTTACCAATATAGCAGTAACTGAATAAAAAAACTTCACGTTTGAACGACGTTTAAAAGAACCTACTACTAATTTCTGGCATAAAAAAGTTCCTCTAACTTACACATGGAATTTTCTCCTATATATTTGTGCAAACATTATATTTTCATATATAATGAAGGATACCAATGAGGAACAAATTAATATGTTAGGTAATGACTAGTTTAGACATATTTGACAAAATAATTTCAGATTGTTAAGATTCTTTTATAATGACGAAAATGCCATTGTTATATGTTGTGAACCAACCAAAAACATTGAATTCCCCCTCACTTATAGTAGTGATAACCCAGCTAATCAGCAACACAGTTTTCTTCAATTGAGATTCTCTACAGTATACAGTACTACTCGCTGACATATGGGCCTGAGGGTATGTGGGGTTCACATTTCAGCAAGCAATACTGCACATGCAGTACTGTATAGGCTCTCAATTTTCTTCACCTCATTGTCTAACAGTTACCGGTTCACTAATGTCTATAAACCCCCGACCAGTCGACCGCACCTGACGTTACTGTCTTCACTTGGTTTGATTGTGCATGGATGGGTTGCAGTTCCTAAATTTTCTTGAAAGTAACGGCAGACCCCTGCCGACATACCCACACACCTACACAAAAATGAGTTGTAACCTAATTATCGACCATATCTCGGCCTACCCCAAGAAAAGCCACTCTATCAACCATAGCATGATCCTTAAGCAATGTTGTACTGTACTACCTATATCCAAATTTGTTCACCTCCCAATTTGGAAAACAAAAGGTAGAGAAAAGTAGGGTTGAGGTGAAATTTAAAACGGGTTCAAAAAAACATGCGTGTGTGGTATGGTGTCGGAGCCACTATACTTACACAAGTAGCCTAGCCATGCTGATTTATTTATTTTGTATTTAATATATTGGCCAGACGAATGGTGTTTTGTGTTAGCGAATCACCTGCAATGGTAGGTCAATGGTAGGTTAATGTTATGCCATATTCTTAGTTACGTTCATATTTCTGATTTATTTTTCTATTTTACTATTTTAAGAAAGATGTAACGGTTGATAGCATATGCAGTAGTTTTTCTATGATTGGAATTCATATATACTTATACTAGTATAAAAAGGAGGAGTTCACCCCTCCCAGTCCAACTGGCCAAATCAACAGGTGAAATCCCTGCCGTCCATCCATTCATCCTACAGATCTCATCCATCAAATCCATCCAACATCCGAAAATCAGATTGTTCCACGTTCCCCTATTAGCCTCTCTTCCGCCCCCCCCCCCCCCCCTACGACATGGTTCACCCAAAAATCCCCACCCTCACGCCAATCACCACCGACGCTGCCAACGCGCCGCGCCGCCGTCGCCCCATCATCCCTCCCACTCCACCTCAACCGTCCCCTCCACCGCGCCGGCCATGCGCTCTTTGCGCATCCTCTCCACTCCGACGGCTCAGCGGAGCTCGGCGCCGTTCATCGCCCACTGCCTACCCCTACCCTACCTGTGCAGTGTGCAGGTCGTGCCCGGAATCCCCGTGTCGCACCCCCTCCCCCTTCCCACAGGCGATCAAGGATCAGCCCGACTTCGATGGGATCCCTCGACCTCGGTGCCGCCCAGGAAGATCATCGTCACTCGCGGCGCCGCACAAGAAGTTCGTCGGGCTTTCTGCTCCTTCCCTGTCGCATGGGCCTCCTCGCCGGTGATATCCTCCCTTCTCACCCTCAGGTAACGCCTTCGATCCCCCGCTGCTGCCACACCTTGTCACATTCCAGTCCATGCCCTCTCCCAGATCGACTTGTTTGGATCCCTGAAGTTGGGGTTAGTTCTATGGATATTTGCTACTCCTGTTGATAGGTATATTGATCTGAATCATCTGGTACTATCAATTGCAGGTTTTGTACCGGGTTGGAATATATTACACCTTCTTCATTTTGTTCATATATGTGCTCTGGTCCATATCTGTTATGAGTCTGGTTACGACTTATAACATTCCTTGTCCTGTCCTCCTTGTATACGAAAGTAGAGCAATCAAACAATAAAAAGGGATGAGATTGAAGCAATTCCCGTGACTAGAAAACGTCCTGAAAAGCTGTTCAAGTTTAGACTGCTCGAGCCAATGACAGGCATATTGGTCCCTAATCCATTTCTTTTCTATATGAATTATATAGTAACGTACAGATGCATGTGCAAACCTGGGTTTGTACACGTACTGACCACAGGTGCAGATGAATTGACTAAGATATTAAGCAGTATATAAACAACTAAATATGTATGTATATATAAGGTTTGAGTATCTAAAATGTTTACTGCATTGAACTTAACAGATGGAATTTGCTTCTTCCACCCTTCATGTGATTGGTGGTCTGCCGACTGCTTCTGACAACTGAGTTGCTCTATTGGCTTTCGTGATTACGACTTACCGTCGTGCTGCGCCCTTCAATTTGTTGGTCTCGCTCGCCATGGTGGTAAGCACAGGCACATTGTTTTTTCTTTTATCTTTCTTCATGCGTTAATTATTAACTGAAACTTTGTTGTGCTATGAGCCAAGGAGTCAACGATATTTCCTTTCTACATTACGATGCAAGTAAAGCTAGCATAATTTTCCTCCCAATATATGGTTCAACCTTGATTCTAACCCAATGTGTAATGTTGCAAAATGCCTAACTCTGCAACAGTGCAAGATATGGTTCCACCGCTGGCCACGCTGGAGACGAGGTCGTTCCTCTTCCCCATCGGCCACAGCTGGAGCCGACGTCCTCCCCATCTGCCGCCGCCGACGGAGCTGAGGTCATCCCCAGCTGCCGCCGCCGCCGCCAAACTCCAGCGCTGCCACAGGTTACGACCATACTGAAAAACTGAAAATGTATGAAAATTTTCTCCAGTGGTTGAATTATCTCCAGCAAATGTACTTGAATGTCTCTGGTTAACCTAACTGCCACAGGTTAGAATCAATTGATTTATGCATACCTCTGCACATTGGCTGAAGATCATATTTATTTTTGAGCAAATTCTTGCATCTGAGATGAAAATCAGAATGCATATATGCATGCACTTTATGAAATTTGTGCAGTTTGTGCATAAGTCAGCGAGGATTGATTTTTCTTTCCCTGCAAGAAGAAGAAAGAGTAATAGGTAAACGGGAGGCAGGGCAAAAAAAAGATCATTCTATATGCACAAAATTTGAAGAAGATCATTCTATATACACAAAGTTTTACTGCTTAGACGTTATTAGAAAACATAACTTGGGAAAAAGGAGTAGGCTTGGCAATTATGTATTTCAATAGTTATCAGAAATTTTAATCGAGGATATATATATATATAAAAGAATGAATGTTCATCAAATCAGAGTTGATGGCTTGACAGGGTCGAGTTAAGTTTAACACATCCATGTATAGATCATTCTGCTTGCCACTTTGGATTGATGTCGTCTGCACTTTATATGACCTTTGGAATGGTAGTCTGCTTCGGAGACCAGGGAATGGTACCCATCTCTCTACTGAAACAATTTATGTGACTGTTTTTCATTCTGTTTGGACCATACACAACCTTTTCAGTTTAAGTGGAAAAGTAAATCAATTACAATATTTTGGTCACCTGTGTACATCTTGAGGTTTATATAAGGTCACCAGTTTATGTCTTGAGATTTATATAGATTTAGGCCAATGTGTACATCTTCAGATTTGGAGTGAATAAAACTTTGCAATATCCATGTATATGCCTCTCATCAAATAAAGCTATTTGTTTTGTAAGTTACTGAATACTGATGGTACAATTTTAATTTTTACTCCTTGGTATGTCCAGTGGTGGCAGCTCGATGGCTCACAGGAAAAGCAAGGGGAAGAGGAAGGGCGCAAAGAGACAGGGAAAGTGGACTATGAGCTATAATGACAGTGTATGCACCTTTTTTTCCATGAATTACTGACTTAAATGGACTAATAGTTGGGTGTCACATTGTATATTACAATAGATATTATATATTATTTCCTGTGATATATATTCCAAAACATGCTCTCAATCGACTAATCACAGGCTTGCTCATATGAGTCATTAAAGTTCTGCTATTTTGATCTGTTTGAAATCTACCTCCATGAGAATTATGCTAGCCATGGGCTATTGTATTCCTCCCTGTAATGCAGTTCTACAAATAAGAATATGAGAAATTGATGACATATTTATGTGCAGTGTCCTATTGTCCTATAGGGCATTCATATGGAGCTTTGGAATTTCTGTTAATGGAGGCAGAGACAAAAAGGAGAAGACTGTTATATGAATTTCTTCCTTGCATTTTGTTTCTATGTAGTAGAATATGGAAATAAGATTCACTTCAAACTTTTCAATAATTTAGTACACTTTCCTGCAGGTAAACATGCATTCTGATAGAGCCTAAAGCTGGTGGGACACTTATTTCCATCGTCTACATGATAATTTGATCATGCACATGAGTTGTCCTCTTGCTATGAACAACTGATAGAGCCCAAGATAACCACTGATCATCTTGACTGATGAACTACTAATTTCAATATGTATATGTATGCAGGTGGCCACTGATCGGTGCCCCTTGGCCTATTGCAGTGGATAATGTTGTTGGAAGCTCTACACCAAATCCATTTGCATGAACAGGTGATGCACACCAATTCCCCTTGGCCTACCCAGTGACATGCACTGGAATCTTAGCAATTGTCTGATCCTTATTAATTCAAATGCATCACTGCGCATTCTATAACTCTGTAACATCATGACAACTTGGGCTTTGATGATTGGGGAGACTGTCAGTAGGAGAAGAATCACCATCACCACAAAATCCACTTTCATTGCACTCTGGCGTGGACAATTGTATAGACATATAGCTGCAAGTGAAGGGAAAGATCAATTGTTGTACTTTAAAGGCTTCAGATACAACAAATCATTGCCTTATAATCTCTTTCGGTGGTGTTCGCATTTCAAGAATCATATAAATGTATTTTAAATTTTGTATAAAAAGATCAGATTGTATGAAGATAACCACTGTGCTATTATTAAGGATGTCAATTCAAATCTATATTCTTTAGAATTTTTCCTATGCTGAATGAATTATCTGGAATTAGATACATATTCTTGGAGCAAGAAACACAAGGTTTGCTTCTCTAGGTGTTTTTAATGGATCCATACAAATTTTCATCCTATCATGGTCTATGAAACTCTATTTTTATCGGTAGAATTTGCATGGAGTGCATTGCATAAAAAATGCCAAAACGTGTCTTGCACGTGCACGATAACTAGTAACATGATAATTATTACTGGTAGACTGTTGGTATCTTTGCATACATGTTTTTCAAATGATTATATTATATTATTTGGACAAGACTATAAATTGGATAAATTGGATGTCCGATTTTTTTCTAAAAATCGGGTGCCCTCCCGCATTGCGGATGTATTTCTTATCCTCTACCCTACACGTGCGTCATAGGCATCATGCCCGTGCTCTCTATGCACCCTGCATGGTTGTACTCTCCTACCATCTGCATCTGCAGGTATTCATGCGTGCATATAAAGTTTGGAGCAAGTTTCAATCAACTTTTTCTTCAAAATTATTTATCTAATATATGATCTAATTACGCCATTGTATTTCTTGCACATAAATATTTATAACAAGATTTCACGTGATTATATTTTAATTGTAATTCCCACAGCAAAACATGTGAAATCATCTAGTAATTGAAGAAAATATTGCCGTCAAGCAGCAGTAATCGACCGAATATATTGATGCACTAACTGGTAATATTGCTGCAACTCCGCTCAACTTTTGGTTGACTTGATCATATTAAATCTCCTACGTGCTCATGATTCACCCATAAGAGCATCTTCATTTCTATATACCGGTTTGCACGTTTTCTTGCTTAGGGCTGCTAGCATGCATGAACCACCAACCCAATACACAAAAGGTTAATCTCTCTTGGGTGTAAACAAAGTATCTTCCGGTGTTGTAGCTGCAGGCCTGTCCAGGAACGGATTAACAAATTAATCAACAACGAACTAGTCAATAGCTAGGTATTTCTAAATAGCAAGCCATGATGATCTGTAAGAGTGCTGGCATGCACCACCAACCCAATATTTTCTTCTTCTTTTCTTTTTTTTTTTAAGCTTGAAACCAGCTCGTCGCAGTACTATAGCAATTGTAGGTGGCGCCGGCCTAGCTGCAATATACTACTAATGATCGACTATACTTGTTTTTGTTAATTTTTTTGTTTATGAAACCAGCTTGCCTCGTGACCAAAATTAGCTCCAGTATCATATATCTTGTGACACATAACACAAAGGTCCCAAGAACACACACCGTACGTCCTGCTAGCTCTTCCATAACTTTGACCAATTCTTATTATATTTTTTTTAGATAATGGACCAATCCTAGGGCTGTGTTTGTTAGTTGAGGTTAGAAACCCATCCCCTCCGCACGGAAAACGGAGCGATCCATTAGCGCGTGATTAATTAATTATTAGCTTTTTTTTTAAAAATAGATTAATTTGATTTTTTAAGCAACTTTTGTATAGAAACTTTTTGTAAAAAACACACCGTTTAGCAGTTTAAAAAACGTGCGTGCGGAAAACGAGGGGGAGGGGTTGGGAACCAACGGTAAAGAACGCAACCTAAGGAGACGCCTACAAATCGGGCACTGTTTCGCCAAGTAGATTAAACTGTTTCACTAAATAGATCAAAAATGTTTCAGTCTTTTAAAAAGCTGAAACACAATCAAATCACCTAATAAAACATTTTGCTACAACGTATGAAACAACGATTTCCAAAAATTCAGACGTTGTTTCACCCTATATAAAAATAATGTTTCAGCAAATAGCGAAAGAATATTTCAATTCTTAAAAAAAGTGAAACACGGTTAGAACGCTAGATGAAACAATTTGGTTCAACGTATGAAACACCGATTTCCAAAAATTCAGATGTTGTTTCACCCTATATAAAAATAATATTTCAGCAAATAGTGAAAGAATGTTTCAATTCTTATGAAACAATTTGGTTCAACGTATGCAACAAACAATTTGAAACCATTTAAATACTTAAACCCAATGTACATCAACAACCCACGTATCCATTAAGATGAAATTATTAAACAGTATCAAAATCCACTGCAACATTTAATACATACATAGTGAAACATCACGAGTACACTAGTTGAAACATTGTTGGTGGAGCAAACAATGAAACAGATACCCTTTAATAGGGTGTTTCCGTTATATCCGAACAACTGTTGCAACGGGACGCGTTGTGATGGAGACGCGTATGTGGTGGTGGCACGTGGGCGGTGGGTGCACAGGAGTCCGATTTTTTTGGCACGCATATTTAATTTGTTATTCTCCATTTATATTTCCTCAATGTAAAAGTACTCTAATCCCCTCCCAAAGCCCGGAAAGCAAAGCATCTTCTGTACTAATCAATTATAAACTTACCCTAGCTAAGCTCGCACAAATCACGGTCCTAAGTGACAGGATCAGGTCAAACCGTGATGGCACGCCACGTCAACGCTTTGACCGCCACTAGCTAGCGCCTAGCTGCGCCCCCACCACCACCGGCTAGCTGCTGCATGCTGCCACGCGCGGTGGCGCCGGCCGGCCGTCTTCGTCGCTTCCGCGTGTCGTCACACTCCACTCCGTCCACCACCACCACCACCGCATCGATGGACGATGGACGCACCACTTCTATATATAATGACCAATCGTCGACCATGTCCGCACTCGCGCATATCACAGTCACAGCTGCAGCCATGGCGAAGCCCACTCCTGCTCCTCGCGCCACACCATTCCTCCTCGCCGCCGTGCTCTCCATCGTCGTCGTCGCGGCCTCCGGCGCGGAGGCGCGGTGGTACGGCGGCGGCGGCGGCGGCGGGTACAGCCCCAGCCCCAGCCCGGTGTCGTCGATCGTCAGCGAGCAGCTGTACGCCTCCCTGTTCCTGCACAAGGACGACGCGGCCTGCCCGGCGAGGGGGTTCTACACCTACGCGTCCTTCGTCAGGGCCGCGACGAGGTTCCCCCGGTTCGCCGCCACGGGCTGCGCCGACGCCCGCAAGCGCGAGGTCGCCGCCTTCCTCGCGCAGATCTCCCACGAGACCACCGGCGGCTGGGCCACCGCGCCCGACGGCCCCTACGCCTGGGGCCTCTGCTACAAGGAGGAGATCAACCCGCAGAGCAGCTACTGCGACGCCACCGACAAGCAGTGGCCGTGCTACCCCGGCAAGTCCTACCATGGCCGAGGCCCCATCCAAATCTCATGGTAATTACACACCTCAACTCCTCACTAATTAGTCACTCATCACAGAGGCAAGAAAACATTTTTTGAAAAAAAAAGGGTATATCGGGCCTCTACATCTAAGCTAGATATATATCGCCGCTGGTAGTACACACAGGTTTTACGATCGCTTAGGATCAAACCCAGGTGGGCTGCGTACACGGCAGTCAACGTCTGTGCTAGCCAACCAAGTAACACCAGGTTACCAAGACTAGAAAACATTATACTATTGGAATGGTATAATTTATATTCATAATTATAGATATCGCCTTTGGTATCTACATTAAAGATATCATACTAATATCAGTATGATATGCACATATCAGAGTTTAGTATCATCTATAGATACATGTCTAGTATCTATATTATAAATTTAGTATCTATGGTACTGTGATAATGTCTACATGTAAAATGTTCTATTTCTCTAAAAATCGTTTTCTAGTCACCAACGTAATGTATGCATGATGATGAGCAGGAACTTCAACTACGGGCCGGCGGGCCAGGCCCTGGGCTTCGATGGTCTGCGCAACCCGGAGATCGTGGCCAACTGCTCGGACATAGCGTTCCAGACGGCGCTGTGGTTCTGGATGACGCCGAGGGACACCAAGCCGTCGTGCCACCAGGTGATGGTCGGGGAGTACCGGCCCGGCCCGGCCGACGTGGCGGCTAACCGCACGGCGGGCTTCGGGCTGGTCACCAACATCGTCAACGGCGGGCTCGAGTGCAACCGGGCAGGCGACGCCCGGGTGAACAACCGCATCGGCTTCTACCGGCGCTACTGCCAGGTGCTCGGCGTCGACGTCGGGCCCAACCTCGACTGCGAGCACCAGCAGCCCTTCTAGCTTGCTATAAAAATTCATGTCGTTTCTCATGTCGCTGCTTGCGATTAGCTGTAAGATTTAATTTTAAGTGTTGTTGCGTGAACTGTGTACACGCCGTCTTGTTTTGTCTCATTCATTGGAAATTGGAATCAAGGAAAACTGCAATTGTGCTAGTTACCAGTGTTTGAAATTTCGGTTCGAAATTTCACCCCACACCGAAATGTTCATATCTCGCCCGAAAATTTCGGTTTTTTGCAATTTTTTGTGAATTTGGTCAAATTTTATTCAAATCCATTCAAAATCAGTCAAAATTTCAAAAAATTTCGTACGAAAAAATTCCGAAATTTCGGTTCTATCGCTCCCCCTCGGTAGAAACCCTAATTTCGAAATTTGAAACCCTGCTAGTTACATCTTCCTCTATCTTACCCGAAAGATGTAGGCCTGCGAATATATTTCACCGTTTGTTCGATCGACAAGAAAGGTAAAATCTTGATATCAGGTCTACTTAAACCATAAATTGAATGCTATGCCCCTAAACTTCTAGTAATTCCAATTGAGGCTACACATATCTGACTTTTTTTATTTTTTTGGAGATGGTGGGAGCACACTAGCTAGGCAATGGATGATCATGGTGGTTTTTGCCACATAGCAACACACAACTACACAAATTGGCCAGTCATCTTCATTGACTCCAACCAGAGCACTCAGTAGTCAGTAGCTAGCTTGGCACTCCACTCGATCTCACTTCACTAATGGAAAAATAAAGCTCCAGAATGTCTCAAGATTTCACCGAGCAATGAATGGTGATCAGTGTGTTTGCCGGTTGCCAGATAGCAACACAACTACACAAGTACACAAAGCAAGTAGCCAGTCTCCTTCGTTGACTGCAACTACTAGAGCACTCTGATCCGGATAGCAGTCCACTCTCCACTCTCACTGCTCCAATCATGAGTCACTAGTAATACGCCCGTACTAACTCTACGGTTATATTTTATAATGAAAATCAAGATATACTTGGGCAATATGAAAAAGAATTATTATACTGTTGCTAATTAGATACCAACGAGAAAACTCAAATTGCAATTTTTTTTGCATGTTTGAAAACAATCTAATTCCTTATGCGCTTAGGAATACAAACTAAACATATTGCGTAGAAGTAATACAAACCAAACTTCATATTACAAGCAAAAGCATTTTTATTATTTTATAAACTATATTGATCACAGGAGACAAATTTGAGCTGGATAGAAAGTTACAATTATGCAGAGTTTATCTTCTAAAGACTCACAAGTCATTGTCTAACTCGTCTGATCATAAAGAACAAGAACCCTATCTGGACCAGCCTTCATGTCTTCACAAAGCATGTTAGAGAGTGTAAGAGCAATTTTCTCCACTTTGCATCATGAAAATTGAAATTTGTCCTTTATAGTTTAGACTTGTTAATCTGTTTGACCATATGAATTAGTTTACAGAACATGCTGTAAATTTAAACTGCAGATGTATAGGCTATACAGATATTCCAACAAATCCCATATATCCTGAATTTTTTCAAGTGCAATCCTATAAACCAAATACTCAGAGAGTTGTTAGTCTATCAAAAATTTGCTACTCTGTTTATCTAAAAATTCCGTGTCAAACACCAGCACCACCAGATCACCATCGCCCATGAAAAACACAACGTTCATCATCAGTCTCTCAGCTACTCCCTCGGTCTCGAGGACCCACACCAACACGTACGGATATCCAAATGCGAATCTAGCTCATACAAGTACCACCCAGATTTAGTACCAAGAAGCTCAAACAGTTCTATTGCATCCACAATTGATTGCCAAGAAGCTAAACGCATACTGAAATACAGGTCAAATAAGACAATGAGATAGTCAGACCTTCTTCCCATGGTCATTAGTTTTCCACCTTCCACTTTATCTCCACCAATGCTATTGGCAAGGGGAAATCCTAAAAAGAGCATAACATTATTAAATTTAACATTCCTAGGGGAAAAGGGCAAGAGATTTTACAAGCATGACTGTTTGCGAACACCTAAACAGTATGTGAACAGAGAATGGTTAATTACTGAAACCATTTGCAATGAAAGAGCATGTCAGAAAGAAAAACCACATGTTAAAAAATAATTAGCACAACTTAAGACTGACGCACCACACACATTACTGTCCACCACCCACCCATAGATAAACTCCATAAAATTGATACTGTGCTACAAATTCCTAAGAAACCAACAAATCAATCCATCTCACCAAAAAAATAGCCAGATTTTTAATCGATCAATCAATTTATCATTCATGCATATTGTGACCCAGGGCCCATCGTATTCGATCCAACCTATTCAGTTGGACCACACCTACACTATCCTCGCTTCACACAAAAAAAAAACCAGAGTCAATCTCGGGCATTGCATCCTTATATGCTGGTGCTCCTCAAGCTAGCTAGGCGAGGTGGGACTAAACTTGCAACTGCTGCTGCTGCTTGGCACTGCTCAGTCGCCATGGGCTAGGCCCAAGGACAGCTGAGATTCTGCTGCATGCACAGTAGCTAGCTTGCTTAGTTGGCTCAAGGAACAAAGTAGCCCATCTTCTGTTATGTCATCTCTTTTTTAAAAAATTTTCTAATTAATCCAGCGCATCACATGTACCTTGCCAGAATGATAACCAAGGAATGGATGAATGGTTTAAACAAGTAATCAAGATAAAAACTAAGTATTTTCTTCGCTTCATCACTCGACAATATTTAATTCAAAGCTGAAAAAATAAATAGAAAAGAGAGTTAATTCGATCTCTTTCAAAGCTGGCAATAAGGTTTTAGGTTGCTTGGAGCTCGACCTCCTTGGCGGCAACTCTGTCCCGCCTAGAGCGTGCCTCTTAATTAGCAAATGGATTCAAAAGAGATATCAGGTTTTATGCACATGGGATTAATGTTAAAAAAAACAAAATGCTAACATCCATATTATTTGATCCACTTGGTTTGGGAATATTGTTTATGAAGATGTCCTGGACTGATGGATTAATGTAAAAAAACTAAAATGCTAACAGATTACTATGTGGCCGTTCTCCTATATTTTCCTTTGTCACATGTATCAGCTATTTGAAATATATTGATTTGGAAAAAAAATGACTTTCTTAAGGATTTGGATGTATTCATGGTCAATTCATGTAACCTATATTTTCCTGTCACTATTGAAAATGCTAACAATTTTAAATGCCTATTCACCCTTAATTAAGCATATGCTATGTAAACAAACCTGAGTGAAATATAAAATATATTTCTTCAAATTGAAGGAGGATGCGTACCTTTGAGCTTGACTTTTGGGGGATATTGTCTGAGAAGAAGGCATATCACGGGCTGTCAGTGAGCAACAAGAGACTTGAATCAGGAAATTCAGTCCACAGGAATCAATGCAACAAACTCTAATTACTTTGTCAACTACAGTACAACAGTAACTACCTCATCCTGATGAACAGATGAAGGCATGAAACAGAGAAGAGAATATGAATTTATTCAGATATTAAACATCTGTTTTTTTTTCATAAGTTCACTAATTATCTGAAAAAGTGTTCCTTTAGGCAATACATCGATAAGTGCTTGCACATTACTAATGCACGATATGTACATATTCAGGTGTCATGAATAAAAATGTAAACCACATTTGACATTTTAAAGGAAAAAATAACACTGCACAAATCTAACATTTTAAGGAAGTTATCACTGCACAAATCAGAAGTTATCACTGCACAATTCCAGCATTGAGGTAAATTCTCATTCTGTATATAACCTTCGGTACACATCACAGAATAATGTATACAACTAAAAGTAAAAGAAGCTCTGAATATTGGCATCATGATTCAGATAATTAAATGTCTTCTTTTAACTTGGATGTCAATTCAGATGGTGTTCTCTTAAAAGAGCACACAACATGTCTATCAATTTAATTGGTTTCCTGGGCTATGTTGCTGACCAAGCAATGAAGTTAAAAAAAATTAGCATTGTATGAGTTCGATCAGAATTCATTTGTTGCAGCATTCCAACGCTGCTAATTTAAGCGCTTTCTCTGAATTTTCAGATATAAACATCCCAATCATGAGAGAAGTAAATAATTTCACAATGCAGATGATAATCAAGTTAAACCATTTGCATTATATAAAAAGATGCAGATGCTAATGAAGTTGATTAAACCATGACATCGTCATTGATAGTTTAGTAGTGGGATATGCATACACACATAAGAAACATGAAAGTTGCATTATTAATCACATCCACTGATATAACGATTTTGCATTTCTACAGTAAAATGCAAAATTGCGATGGTTACCTAATTACTTTGTTGGCCGGCGGGTTCGATGACCTGCGATGGCGAGGAGTCCTAGGGGTGGCGCGACTGATAGTGGACGATAAGAATCGATGACTACCTGACTTGCGACGCGGTGGGGTGGAATCCGGTGGCAACGCGCGAGGGATCGACGAACTGATGGCGGCACGGTGGAGAGGGCGCCGGTGGCAGCGCGCGAGGGATCGAAGCTGACTTGCGCTGTGGAGAGGGCGCCGGTTGCGGCGCAAAAGAGATTCGGTGGTGAGGAGATCGGAGGAGGCGAGGCGAGGGCGATGACCCCGTCGTAACGTTGGTCACCGGCGATAAGTTGAGACGACGGCTGCGCTCCGGGAGAGAGGGAGCGATGGGAGAGAAGGAGCGGAGAATGCGCGTGGAGGGATGGATGGGGCGCACGGAGATGATCGATCGGCGGTGGCAACGGCTGCACTCGGGAGAGAGGGAGCGCAAATTGTGCGTGAGGAAATGGATGGGAAGCAGCGATTTCGATCGAGGGGCGCGATTTGGGGGCGTGGATGACGGGAGATTGGGAGAGGGGACGAAGCGGTGTGAGGAGATGGTGGGAGCGATTTGGGACGTTGGATTCGAGCGAGACAATCCTGACCGATCAATGAGGAATGAGCATGTAAACATCAGTTGGTGAATTATAGAGTAGATGACTCATGAGTGCCTCGAGATTTCAGTGAGAGTGTCGTCATTATCGCATCACTATCACTCCACGTGCTGCTGGCAAGCAGTAGTGATTGATCTAGGTGTTAAAAATATTTTCTCCTCGTCTACTGCAGCTTCATCATCTCATAGTTGTGGTTGTATCATGTCAGTTGGATAGGGCAGGGGGAGAAGGATTGAACACAACACTATTACTACTACATGCTCCCTCTGTTTTAAAAATAACTTAAACTATCTAAATTCATCCCTAGAGTTTAAGTTATTTTGATACAGTACTAGATTTATATTTTAGGGACGGAAGGAGTATGAGCATGATGACATCTATACCCAGACTCTTTGTGTTTCTTCCCAATTCTGAATTAGGCCAGGTTACCTACGTAAACTTTCAGGACATAATCTAGACTTATTTTTTCCAACGAAACAGTATGTCTCTGGAGAAGGAATTTTTTTTATTTTTACATTCTTTTATTAAAATATTTTTTAAAAAATTTTTGTTTTGAAAATTTCCAAATCTAGTCGCCTCTCACTCTCTAATCGCCCTTCCAAAGGGCGACAAGGGACCTAAATGTAATTTTTTTATTTAGGTTCAAACTCTTTCTACCGGTTTTAATTGCTTAAAACCTAATAATGCTTATTCGACACTCCAAATGATTTCAAATGAAAAAGTGATAAACAATAAAGTTGTAGATCTCGTCGAGATCTACAACTTTTATATAAAGTTTATCTCCATCCGATGTCGTTTGAAATATAGATCTGAGATTTTTTAAAATAGGTTTTATATTTTGTAACGAATATTTGAATATCTAAATGATCTTAAATGAAAACGTTGTTAACTTACAAAGTTGTAGATCTCTTCGAGCTCTACAATTTTGATATAAAGTTTTATTTCATCTAACTTTATATAATAATTTTAAATTGTAAAATCATAGAGCTAAAAAGATCTGCTGGAAAATTTGCATTTAGGTCCCTTGTCACCTTCTTAGGAGGGCGATTTTTAAAAACTGCCCTCCCAAAGGGCGATAGGCGACTAGATTTGTAAATTTTCAAAACAAAAAATTATTTTTGTAAATATTTTAATAAAAAAATGTATAAATAAAAAAATCCTAGAGAAGGACACGAGTCATTTGGGCCAACCAGACCTCCGGTTTGCATGCCAAACCGATATGCCGGCCCATGAAGCGGTGCACTCGCCTCGCGGTGCTCTCGGATTATCCGGTGGCCATAAACAGCCATATAATTTGTGCTCGACCAAAATGATTGTGCTCGACCAAATCTATCGATGAGTCATTGCGCATTTTTTTAGCTAGTCTAGCCCTCACGCTTGTTAAGTTGGGTTTAATTGTTGGCTATCCTTGTCGTGGCTGGATGGCATATTGGCATATACCATGATCAACTTGGCATCCAGTGACGTACACTTGATATGTACTTCTACTCACTGGTCTCAACTAATCGTGGAGAACCTGCATCTCCATTGGAGATGCATGATCTAATCAGCAATTGACTAAGGCTTGGTGATTTTGTCATGTCCTCAACTTTCAAGATTGACAAGCAAGTCGAAACCTCGCAAACAAATAAAGGAAGAGCTAACCAATACATAAGCAGTGTCGAGAGACGGAGAGGGGTGTGTAATATGTAGATTGGTATTCGCATGGGCAATTGCAGAAAATTCAGTTTAATTAGCAGGATACATACAAAGAAGATCATGAATTAAGACATTATAAAATTAGTTGAAATCCAGTTGGTCCACAAGTTTCAGAATCGATACAGAAAATCCAGATGGGTAACTAATTGCAGAAAATTCAGTTTTCCAGGATATATACATGTATATCCAGAGGCCTGATCATTTTTTTTTTTGAGGTGAACGACGGCAGGAGCTCTGCCGGAATTTCATTAGAGGAGAGAAAAACAGTTCAGAGAATACAGGGGAAGACATTGAAGGAGAAGGGAGTAAACCTGAAACAAACAAAACGGAATCCGAAAAAGAAAAGGCAATTAGGGGGGTTGGAAAGCAGTGTGTCTGAGATCAAGTTCCTCCTTTACTATTCTCGCAACGCGATCCTCTGTGTAAGAGATGTTTTGAAAAATTCTTCTGTTTCTTTCCAACCAAACGTTCCACCAAGTGGCGAGAAGAGATCCTTTAACCCTGAATTTGAAAGGTTTGGGGTGTAGTTGATTGAGATCAGCCCACCAAGTTGCGGTGTCATCTGCAGGTTGTGCCCCCGGTATGTTTTGCCATTGGCACACCATAAGCCAAACTTTTCTGAAGAAGGGGCAGACATTGAAGAGATGGTTAGTGTCTTCAAACGCCTCTCCACACAGGCTACAAATCCAATTGCAAGGCCAGTGCCGGCGCAAAAGATTTTGGGCCGTGAGAGTTTTTTGGTGAAGGATTAGCCATCCAAAGAAGCGCATCTTTGGTTCAGCTGGGCACCTCCAAATGGAATGAAAGTCAATCGAAGAGAAGGACCCTTGGAACTGAAATAAATAAGCACTGTTTGCAGAGTAGGATCCCGATTCGTTCAGGTTCCAAGTGATGTCGTCATTGGTTTGCGGTAGAAGCTGAACATTTTGCAGCATTCCCCCAAGCTGGACAAGATCGCTGATTTCTTCAATTGTAGTTATTTGCCGAAAGGAAAGAAGCCAAGAATTGTTTGTCAATTCCGTTTTAACCGATCTCTGTTTGCGCTTAGCTAGGTTGAAACACAAGGGTGCAATGTCTTTTGGACATGTATTTTGCAGCCACTTATCATGCCAAAAATTTATTTTTTCTCCATTGCCGACATTTATCGTAGTGGCAGCCTGAAAGAGTCTTTTGTCGCAGTCATCGCAAGGTAAATCCATTCCAACCCAAGGCTTGTTGTCCTCTTTCCATTTGAACCAGAGCCACCGTAGTCTTAGAGCGCGAAAAAATTTCTCAAGGTCTGGAATTCCAAGGCCTCCTAAAATTTTTGGTCTACAGACTGTACCCAATTTACCAAGCTACTTCCCGGATTTGTTTTGTCAGGGTCTTCTCCCTTCCATAAGAAGGATCTGCGGTAACGATCTATTCTACTGATTACCCATTTGGGAGCTTGAAGGGCAGTTAGATGAAAGGTCGGCAAAGCACTCAACACTGATTGCACAAGAATTCTTCTCCCTTATGACGTGAAGTAGCCCAGAGGCCTGATCATGAACCGATACAGATCAAGTAGTTGAGATCCAGTACGTACGTAGACCACATGAATCGATACATAGACGCAAGACAGGTTTCACTAGTACTACTAGCTAGCTTCAATCACCTTAGATGTATAGTAAAGATGAGATGTAACTACTACTTGGTGATAGCATAGACCGCGTAGATGATCCCCGGGAGATAGCCGAAGAAGGTGAGCAGAAGACAGAGCCAGAACTCCACCTGTATATCGAGCCAGAGACCCCCCGTCAGATCAGATCAGAATATCAGATCATTGATCGATCACCCACATGTGCATATATACACACATAAGCCAATCTCGTAATAATTCAGTTTAATCTGCAAATTAAATCAAGGAAGAGGGCTTTTATGTACCTTGCATCCGAACTTGAGGAAGACGCCGAGAGGAGGGAGGATGATGGCGATGAGGATGTCGATGCAGTTGGCCGTGCCGTCCGACATGTCTTGCAGCAGCTATAGGCGCTTTGCCGCTCGATCGATGTATGGCTGACTGCCGATATCGATCAGATCACCGGCCGGCGCAGGCAGTGCGGAGGCTTAATTCTCGTAGATGACTTGTATATATTGATAGATACCTACTACTACTACAAGCAATGAGGATTTTGGGCCGGCGGTCGGGGTGCTCGTGACCCCGAGCGATTCGGCAAATCAGATGGAAAGTCAAAAGTAGCTCGAAATAAAGATATATCGATATGGGCGGAGAGGGCAATCGCGTCTATTATTACACTCCTTGAATTCCACGTGATTTCCGTCCGTCCTTCCTCCACCGGCCGCCGGCTTTGCGTCTCCTTTCACTACTCTCTTCCAACACGTTCGGACTTGCGGTAGGTTGCAATCGCTCCAATCTCTCCGTCGCATCTAATCAGCACCGGCGGCGCCAGCCAGGTTATCCGTACTTGTGGGCTGTCTCGTGTGGTTTCCATACGCCAACACACCTTCGTTTTCACTGGTGCGAGTTCGCACGGTCCAGCCCAATTAAAATTGTGGGTTTCACTCCGCGAAGGTTTGCTATGCTTAATTTCGTTTTAGACCCTGTTGTTTCATGACGAAGGACAGCCCGTTTGGAGCATAGCTTTAGTAAGGCAAAGTAAGTCCACTTTAGGCCCTATTTATTTCACACCAAACTTCCCCCAAACTCCCAACTTTCCATCACATCCAAAACCTTCCTACTCACATAAACTTCCAATTTTTTTCCAAACTACCAACTTTCTCTAAACTTCTCCACAATTTTAGGAACTAAACACAGCCTTAGTTCCCTCAAATATTGGTCCAATCTTATTCGTATCTCAATCGTAATATCAGATATCTTGGCTCTCCAACTATTGAATCTTATGCAAAATAGCCCCAGTGGTTTTATGGGCGATTTTCGCTCATGTTGATTTGGTCCAACTAGCTAAGTCAGCATATAGGCCTAGGGGTTACGATTCCGAGATGGCCTTCCGTTTCTGTCTCTAGCGGAATGACGGTTTTCGTGAAATCCGGTGGAAAGCCGGTATGTTCCGAACAAATTTCATAAACCAAAAATTTAAATACAAATTCCCTACGTTTACCGATAAGCTTGCGAAAACCGGTCGGCTTTGGCGAAATTCCAAGCAAAATCATCGAAATTTCAATCGGTAACTAGAAAAAGAGGTAAACTGAAATTGTTTTCCTTTTTTTAATTTGTTATTCTATTCTTTCCTACTGTAAATTTCAGTAAATACACGGAATACATAAATTTTCAAAAAAATTTATATCCCAATAGGTTTTATGAATATCATACTATTTATAAGATTTTATTTGATTTTTTTTCCTTATTTTATCAATTCAAATTTGAATTTAGATGAAACTCATCGAAATCTCATACGGATTCTACTTTCGAGCCTTGTCGAAACCTCGAAATTTCGCGAAATTCGACCGGTTTTCGTCGGAATAACCCCGCATGTCAGTGTCTCATCGTTTTCCATCTCTTTCTTTTCTCTCTTCCTCCTGCCTCCTCTTCCTTTCTCTATCTGTTCTCTCTGCAGTCAGCCCCTTGTATCTCCCCCCTCCTCCATGGTAGCTGATGAGGAGGATACGACGGTCGAGCCAGGGAGCTAGCAAGGCCGAGGCGACGGGCCCACGTGTGGAACGCCTTGACAGCGGGATCTGGTGCCATCTCCATTTGTCGCCGCCTCACCAGAGGGAAAGAATCAAGGCAATGGTGGCGTCTCGTCGGGCGGCGTTGACCAGACCAGGAGTAACTCCCGGCTACTCCCACACTTGCCGATGAGCACATAGTGGAAGCTATGGCTATCAACGACGCACAGAGGCTACGCGGCAGGGGCGGAGGCCGGCAGATGCGACGCGTGGAGGAAGGTGGGATGCCACTTCGTACCCTGTCTCTGTCTCGCTAGGTGCCTTGAGTCAAGCGTGCAGGCCGACGGGGGCGGCACAGGGAGGAAGGTAGTATCGGCCGTGAGGGGGAGGATCTCAAGTGGCGAGGCCTTCCACCGTTGCCTTCCATCAACAATGCGGAGCAGGAACGAGGAGTGGCAGCTTGTAGCGTGCTCCCCATCTCCCTCGGTGCCTTCCACCGCGCCAGCCGTCTCCACTGTCGAAAACGTCCTGCTCCTTGTCGGGGCACCGCTTGATGCGGAAGGCCTTGTGTCGTCGTCCCGCGGCCACCCTCCACACTGTGCACCCCTTGCTATCGCCAAAAAAACATGGGGGGAGAGAGGTTAGAGAAACAAGGAGAGAGAGCAAGGGGAGTGTGACAGGTGGGTCCTATTTTATTTTTTATTTTCTTTGTTAACTAGATGCCACGTCAGCAAATACCACTATCAATACTATCGTGGGAGTCAAATTATACGGTTTTTAAGCTCTATCTATACTGCGGTCAGGGAGACATATGGGCCAAGAAGGTTCCGTTAGTAGCCCAAACTAAGATGTATGAATTTTCCAGCCCCGCACTCTGTCAATCTTGGGTGTGTTGTAGGCTTGTAGCTTGTGGATGCCTCGTGCCTGGATAGTGGCATACACTGCTATAAAAATGACATCATCACTGGGGCATTCCAGTGACGCACAAGTCATAACGCAATTGATAGTATTAGATACTAGATACTTTGATACGTTGGTTAAAATAAATGACTGATCGTATAGCTAACCGCTGACTATACTACTACATCTCTCTTGAAGATGCTTGCTATATCTCTCTTGTAGATGCAGGATCCAATCGAGCAATAGACTAACTCAGGGTGGGTTTAGATCGTCTGCTGTAACCAGTAAGGCCCACTTTTGACAAGTTCTTAATCTAACTACTGAGTTGGTGCACGTGTGTTCTTCATTTCAGATACAGGTTCTAGTCTTCACATTGCAACGGCCACACTTCACACAACATGCATACTTTTGGAGTCTTCGGTCTCTTCTTTTTTTCAATTACAGATCTTAACTAGTACTGAAAACTGAGGGCTTGTTTCACTGTTTGAGGAGATTAAATTTCTAAAATGCAGTTAATTGGTATTCAGTTTCTGATAATATGAAAAAACTGAGTTTCTCATCTTATGAGTTCTAGCTTATTTTCTAAATTTTACAACTACAGCTTAATTATGATTTAAAAAAATGCAGCTGCTAGCAAGCAGACCCTAAATCATCGGATACTAACAGTGAAACAAAATACGTTGTTGCATAAATATAGATTAAAAAATAGAGGTGTTGTCAATCTTTATGAGGCTTCGAGAGTCCAAATCGAAATGAGATAAACCGGCTAGGAGAGAGATGTGCAATACTAAGGGTGCGTTTTTACCACCTCCTCCTAACTTTTACTTTCTCATTTTATGTACACGCGCTTCAGAAATTGCTAAACGACACATTCTTTTTAAAAGTTTCTATATAAAATTTGCTTTTAAAAATCATATTAATCCTTTTTCAATTTTATTTTAGCTAATAATTAATCATGTGGTAATGGATCGCTTCGTTTTGTATGCCGGAGGTGAAGTACCCAACCTGCATCCCATAAAAAAAATTACCCAACCTGCAGCTCCGAGCGCAGCCTTAGAGACTGAGACAGATGTCAATGCAATTTGATCGTTTAATAAAATTCATTTTACACATAAGCCATTAATTTGATATGTCACTATTTCTCGAAATGGTTGCATTGTATTACCTTCGTCTAAATATATATAATGTTTTGGATTCAACATGGGTATTAAAAAATAGATAAAATTAAATAGGAGAAGATTACAATTAATTGAGACGAGTAAGTGTGCAATGTTGTGATTAACTGAGAAGAGAATAAGGTTAATCTACACCAGCAGAATCAACGATCCAAAGAGAGATGTATGATCGCTAATGCGCAAAGCAACAATGTCTCATATGATTGTAGTCAAGTCGTCAACGTTTCTTTCAATCATAGTAATCATCAACTGACGGAAAGGTCAATTAGCTAATCAGAGTTCTGAGCATATCAAGTAATATCAGAGGTTACCATATGCTGACTGTTATGTATGAAATGAAAGCCGAGGACATAACAAAGAAATGAAGAATCTTTTGTTGACTGTTGTTATGTTCTTAGGTTTCAAAATTAACCGACAAAGCAAGTCACATTCTCCCCAAGGACTGAAGCAAAGGCACATAGATAATTAATTAAAGAGGCCGATCATGAATTGATACAAACTGATACTACCTCCGTTTCAGGTTATATGACATTTTGACTTTGGTCAAAATCAAAATGCTTTAAGTTTGACTAAGTTTGTAAAAAAAATAAATAAATAAATTTGGTCCCATGTGGTCCCACATGTCATCCTCCCTCTTCCCTCCACCCCTCCTCTCTTTCTCTCCCCTACACTGCAAAAGGGTAAGCAGCGGCGAGCAGCGCAGAGCGGTGGGCGGAGCGACAGCGGGCGGTGGGCAGAGCAAAGGGGCGGCGGGTGGAAGCAGAGCGGCGGAGGGCGGTGGTTGGAGCGACGGCGAGCGCTGGGCGCCAGGCGAAGCAGAGGGGCGGCGGGTGGAAGCAGAGCAGCGGTGGGCGAAGCGACGGCGGGCGCTAGGCACCGAGTGGAGCCGAGGAGCGGAGCGGCAACCCCGTGCACCACCTATTGCTCCTCCACCTCTACTGCGCGTCTCCGCACCCACTGCCACACCTGCTTCGGGTCGCTGCTGCCGGCCACCGCCGAGGCCATCTCGCCTCCTCCTGGTGGGCGCAATGACCGCTGTAGATCCGGCGGGACTTCATCCCTAGGCTCACCTCGTCGTCGTCCGGGCAGTGGGTGGAGGAATTAGGCGCTGACGTCGGCGACGGGTTTTCGCCAAATCCACCTCCATTGTCCACCATTGACGAGCTCGGGCAACGACTCGCCGCCGCATTTTCTTTTCCCTCCTTCCGGCGCGCGGGTGAGGAGTCGGGGCGCGGCCAAAGCGAGAGGAGGGGCGCACAGCGGCGGGAGAGAGGAGCACCACGTGGTCAGCCTCCTTGCCTCTCTCTCTTTCTATCATCCGCGGCGAAGAGATGGGGTGGAAAAGGTGAGACCCACTGATATGTGGGTCCCACTATTTTTTATTTGACTGACGGGTGGGTCCCTTATATTTTGTTTAATTTTTGTAACGCCCCACTTTTCGCGAGACGTTAAAAGCTAATTTATTTAAAATCCTAATTGCGAAAATTTCGTTCTTTGAGTGTTTGAGTCTAAGTTGTGCCATAGATCTCAATTAAAAATCCCTCCCTTGTCTCCATACCCTGTTATCAAAGATCGTCTCCTCAAAATTTCCATCCCAATATAATCCCGAAGTTCGATCCCTTCTATTCGGAGTTCCATCCTGAAACCCCACCCGTGATCTTTGTTGAATGCCCGAACCCTAACCCAGTCCAATGATTCACCTCCGAGACCTAAATTCTCCCTTGTTTCCTTCAAACCGACTCTCGAATTCGAACTTAACCTCTCAATTTCATCTCTCCCTCTCTCTACCTTCCCTTGACTCTCTTTCGAATAATTGATCTCAACTCCCATATTTGTAATCTCCCTCCACCTATCGCTCCGTCATTCGTTGAAACCATTTCCGAGTATTTGCTCCAAATCCCCTGGTGCAGATCCATATTGAATTCCTTTTTGTGAAACCCAATTCCCGAGATTTCCCCTCTCTTTGAAACCCCATCCAAGTAATCCTAGAACAATCCCCGAGTATAGATCTATCCCCAGGATAATATCCGTTCCAAATAATCTCGTCTAAACCCTTCTATTCAGATTTCTCTTCTAAATCCCTTACCCACATATCTCGTCGAGTAGTCAAACTCAAACTCCCAAGTTACACTCTCCTTCTCTAAATTATCCATCTCCCTTTGACTCGTCTCTGAATATTGTTCCCTTCCTTGACTCCTTCCTATTATCCCGAGACCAAGTATAGACTTCGAAATTCGAATCCAGACTCCAGCCCTAAACCTCCCAATTAAATCTCTCTGTGAAAGTCTATTTAACCTCCCTCATAGGTTGGATTCCTTCTTCCTTTTTCCTGGTCCACTTCTTCCTTCTATTCCAACCCATCTCTCTCCCTCTCCCTAAAGTTTAGACCTATCAATCTACCTACACCAATCTGAGAGTTCGAATTTCCGTATTCGGATTCCTCTTGTAAAACCCTATCCGCATTTGTCGTCAATCCTCAAAATTCAAACTCATCGATTGGTTCATTTCGTCCCTCTCTCTTTCGATCGATCTACCTATCTACATATCCATCGACCTATCTGTCTCTCGATCTAATCATCGATCTCTCTACCTGTCAACCCATCTAACTATCCGTCTACCGATCTCTCTGTTGATCTATCTATCTCTACGATATCCATCGGTCCGTCCGTCTACCTATCTATCTTTGAAATCTATCCCAAAGAAATACCAAATTCCCGCTTGGATGCATTCCCTTGATTCCTCCCTGTTTTCCTGAGACCAAGTATCAAGTTCGAAATCCAAATTCAATTTCCAAATCTCGTTTCCTCCCGAATCGATTTCCTTGGAAAAAGTCTAATTTGCATCCCTCGGGTTTGTGGGCCGAATTCCCCTCCCTCGGCCCATCTCTCCCCTCTGCCCTTCTCTCTCACGTGCGCCGCACGTGGTCGCTCAGCAGAGCCGAGAGAGGAAGAGAGCTCTCGCCTCTCTCCCTTTTCTCTCCCTCTCCGTTCGCTCTCTCTCTCTCTCTCTCCCCGGCGCCGAATCCCGCCGACGCCGCTCAAATCCACACCGCCTTCGCTCGTTCCCGCGCGCTCGCGCGTGGCCGACCGCCCGGCCGCCGCCGCGTCAGCCCTGGTCCCGCCGCTAGCCGCCAAAGCTTGGACGCAGAGAAGCTCGCCTCGTCTGCCGCATGTCCTCAAAACGGGAAAAGCAAAACCCCCCTTTCCACTGCCTCGTCCTCCCTTTTTCCTTCCCGAGCTCGACCGCTCTCCCTCTGTCCTCGTCTCTTTGCACGTGGAGGCAGAGAGCCGCTGACGCCGGTGCGCCAGCTCGCGGCCCCCACTTTGACCGCGCCGGCCCGCGCTCCGCGTTCAAATTCGACCGCTCGATCCACCGACCCCGCCGCCCAACGCATCCTCGCCGTCGCCATTTTCGGGTCGCCTACGAAACCGTCGCCCCACCGCCAGCCGAGCGCCAGCTCGTGTGCGATCTCCCCCTTGCCTATAAATCCTACCCACCGAGCCCCAAATCCTCCCTCAACCTCGGTCGCCGTCGCGCGGTCAACCCCGGAGCACCGCCGCCTCCTTCGTCGCCACGGACAAGAACGCCGCGCCGACACCAAGCCGTTCCACCCCACGTCCCCTCCTTCCCTGGTGCGCCCGCTTCGGCGTCGCATTCGTCCCCGTGCGCCGCCAACGGCCTTCCTCCCCTTCCCATCCTCAAATCGCCGCCGACGCCATTCCTCGCCGATTGGTGAGCTCCCCGTCCCCTTCCCCTTGCCGTACGCCGTGTTGCTTCGGTCTCGTTTTCACTCTTCTCGCCATCGCCCTGCCACCATCGCCGCCGAGCGCTCCGCGCGCCGTCGTCGGCCCTTCTCTCTCGTCGAACCAGCTCGCTGTCGCCCTCCCGGAACTCCTCGCGCCCCCTCTCTGTTTCCCTGGCCGTGCCCCTCTCGGTGCTATGACCGCCCCGTCATGCTCTGTTCCCGCCGCCGCTGCGCTCGGCTGAGCGCCGCCATTGGCCTCCCTCTCGGCGACTCCCCGCGCCACCGCCCGCCTTGAGCTCCCTTGAACCACCCCAAACAGTCGCTCCGGCCGCTGGCCTCCCCTCCAACTCCGGCACCATGTCGCCCGATTTGCCGCCGCCGCGCATGACCGCGCGCCGCCGTCGGCCATCCCCTCGCCGTATCCTCTCGTCTCCACCCTCCTGGAGCCCCCTCGACTCTCCCCGAACCGCCGCCCTAGCCGCCGGCCTTCTCTCTTGTTCCCGCGTCGTGCCGCCCGATTCACCACCGCGGCACACGGCCACGCTCTGCCGTCGGTTCCCCCCCCCCCCCCCCTCTCTTCGAACCTGCTCGCCACCACCTTCCTCGGGCCCCTCTTGACCTCTCCCTTGCTGCCCCGTGGCCGCCGGCCTCCCCTCCAGCTCTCGCGCCGCGCCGCCCTTTTCGCCGCCGCGCAGCGCCGCCGCGCGAGCAACACCGGCGACCATCGGCCTCCGCGCCCAATGCGTGTGCGTCGCAACACCACACCGATTCGATCGAACCATAGCCCGCGCCCTCTTTTTCCCTCCCATCGCGTATCCACGTCGGCAATCCGGCGAGCTTCGCCACCGTCGCCGGCCGCCGTCGCGCCCCTTCTCTCCGATCTGATCCGTGGAACCGATTCCCCGCCTCCTCCTCTCGCTTCCAGTGCCTGCCGCCCACTCCGATTCGCCGCCGTTCGCCGGAGCGCGCCGAGCGCCGTCGGCCGTCCGATGAGCCGCCCGGCCTCCTCTCCCTTCCCTGTCCGACGTGGCGTCCACGTGGACGCCACCTCAGCCGCTGACCCCACCAGACCAAGTCAACCCCTGCCCAGTCAGCCACCCCCCTTCTCTCTCCCCGTTCGTGGGCCTGGCCCATCGACCAGCTCCCCCTCCTCGGCCCATTGAAACAAAGGAAGTCCATTTTTACTCCCTCCGCCAAACACAATGACCAAAAGTCTATATATGCTCCCTCCCAATTCACCTCTCTCTCACCATATGTTGGCCCCACATGTCAATGAGTGATAAAAGGGTATTCTTGAGAATATTCATTTCCATAAATGCAATAAATCATATCTCCTGCTCCATAAAACATTTCCTATATTCCAAATTCCATAAAATCCTTCCTCTTAATCCGGGGATTTCAATAATTCAACCCATTGGTCCTGCATGTTAGTGACTGTCAATAATACTCTTGAGAATATTATTTCTATAAATTCTATAAGCCATTTCTCGTACTCCAAAAAAATCCGATAGATCATTTCCTTGTCCAGAAATCCAATTAAGCTTCCAAAATCCATATCTCCTCAACCGCTCGACCGATTGACTCCGTTCTACTTCCAGTAGTTCCGTAAAATTGAGATCTATTTAATGTCACTATTAATTAGTCTAAATAGGATCTTTCTTTTGGTCTTTTGGTTAGGTTTTTGATTGTTTGCGTATAGTTGCGGTTACCAGATTTTCATCAAGCGGATTTCTTGAAGATTCGTGAAGATCAAGACCCTGAGCAAGGCAAGCCACCTTTGAACATATTGAGCCTATATTTGAACTTAATTATATTGCTTGCAAAATATTATGCATTGATAGGATTGCAATTAATATGTTGCCCCGTCTGCGAGGCAGATCGGTGGGCATACCTAACTTGTTGCATTTGATCCTTCCATTGTTAATTGCTATATCATGTTTCCTTGTAACCACCTGGTCGCGCCTCGGTATTCGTGCACTCTATGCGAGTATCGACGGTCGCCTTCAAACTTAAAATATGATAAACATCTTGGGTAAAACTTGGTTTACAAAACGATTGGGAAACCCGACGCCTGGGTCGGTGCCTTGTGAAAGAAAATGAGCTTTAAAAATAAAACTCGCGACACAAGACCATTCCTGGGCGGGAAGCTTGTGCGGTCGCATTTAAGGGCCGATTCCTTCGGAATTACATCCGAGCATATAATAGTACAACCACATGGGTGGAATGGGACACCCCTGGCTGAGTAATTAGCTAATCAGGGGAGCCTTGATGCCGAGAGACAAGTGGATTCGCCGGGGTGGTGTCGGGGAGGACCCCTGGTCTTCCTGGCACAGTATGGTCTGGGACCTAACCTGTTGTTGGTCTGGGACCCCTCTCGTCGGCATATGGTAAACCTGTGTCGGCTTTGGAAATGCCTTGTCATGAAAGCTTGGAGGTCTCCCGACGTGGCTGATCCCCACGGGCTGGGTGATCCGGGTTAGTAATGCCGTGTGGGTAAAGTGTACCCCCTCTGCAGAGGTTATCAAACTGTTCGAACAGCCGTGCCCACGGTCATGGGCAGATGTGAGGTGATTCCTTAGCGTAGTTTTCGTTTTACCCTGCTTTGTGAAAAGGTGTTAAGGTCTGGGAAACCTGATTTTTGGAAAGCAAGTGGCTGTCAGGGAGACAGCGGGACAGGGAGTCCTTGAAAGTGATTGGTTGTTTGGAGACGACCTAACTCTGAAAGTTTGGAAAATTGGTTTGGTTTGGGAAACCAGCTTCGAGGCCAACTCTGGGAGTTGTGCAAATCTTGATAAATAAATTTGGTCACTTCTCACCCCCCTCCCCGACCAAGCTGAGACTTGTCTCGCTCTGGTTGTGGAAAGCACACACTTAGATTGTTGAAAACTTGCAAATAAAATTGATTGAAAAATAACAGCCTTCCCTTGAAGCTTGCATTAACCACCTAAGTTCCCATGGCTTGCTGAGTACGTAAGTACTCACCCTTGCTCTCTATATAAATATAGTTCTGCCAGCTCTGAAGATGAAGTTGAAGCAAAGATTAGGGTTTCGTCCTAGTTCCCAGCCGTCCCCTGTGGTGTTGAGTGTTAGTCCGTTGTTTCCGCTGCTGCTGCCGTTGTTGGTGTTGCCTCGTCCGTGTCGTCGGTTGTAATCTCGGGCTGTCCTGAGTTGCAACCTAAGTTAAGGTAAATAAGTCCTCTATTTATTCTAAGGATTGCAATGATTCATATTTGTCACTGTGGGTACCGGCGCTATGTCCTGGGACTGGTACTGAGATCGCGGTTTCGTAGGAAGCGGTTCGCGCCGTTTTTCCTACGACACGCTCTAATCAGGTGCCGCTGTACGGCGGTGCCGGATTGGGGTGTGACAATATTTTGTTTTCAATTTTTCTCCTTTATTTTTTTCGAATCAAAACATCACGTCAATGCCATGTGGGATGAGGACCTAGTCAAAAGGAACCACGTATGTGCCACGTCATCCAAAACCGGTCACAATATTGCCGAGGGACCTCTTCTGCATGGTTTTGTAAGTTGAGGGATGTGTTGTAACCGGTTTTGAGGATGAAAATTAGGCTGGGTGACAAATTGAGGAACCTAGAGTGAACTTATTCCACAAACACCGAAGATACCTTCGTTTTCACTGGTATGAGTTCGCTCGGTCCAGCCCAATTAAAATTGTGGGCTTTACTCCGCGAAGATTTGCTACGCTTAATTTCGTTTTGGACCCCGTGTTTCATCACGAAGGCCAGCCTATTTGGAGCACAGCTTTAGTAAGGCAAAGTCAGTCCACTTTATCTCCCTCTAATATTGGTCCAAACTTATCCGTATCCCCCAACCGCAACATCAGATATCTTGGCTCTAACTATTGAAGCCGGTGCAAAATAGCTTCCCGGGTGGTTTTGTGAGCGATTTCCGTTGACTTGGCCCGTTGAATTTGATCCAACTAGCTGAGTCAACATATGAGGGGCACGCATGGTCAGTGTCTCATCCTTCTCTTTCTTTTCTCTCTCTCCTCCCTCATCTTCCTCTCTCCACATGTTCTCTCTGCAAACAGCCCCTTGCATCTCCAACCCTCCTCCATGGCAGCTGATGAGGAGGATGTGGTGGTCTAGCCAGGGAGCTAGCAGGGCCGAGACGATGGGCTCATGTGTGGAAGGGGTCGACAACAGGATCTGGCGCCATCTCCATTTGTGGCCGACGGGAAAGGAACAACGCATCTCATCGGGTGGTGTCGGCTAGACCAGGATTAACTCTCTACCGCTCCCAGACCTACCGACGAGCGTGGACAGGAAGCCGTGGCTATCTGCAGTGCGCAAAGTCAGCGCAGCGGGTATAGCGCAGGAATGACCAGACCAGGTGTAACTCCTGGTTGCTCCCACACCTGTCGACGAGCGCCGGGAGGAAGGTAGGATGCCACTTTGTTCCCTTGTCGCTATCTCGCTAGGTGCCTTTCACCAGGCGCGCATACTGATGGGTGCGGCACGGGGGGGGGGGGAGGTGGTGCCGGCCGCAAGGGGGAGGATCTCAAGCGGCGAGACCCTCCATCGACGATGCGGAGCCGGGACGAGGAGTGGCGGCTTGGAGCATGCTCCCCATCTCCCCCAATGCCTTCCACCATGCCATCTTTGTCTCCGCCGCTGGAATCGTCCTGCTCCATGCCATAACTCCTCATCGAGGCACCGCTTGATGCGGAAGGCTTTGTGCTGTCGCCCTGCGGCCACCCTCTGCACGTGTACCCCTCTGCTACCGCCAAGAAAACATGGGGGGAGAGAGAGAGGGGTTATAGAAGGAAGGAGAGAGAGAGAGCAAGGGAAGTGTGGCTGGTGAGTCATATTTTATTTTTTATTTTGTTTGACGACTAGGATGACACGTGGATGTCACATCAACAAATACCACTATCAATTTTATCATAGAGTTAAATAGTAATGGTTTCAATTGTTACGGGGGTCAAGATTTCTAATATTGTGGTTGAGAGGTACAAGTTAGATTGGACCCTTATTTGAGGGACTCAATCTAGACTTATTTCTAAGGAAAATCCATCCAAAAATTTTAAGCTCTATCTAGACTGTGCTCAAGGAGATCACATATGGGCCAACAAGGCTTCGGTTGGTACCCCAAACTAAGATGTAAGCATTTTCCAGCGCTGCACGCCGTTAATCCCCCCCCCCCGCCCCCGCACGCGCTGTAGCTTGTGGATGCCTCGTGCCTGGCATAAACTGCTATCAAAGTGACATCATCGATGGGGCATTCCGGTGACGCACAAGTCATGACGCATTTGATAGTAGTAGGTACTTTAACTAAAATAAATAACTGATCGTATAGTAGCTAACCGTTGACCACAGATGACCTATACTAGCCCGTCACAGATGAGTCATCTGTGACGGGCTATAGTTAATGCCCGTCACAGATAAGGGTCATCTGTGACGGACGCTAGTTGTGGCCCGATTGAGATAGGTCATCTGTGACGGGCTATAGTTTGACTGGTCGTCTGGGTCAAAGCTATCGGTGACGGGCTTTACTTAGGGCCCGATTGAGATAGAATCATCCGTGACGGCCGTTTGCCCGATTGAGATAGCTCTTCACATCAGTGACTTCTAGCCTGTGACGGACGCCATGCCCGATTGAGATGAGGCTTACCGCCCGATTGAGATGAGGGTATCCGTTATAGTGGTTGTATTAAATGATCCATTTTTCTAGCTTCGCTTCGGGCTACTAAATTGACAAGACAAGCCTGGACATAACAAATAATCTTTTGTTGACTGTTGTTATGTTCTTAGCTTTCAAAATTAACCAACAAGAAAGTCAGTCTCCCCAACAACTGAAGCAAAGACATACATATAGATAATTAATTAAAGAGGCCGATCATGAGAATTGATACAAATTATACAAATTAAGTAATTGATCGATCTAGTAGACCACAACGCTTCCTTAGACCGATCGATAAATATCAAATCCATTACAATTATTACTGGCTTCACGACGACACACAATTTCATTTTATTAATTACTAGCTTGACGACTCAATTAATTTGAAACAAAGGCTACGGACTGCGTCGGCCTGCACAGTTCCTGCAAGATTATAGAATCATACAATATATATGTTGTTAGTCACCATTAATTCCCACACGTAGATAATTGTCTAGGAAAATAACTGTTAATTAACTTGACCAAGATTATATTTTGATCAGTGGTCGATCACCTTGAATATTGTGGTAGAGACGCATGCATATGATCAGTCGTGGATATGAGCACCGCTGATAATGCAAATGGCGTAGATGATGCCCGGAAGATAGCCGAGGCAGGTGAGGAGAAGGCAGATCCAGAACTCCTTCTGTACGTACATGTATGTAACACGCCGAATCAGGTCAGGACCCATCACAATACACATCATCAGATCATGCAGCTACGTCTATATATATGCATGCATGTGTGCATATATATGCACATCTTGATCATCTAGCGCGATTTAATTAGCTAATGTGCAAAGAAATAAACAATATTGCCAAAGATCAGATCAGAAAGATCGATCCCCTACCTTGCATCCGACGACGACGCCAATGGCGAAAGGAGGGAGGATGATGGAAAGCAAGATGTTGCAGAAGTTGGCCCCGACTTTGTGATCGTCGTCATGGTGATGGTGGTGGTGATGATGGTTAGTCATCGTGTGCAGGTGCAGCTCGTTAATAATCAGGGGCCGTTAATCGCCTCTCTAAGCTACTATAGCCCCCCTTAGCTTGCCGATCACACGCTGGCACAGGTGATACGTACGCGAAGGCGGCACAAGCAGGAGTGATATGACTGCTTCTACTGTGTGCTGCCAACGCCGATGACTTGAGTTGTATCATCAGCGCCTAGCCATACATATACAGCAGAGTCAATCGCCAGTCGTCAACGATTTCTTGTTAAGTTAAACCCAGGCCAATCATGTTTCGATTATGATCTAACATAATCCGGCGGCGTCGTCCACAGTTTTCTCGTTGGTCTGAAGCTAGGAGTAGACTGCACATGTACTGACAACCGTTACTCTCCTTGGCTACTGTACCAGGACTCAAACATGCCGTGTCCTGCTGCCATCTGCTTTCTCGGCTTTCGTGTGTACGCAGGTATCTCTGTCGTGTGTTTAACGTATAGCGGGTTGGTTTCTCTCTTTTTTTTTTCTTTTTTTTCTAGGATCAGACCTATCAACGTGTACCAACGCCACAAAGCAAGTCCAACCGTCAATCCAAATTAGACACTTCAAACACCCGTATAGCCAAGTTTCTAACGGATTTAGCAAGTTAAACTTGTTACTCACTCTAATGGCCTCTCTATTAACCTTCTCCAAAATAACAACTGGACCTGTATATCAGCCTCTACTCCCCTTCTACTTCCTCCCACTCCATTATCCAAGAAACCAACATCAAGAGGAGCTAGCACGATGGCAGCATCGTGCAAGGGCCAGAAGTGGGGATAGCGGCGCAGAGAGGAGCCGGAGATGGTGGGACTTTGGTTGGCGGCGAAAGTAAATGGAGATGGCACTGTGGTGGCCTTTGGAATCGGTGCTAAGGATTGGTGTCGGAGAGAGAGAGAGGCAGCGGAAATTGGCGGCACGGGCAAGGGCTAGGAGACAATGGCGAGGCGCAACGGCGGATGGTGGCAACACTTATCGATTTGTTTTTCGAAAGCGGATCGGATGGCGTCTGAGGCGAATGCCGCAACCGTGGTGGATGGTGCATCTCCAAACGACGACTCGGGAGAGAGACTGTGGGGACAGGAGAGAGATAGGGAGATACAGACATGGAGCGATGAAGCCAAGGCCAGCAACGGCGAGGCACACCTTCTTCCTGAGCTTCGGAGCAGTAGAGGAGGGTGCCGACCGACGGCGGTGAGGGCAAGTTAGGGTGGTCGTGGGGTCAAGAAGGTCGGGCACCCTGTCATCGGCCATGGCGACAGGTAGAGAAAAGAGATGGAGATGCGAAAGTGAGAGAGTGGAGAATGGCGATGAGAGAGATGGTAGCAGCTGACCAAATTTGGTTAAGTTGAGCGCATGTTTGGCGAGTAATATGGTCAGTATGATTGAGTGTATTTTTTATCCATAGTTGCTAAAGTTTTTTTTGCTTAGAGAGTGAAATAAAGAGACTATTGGTGACGCTTTAAATTAACACATGATATATAGTACCAATTCAGCTACCACATGATCTGCTTTTACGAAGGGGGTGTAACTCAAATGGATAGGTTTCTAGCTCGTTGTGAAACCTAAATTCATGGGCTCGTATTTGATTAATTATTTTTCAGTGGTAAACGATGTACCAGTAAACAAACGTAGCTCGTACATTGTACATATATATTTATTGGTACTCTACAATACAACCAAAGAGGCAATGAGGAATGTTGGCAGCGAGTCAGCGACTGGCCAGGCGTAGCAATCAGCAGATCAGAGCAAAGTCAACGTAACTCAAAATTACTACTAAGATCCTACTCCAGTATATATGTGAAGATGTCAATATACAGCTGGTACCCGTTTTCTGACGATGTACGAGAGATAAGAAAGTCGAAACCCAGCTACGTCGTCGGTACTAATTAGCGCGTGGGGCAACGTGAAAGTCACCGGCGCCACGTGAATTCACATTTGTTCGTTGCCACCGGCAATTTTTTAAGGAAGCCATCCCACTTTATTAATCTGCAAACATATAGTTACATCATTCGCTAGAACGTTGAGAAAAATATAGAGACCCCATCGACCCAACTATAAAAATTTTTCAACTTAGAAACATGATTAGCTAGAACATGTGCCATGCAATTAACTTCCCTATTACAATACTCAATCAATGGAGACTTTAACATAATCACATAAAAAAAGTATGGTATTTATAGAAAACCAACGCCGACGTTGTTCTTGAAAAACTTCCATCTTGCATCGTTGCCACCACCATTACTGTATCAGCAACATAAGGTAAGTATTTGCAACAACCAGCTACAAAATTTCCATGTGCATCTCATATGATCGACTACTCCGGTTCCTCCTATACTAGTGGTGGATCTAGAAAATTAATTCGTTAATGTCATAGCATGCAAATTATATTTAGACTATAGTGTTATAACATATGGATAAACAGTTTAACCATAAGTTTTACCGAAAGTCGTCAGTGTCGCTTGACATCGACGCTAACACTTTAGATCCGCCCTTGTTATGTACTCAAGACGATGTCAAAGTAAACATCTACATTTACCTTGAGGATTTCTTTAGGAGGTTTATGCTATCCTTTCCATGATTTTGCATCTGTTTTTTTCTTCGTCATCCTATAATTTAGTGTAAGAGCAATAATAAATATAGCTGATCTAGCAGCCACCTGAATCCTTTTACCGTTCACCACTTGCTTCTTTCCCACCAAAGAAATCATCCCCGATAAAACCAGTTCAGCAAAACCCACTTCATAATTATTTCTTTGCCGCCGGCTTTGCTTTGCGTTGGCTTTTGATAGCTTGTACTATTATTCTTCGTACGCTTCCCGGCCCAAAATCCCGCACAACTACACCCAGCAGCACGGCCCAGTGGCCCACCCATATTGATGGGCCGGTAGTAAGCCCCATCCAAACAAGTTGTGGGCCCTCATGTCCTACGGGCCTCGCGGACCCGGCCCGGCGGCTGGTCTACCCTCCACGCCGCCGGCCTGTCCGCCTACGCCGCTCTCATCTCCCTCTTCTCTCTCCTCCTCCCGGTGCGCTCCGTACTAACCATCCATGTCTCCGTCGTCTTCACCGCCGCCTGTGCTGGCCTCCTCCATATGTCCACGGTCTCCAGGTGCACGCCTGCGCCGGCAAGGTCGTCGTGCGGCCTGGGGATGTGTTCGTGACACGCCGGCCGATGTGGCTGGCGTGTGTATACGCCAAGTGCGGACACATGGTGGCCATGACGAAGGCGTTCGACGAAATGCCGCACCGGGGCGTGCCGTCCTGGAACGCGCTCATCGTGGGGCTACGCAAGGAACGGAAGGTTTCCTCAAGGCTCAAAGGGTGTTTCATGGAGTTGCGGCGCAGGGACAGGAAGTGCCGCTAATCGGTCAGGTGATAGTGCCAAGTGCACTGAGCGCAGGTCCGTACTTATATTACATCATCTAATTATAAGGTGGAACTGTAGGTGTGTGCGCTGTGCCTGAGCAACACGAACGCCCTTCTTGATATGCATACAAAATGCTGCTGCTAAGCGCTTCAAGGAAGCCTGTGTTGAGTTTCTTGAGTTGAGGCCCATGGTTCAGGGGTGGCGTGGCGTTTTGCCTGATGATATATCATTTGCCTACTTCATTGCAAGATTCAGCATGCCTAGCATCATATATTCTGGATGAACTTGTCAGAGTATAGGATGCTAGGTTTATGAGGCCTGAGAGATGCTGATGAACTTTTCAGGTAGGAAAGCTCGATAGGTGGTTAAGACTGAAAAGTGAGAACTTTAGAGAACAGAGAAGAGAGAGGTTAAACGTCCTTGCAAAAATTAAGCATCTTCTTCAGACTGAGGAATACAGAGGTGAATATCCTTGCTAAGGAATCTGTAGGAGATATGCTAGCACGAGCAGAACATATGCTGTGCTCTGCCTAATTTCTTTACTGATTTATGCAGACATGCTGATCAGCTGATGTACACCAGATCAGGATGATGGACAAGGAGAGCATCCTTCACAACACGAAGTCGTTATTTGGAGATTAATCTGACAGCCGTGTGGGTTGGGCCTAAAAAGGCTCACCTGCAGCATTCCAGGGCTGATTATAAAGTTTCTTCTTTGATCTTGTAGGTTTGGCAGAAATTGTGTTTTTGTGAATTGAAGTGTGACATCCATTGCTAGACTAATGTCACTAAAAATTTGTGTTTTCAGGCTTTCAACATTCAGTAGTGGAATCGTAGCAATTTGCTGAATCATCATCAAGCGAGAAAAAGCAATCTCTTGGGATAGGCTTGGAGAAAACTGACAATTATATATCCTAAGGCAATATCAAAAAGATCTACCATAATATTTCTGGTACTTTTCTTTTATGGAATGAATTCAGTTAGTTATCTTTGATTCATGCCTAGATTTCTCATACTAAAGTTTTCTAAATAATACTTTACCTTTGAAATGATGGTAGTTCTGTGTATTATCTTTTTAGAGAACATGAAGAATAAGATATTGATACCAAAATATTTCTTCCATACGTTTAAATTTTTTTTAAAGAACATGAAGAATATTGGATTCAGATTTTTGCAATTCTAATAAAAATTTTATTAAGTGCTCATAGAACATAAAAATTGCATTTTTAGCTGCGGGATGGGAGGAATATGTTAAAGGCCACAAAATTTGATTCCACTGAGGTAAAATGGAACCTTTGTGTTATCAACTTCTCTACTCTCTTTAACGAATACATGATATTTACAAACCAGTTAAAGAAGTAGAGGAAAAATAATAATCAGTTCTGCTATACGGTAGGTAGCTGATAATGCTACACTTCTTTACTATAATGTACACTGCTAGTAAGTATAATCTCAGCTTCAGCAAAAATCTTTTTCAACTAACCTACATATAATAAGGGCCCTCCCTCCAATGGGAAAAAAAAAAGAAGAAACAAAGAGAAATTCAAATGCAACTGTTTTAGCATTTATCCATCCTTGCAATCCTGAGCTTCTTTACGCTGCTCAGGAAGAGTCTGTAAAAACAATAAAAAAATGAGTAATAAGTTAAATCAGAAGTAGAATGAAACGCAAATGGATCAGTTAAATATGTTAGGATACGTACTCCCATGGGACGTCCCCAACCATCATCCAGTCCCCGTCCTGGTCTTCATAGGTGAGGACATGGGCAGCCTTCTGGCCAGGAACTTGTTGATGGCACTCCATAACATCAGCATCTAATCATATCAAACATATATGATTATATACAACACCCGACAACCATCGCCATGTGTATATCATGACGAGGTGAGATTGGACCACATGAAAATTGAATTAATATCTATCGATCGATTTCGACTCGACGTGCCAAACAAGAACTCTTGAAACAAAAGCTTTCAGACTCATCCGTTGGTGGCCTGTCAAATTGCTCTAGCAAAATGGTACTAGTTGCTAATACTACTCGCTGCCGCGCGCGCTCAAGAAATACAATTTTGGATGATATATTGTATTGTTCTCCAATGCTGAACTGTTCATTCATATTTACTAAACTAATTCTCTCTTTCTCATGTTTTATACAATCTTCTAACCCTTCGAAATTGTAGTGAAATGCAGATTAATTGGTTGGTTGCATACTTACAGGTGATGGGCGTCTTGAACATGTGGCAGAGCTTGATGAGGAGGCTGTCATACCCATCCAGCAAGAGCAGGTCGAGCTTCCGGCCGATCGGGACGCCCTCCATGTACACCTTCACGAACAGCGTTCGCCGTCGGCGAGCGCCGCCGCCGCCAGCGGCCGACGCCTTCTGCAAGGCGCTCCTGAGGAACGGCTTGATCGGCGGCCAATCGGCGTGCACTTGGCTGTTCCTGCATACGCCGCGATCACCGGGCGCCCATTCATGTTGAAAGGTCTGTTAATTAATCAACTAATTGATGGAGATGATGGGTACAAGCGACCCAATTGGCCAATGGGATGGAGTACTGTTGCGCAATTAATTTTCGGGTGCACTGTATCTCCAAGAAACAGTAATGGCAACAGGAATCTTGAAGTGGTTTTGTAGAGACAGGAATAATCGAATTGGTCTACAAGTTTGGCTCATGTGAGAAATCTGACTGTAGCTGTTGATGTGTGTATTTGTACTGATGATGATCAAGTCCCTTATCAGAAATAAAAGCGTACGATGGGTCATTGACATATCAACAGATTGGTGCGTGTGATAGAACGGTTTGTCTCATTGTCTGATCTAATTAAACTGCAGTGAACTTGAAGCATTTCTCTTATTTTCTTTTATGTAGATTACAAGTTTTGGTTTGTACTATAGTAGTCTAGGTAAATATGCAGCTATGCACTGTCGAAATGATCGATGCAAGTGATCAAGATCTACTTATGTGAAGGGATAAGCGAGAAAGCGCATAGTAAGATCTGAAAGATTTACATATGCATGTGGGAACAGTTTGATCAAATCAATCGTGTGTTTCACAACAGGTAAAAACTCAGATAAAGTTTTTTTTTCCCTTAAACTTAAAAAACTTACATAAGCCCCATCAGACTACATATACATGAGAAGCATGCACGATGGATTCGTATAAAGAAACGGAGATTTTTCCCTAAAACAAAACAAGATCGATAGATAGAAGAACATAGAACATCAAAAACTAGTATAATTACATATCGGAGTATGTATATATGTTCGAATATATTTTAAATGAAGAACAAAGCTATATGTGTTTCAATATTGAATCGAAAGAAGAAACGAAACAAAACTTATCAAACTAAACAGCATGAATCTTTGTAGCTAGGGAGAGGTAATTAATCAAAAAGCAGGCTTCGCGGCAAGAAACTAAGAAAGAAAGAAATCTAATAACCTTGGAGTAGAAGGGATGCTATCATCAGCAGCGGCGGCGGCGGCGGCGGCCTGCAGGAGGGAGGACGACGACGACGTCGAGAGGCTAAGCCCTAGCCGGAGATCGGTGCTGAGGTCCCGCCTCGCCGTCGCCGCCGACGACGTCGTGGACAGCGCCGGGTGGGTGCTGCTATCCATGGAGGAGGACGGCGACATGCCACCGCCCTTGCACTCCTCCATAGCTACGAATGCTTACGTAGAAATTAATGGAGAGATCGAGAGAGAGAGAGAGATGGATCGAGTTGAGAAAAAAACAAGCAAGGAAAGAGAGCAGCTAGCTTGTGATGTGTATATATAGCTGGAGGTGAGCACTAGCTAGAAAAAGCCAAACTATGCTGAACTAAAAATTTGTGCGCATGGTAGAGAGAGAGAGGATTAATTAAAGCTAAAGAGGGAGGCATTAATCAATCTGATTAGATAGATTAATTAAGTAGTTAAAAGAACGGTGGAACAATTTGGCTTGCTTTATGCAAGCGTTTTTGTTCTCAATTAAAAATAGGCTGATTCTTTCCTGTGCTTGATATCTAGGTGGACACAACTGGTTAGCCACAGAGAACTAGGATATACACACACATACAACATATATATTCACTATCAAAGTCTTTTTCTTTTTCTTAACAAATCCAGTTCCACAATCCACAAACAATGGTTTAATTAATTAACAACTTATCAGATTCCATTATCACTAATCCTAAGCGCACGTAGTTAGTTTGTGTGATATATAGGTTACTCTAATTGCACTAGCTAGACATGACATAAAGGTTAGCGATTAATTAAGATCGATTAAGGTGTGGGAGCAGTGCAATTAGTGTTAAGCATAAACTAATCGATCGCCCAATAGATTGCCACCCATGACAGCGGACGTGTTTGGTTGGTACGGGACGCACTCGAGTGCAGCGGATGTGACCACCACCACCACCACCACAACCAAAATCTCCCTGTGTGAGCCCCTCTCCCGCTTGTACACCAAGCTTTGGTTATTTAGATTGCTTGCTTGCTCCTCTTGTGTGATCGATCATGGATACGATGCCAAACAGCCATCAATCATGTGTGCACGCTCGGAATAAATGAAGCTAACCAACAGTGTACGTTCGTCCGTCAGATCAATCCACATATATATATATATATATATATATATATATATATATATATATATATATATATATATATATATATATATATATACACACACACACACACACACCTGACGAATGATCGATCGGACCCGTTCGTCACGTGATCGACGGTTCGCATGGATAATCGATTATCCAGTGCGGACCACGTAACACGGTTGGGCCACCCGCACATAAAAATGTTGATTTTCGCAGACACCTGGCGCAGATGGACTGGACCTCCGCACGGGAAAATCCATTTTGACCGAACGGAAAAATCGAATATGTAGTAGTGGTGGTATGATGCAGTTAGAAAGGAGTACCTTAGAGTAACTTTAGATAAACATTTCACAATACTACAATAATAGCAAACTATTTTTTTTAAAAAAAAACATAACCTTATCTCACTTATGTGATATGTGTTTGACATGTAAGGGGCTCATGTTATACACTTGTGAGTATTTACATGTGCGTTCAAGGATGGACCCAACCTATGCAAACTTGTGAGTATTTACATATGTTTCGAGGATGGACCTAACCTATCCAACAAAGTTTGCAGTTCTCTTATAAAATTATTAGCTATCATTATACGTTACTTTTGCACAATATGCGCTAAAGTTATAACAAATTGACAGTTTTGAAGAAATATATGCAGTTTTATGAATTTTACCTCATAATAAAAAAATAAACATTTGAAAAGTTGTTGAAGATGAAGTTGTAATTGAAACTTATCCGGCCTAAACATGAGGAAATAGGTACTTACGGAGGGAGCAGTTAGGCTAGCGGCGTGTGTAGTCGTACTCTACGTACGTACGTTCGTGGTTGGGTAAATGCATGCGCGGGCGGGCGGGCGGGCGGTAGCGGGGGGGGGAGATGAGGGGGACGTGGTTGACACAGCGGCAGCGCCTTGCCGCGGCAGGGGGACACACGCAGGCGACACGGGAGGGGACAACCCCGTGCTCGCTGAAAGCGATGCTCTTATAGCTCTTTGACACCGACGACCCAGCCACATCGTCTTCTCATTTTTTTTTCCTCGCCGCACTCACGCACATCGTCCATCTCGCGATCGCGATCGCGATCGCGTTTTCCGCTACGGCCAGCTATATAACGCGAGGGTGCAGTACGGGCGTACGTCGTGTCATTCAGGGTACTACTACTAGTACTAGTAGTAGACTAGAAGCCACTAGCCACCCCCCGGGTGATGGACGATAGATTGATCTGATGTGCATGCCCGTTCCAGCACGTAACCGCGATGGGTCGTTATATCGATCGGAGCTTCAAGTCGTTCATCGGTATGCATGATGATCTCTAGTTTTGCGATCGACACGGAGAGGGGCGGGGGCGGCCGGTCGGTCGGTCAGACAGTACAGGGAGAGGGGGCCGGCCGCGCGCGGGTCGCGTCCATCACATCTCGGTCGCCGGGGGTCGTTTTCTCGTCGAATATATGTCCAATTTCGCCAACCAAATTGCCGCCTAGCTCGTGACCGCGACGCAGCTAAGCTAGCCCCTTCTTCGATTACTTTTTTCTACGCCCGTTTCGCACGAGCTATAGACCTATAGTGAAGATCTAGGATGTTAGGACTTGTTAAAGTTTGCTGTCAAAATCAACCACACTAAACTTTTTCGGATTTGCTGAAAAAGTGTCGCCACATTATGTGGCTGAGTACAGTCGAATTTTAACGGCTGGGATGCGCTGCGCTGGACATCGTGTGCACGATGCATATCCGTTTCTCCACCTGTTTATCCCTTTGCAATTTTTTTACTTTATTTGTTGATCCGGAATTGCTATGGTTTTGTAGCAGTCAATTTTGTTGTTGTAATTATGTTTTTATACAAATTTAAATACTAGTTACACCCCACTTACACATCACTTACATATGTAATTTTGGGATTTACATATGTAATTTTAAGACCTAGATATGTAATTATATGTAATTTTAGGACTTACACTATAAATATACTAAAATTACATATGTAATTTAGAGATTTACAATGTAAATACATACCGACTATTTTTTGATGAAAAATATGACGCCATAAATATAGCTAGTCCCAACTTTTTTTAATTACACTGCAGACACATAGGCGCACACATCACTACACACACAACACCACACTCACACACCCGTAAATGCGTCCCCTGACACATGCTCTAAGAAACAGAAACAAGCACATTTCCCTGATTTCACTAAAGTCTTGTTGAAAGTCCACCTACATGTGGAAAAATCAACCATACTAATTTTTGGTATTGTTAAAAGCAATAAACTAAAATGAGAGAGTACGAATCACCCCCTAAACTATCACGGCCGATCGAATTATCCCATAAACTCAAATAACAGACATTTTACACCCTCGTCTATTCATATCGGAAAAATAACCACCCTTAACATTGTTCTGAGCGATTTTCACTTGAGCTTCCACACGTAGCCAACGTAGTAATCTAGTCAGCAAAGAAAATAAATAACCTCTCTGGACCTACCCGTCATCCCTCTCCCTCAACAAAATCCCTCTCCAATCCCCCTACTCTCTCTCTCTCTCTCTCTCTCTCTCGGGTGACCAACGACGGAGGCAGAGCTTGCTCGAGTAGCCGGCGGTGGAGATAGAGGCGGAGGCATAGCGAACTCGGGCGGCTGGCGAAGGAGGCAGAGCTCGCTCGGGTGGAGTTCTGATGTCGCCCTTGGCTCCCCCTCCGCCGCTCCCAGCTAGCTCCACCCTCTAGAATTTGTGATATACTAACATGACTGCTTATCCTAAACATGATCACCCTACTGCGGAATTCTTAGGGTTACTGACCGTTGTTTGAAGCCATTGATGTGCTTCTCCTTGTTCCCTCTGCAATGCCGTCAGTCAAAGTGGAAGTAGAGGACGAAGTCCTTCGAACTGCTCCAGTGATCGTCGGCGTAGCGGAAGTAGTCGTAGCAGCTTGATCCCGAAGGGGTTGCCGGCGATCACTTGTGGGGTAGCAGCGGCCTTCCGGTCACCATCTACGCTGTCCCGGAACAGCCGCACGTTCTCCCTCCAATGCTCAACTGATCGGATAGGGTTTTAGGTTTTTCGAGAAGATGTTCGTGGAGAGATCGTCATCTTTCCACGAAACTGGTCTCCCCTATTAATATGGCACTGAGGGAGTCGGGGGCAATCCAAAACATGGAAAGATTTAGTGCTACCGATCAATGCACGTAATCACGTAATTATGGAAATAATCACAAATTAATCGCGTTAATCCCACAGGTAGCGGGTGGAAAACAATCGTGTGGGATTTCCTCTCGATTTCCATGCCAAGACATAAAATTTCCCAACACGCCCCTGCTCGCCACCTTCCTCAGCTCCCCCTCCGCCACCGCCCGCCGCCGTCCTCGGCTCCCCCTCCATCGCCACACAGCTACCTCCGTCCCCTCCTACCGCCGTCCTCAGTGCCAGTGAGTGATGGAGGTTAGGGGAGGGAGAAGAGATAAAGGGGATTGGGGAAAGAAATAAAATAGGTAGAGATAAAGAGGGTGAGAAACTGACAGGTGAGGGCAGCCGATTTTTTTTTTTAAAAAAAATGTTGACTGGACTGCCTCGTAGGACCAAAACTACCGCAGATTGAGCCATGAGGATTATTTGTCTGTTTGCATAGTTGATTGTAAAGGATGTCTGGTTTTGTGGTTCAGGAGCTAATTCGTACTTTTTCCTAAACTAAATGATATTTTACCATCACAATCTTGTCAATTCCTACTAACATTTTGTAATTTTAGAAACTTCTACTCACAGAATTATATCAAAAATTGCACCACTACCAATGGCAAGGTGTCAAACTAAACACTACCTTCACATCTTTATTTTTTTTTTCAAAATTTTAACATTATTAAATTTGGCATACGAACGAATGGTAAGTTTTTTTTTTTTGGGCAATGAACTGAGCAAGCCCTTAACTAGCTTGCTAATAGCTAGCCATCTGCCATTGTCGCAGCCCGGCCAGGCCCCGGTCGCGGATCAATCGATGGATGATACATATATACTTCTATACTTCTCGATGGTACAAGGACGAAAGCAACTACGCAAGCGAGCACTACGTATACGTACTTGTGCAAAATTAATCCATGACATCAACTAGCACGATATACAAGTAACCTATAGGCTGTAATATTAAATTATTTCAGCATATATATAGTATCAACATGTTGGTTAATAAATTAGTTTGGTGTTCGGTGAAAAGGCAGGCTTCCAGATTAAGGAAGGGACGGCGACCACCTCACCTATATACCGCTTTGCCAGTAAATTTCCTGCCTAGCTATGTCTACTTTTTTTTATCCACTACTATTCCCCTGCAGCAAGACAGAAAAAAAAAGCAAAAAATAAAAAGCACAATTAAAACTTCCCTCTTTCCTCTTTGTTTATTTGCTTGCTTGCACTTCTTCTGTTCCTCTTCCCAGCGGCAGGAGGACGTAGGTTCACGAAGACGCAATTCAAGACCCAAGTAGCTGCTGCCTCTGATGCAGGCAACGATGATGGTAGCAGGCAGCAGCAGTGTACTGCTAGTATTAGCTTAGACCTTAAAGTACGTAGTCCTTGTGGCATATACTACCTCCGTAATCGTAAAAAAAAAATCCTTTAGGACAGTAACACGGTCTCTAAAATACAATTTTAACTTTTTATTTCTATAAAAATATTTATTAAAAAGTGATATATGTATATTTTTATGAAAGTATTTTTCAAGACAAATATATTCATATAATTTTTTACATTTTCAAATTCAACAACTTGAGAGTTATTCATGATTTATATTCCTAAGGTTTGACTTAAACATTGTCCTAAATGACTTCCTTTACGAGTACGGAGAGAGTATATAATTGCTATGTTATTATCGCCGATGTAATGTACACAGTTCGCCAAGGCAAATAGATCACTAGCTAACTACTCCCTCCGTCTCAAAATACAAGAAATTTTAAAGAGATGTGATACATTCTAGCCTATCCAGAAAATCCCTTATATTTTAAGATAGAGGGAGTACAAAGTAGGGCGCACTGATGATGAGGTATAAGTGAATTGATCACTACTACCTCCGTCCTAAATTAATGGTCGCTTTGACTTTTTGCTTGCAATGTTTGATCATTCGTCTTATTTGAAAAATTAGTGCAAATATAAAAAAGATAAGTCATATTTAAAATAACTATTATCTTATTAAAGTAATAGAAAAAGAAGTCTCCATATTTGCTCTCATGCCTAAAAATTCTCATATTAATCGAGAAAAAAGAAAATAGAGTCAATATAGAAATACAATTTAAAAATAGCAAAATTGGGAATTAAAAATCTATCAACTTAATAAATAATATAAAAAGAAGCCTCCACGTTAACTCTCAACGTCTAAAAATTTCCATATTAATTGAAGTAAAATAAAATAAAAAATATATATAAGGAGAATTCATCGTAGATAAGGACTCTTTCTCTTTCCTTTTTAGAGAAAAATTGTGTCCGATCGGACAGCTGCATAGAACGATTAGTCTTTTGCTAGGAAAGAAAACCTAAGCTGGCTACAGTGACCGTGTACAATACAAATCACAAGTGTGCATCCGTAATAGGTATTGGTTCCATTGCATATCTCGATCTATTCTCTCCGTTACAACAAACCAAATCTCTAATGGCAGGTTCATACGTGCACACTCCTGATGCATTTATATGTCTATCTATACTACAAAAGTGCTCGTGCGTTGCAACGGGTAAAAACTATTTTAACCTTATTATTATTATATGGATTATAGTTATTAAGGTAAAATTCACTGCAGGAATTCGCTTTGATATATATGTTTTTTTAAAAAAATTATGAGCTGCAGTAAAGAGTCCAACCGTGTAACTTAGCATGCGAATTTTTTTAAATTAGATTTCTTATATGACTCCATCAGTATTTTCAAAAAAGAATGAACTTAAAAACCTACTCAAATACATATATCTATTTCTAAAAGCGAACAAACTTAAAATCTGACTAATACACGGATGACGTATCAAATTACCGGCAAAATCATCTTCAATTTTTATAATAGTAGAGATTATATCTTAATGTAAAAGAAAAAAGCCACCATATTCGCTCCCACTTTCTATAAATTTCCATATTAATTAGAGAAAAAGAAAAATAGAGTTCAAATGGAAATATATTTCAATATATCTGAAATTCAGAATAAAGAATTATCTTCAACTACCTAGAGAAAAAGAAAACTATTTAGAAATAGAAATAAAATTTAATATATCTAAAATTAGGAATATAAAATGAAGAAAATTTGAAGAAGAGTCTAGGTAGAAATATAATTTAGAAATATCAAAAACTCAGATTAAAAATAACAATAGAGTAAATATATAAATATAATTTTAAATAGCTGAAATTCGGAATTAAAAGTAAGGAATATTGGTAGCTAGCCGCACGCGGGCCACCATGCTAGTTTTAATAATAAAGCAAGTCACAAACAAAATAAATAATAATTTTATAATTTTTGAATAAGACGAATAATCAAACATTGAAAAAAAAACTTAAAGCGATGAGTGTTTTGGGACGGAGGTAGTACCTAACAAAAACCATTCGTTTCACCTTTTGCGGCTAATTGAGCGTAAGAACAATGGATTGATCACTATCTACCTACGTTTCTTTTTTAAAAAACAGCACCAGACCATGCGTTGTTTCATTGAATAAAAATTATAAGGCTAGCACCTTGAAAAGACAACAGTCAGGAATAAAAATAAGGAAAAAGTACGAATTACACTCCCGAACTATCGCGGTCGTCCGAATTACCCCCCTGAAGCACAAAACCGGACATTCTTCACCCCCAACTATGTAAACCGGATGAATTACCCCTCTCGACCCAATCCGCAGTGGTTTTGGTCTACGTGACGTATACGTGGCAGTCCAGTCAGCATTTTATTTATTAAAAAATGTGGGACCCACCTGTCATACTCCTATTCCTCTCTCTTCTCTCTCTCACTCTTCCTCTCTCTCTCTTCTCTCACTCTCTTTCTCACTCAGGCGCACGGCGGCACGGGGGACAGGGAGCGACGGCGGCGGAGGCAAGCGGCGGCGGGAGCTCGCGCTACTCGAGGCAAGGCGATGATGGCGACGGGCGAAGGACGACGGCGCACGGCGCGGGCAGGACTCGAGGGGAGATGGCAACGGGCGACGGTAGTCATCAGTGTGCTTGCTCTCTCTCTCCCATCGCTTTCCCCTCCCCTCGCTTGCCGTCGCATTCATCCACCACCTCTCACCTCGCGGATGCGATTCCCGCCGCCGCTGCCGCCGCGACTAGCTAGCTCGCTCAGAGGTCGGAGGGGAGGGTGGTACGACTACAATGGCGAGCGCGTCGGAGGACGATGCAGGCTCGGAGCGGGGCTGCGGGAGCTACAGCCCGAGCGCGGACGTCAGCGAGTCGGAGACATCCAGTGACTGCTCCGCGCCAACGACCACCACCACCACCCGCCGCTTCGCCTCCTCCTCCGCCGCCGCCTCCCGCGGCGTCGCCTCCTCCTCCTCCTCCTTGCTCCTCCCGACCCCTCTCCTCCTCCTCCTCCGCCACTGCCGTTGTCCGTCGCTCGTCGCCGTCGTCGCCTCGACCCCGCACCCGCGTGCGGCGTGCCCGCGTGCTGCCGCCGTCGCGTCGCCTCCTTGCGCCCCGCCCCGCCGCGCCGTGCATGCCGCCAACCTCGCCGCCGCCTCCCATCCCCGTCCGCGTGCGTAAGCCACCGCCGCCTCGCCTCGTCTCCTCCGCCGCACCTCGCCGCCTCATCCCCCGCCGCCGCCGCCATCTCCCCTCGAGTCCCGCCCGCACCGCGCGCCGTCGTCCTTCGCCCGTCGCCGTCGTCGCCTCGACCCCGCGCCCGCGTGCGGCTCGCCGTCGTCGCCTCGCCTCGCCTCCTCCGCCGCACCCCACCACCGCCGTCGCTCCCTGTCCCCCGTGCTGCCGAGCGCCTGAGTGAGAAAGAGAGTGAGAGAAGAGAGAGAGGAAGAGTGAGAGAGAGAAGAGAGAGGAATATGAGTATGACAGGTGGGCCCCACATTTTTTTAATAACTAAAATGCTGACTAGACTGCCACGCGTACGCCACGTAGACCAAAACCACCGCGGATTGGGTTGAGGGGGGTAATTCGTCCGGTTTGCATAGTTGGGGGTGAAGAATGTCCGGTTTTGTGGTTCAGGAGGGTAATTCGGACAACCGCGATAGTTCGGGGGAGGTAATTCGTACTTTTTCCTAAAAATAATCTACCTCTACGCACCGATATCAAGTACCTACACAGAACTTGGGAGAAGGCTAACACCGGACCGGTCACCGCTAAGTGTGATTAACCACCACTGGACCAACAAATAAGTTACAACCGAACCGTTCAAAAACAAACCCTAACAGCCGAGCAGCACTCAACTATATATCCACGTCTTTAGGATTGAAGGAGAGACGGTAAAAGAGAATGGAACGCCCTCCCCCACAAAGCCCGCCAATATGATCAACTTGCATTAGCTAGGGCACCAATGTAAGAGGATAAAACATTTAAGAGAGCACGCACAAAATGTTGAGAGAAGTTTTGGGTTTTTGACAAGGGGGGCAAAGCCCGTCAATATGGTTAACTTATATTAGCTAGGGCACCGATGTAAGAGGATAAAATATTTAGAGAGAACACGCACAAACCATTGAGAGAAGTTTTGGGCTTTTGGCAAGGGGGCACGCACTAGCTACCTACACTGAACCAGCTTCTACATTTTCTCCTCTCCCCTGATAAGATTCTTGCTAGGTTTTTTGGATTCATACTCCGGGCATTCAATTCATATCGAGCAAAACAAAATTAAGTCTCGTCCATCCTTGTGGTTTCACGTGCAAAGCTTGATGCAACGTACACAACAAAGCCAATCTCCCTCTTCTTTACTAACTAGCTGGGTGGCCTGCGCAATTGCGCGACTAAAACACAAACAAAATCATATATTTTTCGGTATGATTTTACTTAAAATTTATTAAATAGCTATCTCGTTGTCTTAAGACTTTAAAAGATCAAACCTTATCATCCACGTATTTCTAATTATATAGTTTTTAATGTCACACCAACTGCTATCCCTTACTTCTGTCATATCCTTCTTTATTAAGCCTTTAAAAATTGGATCTTATAGTTTTTAGAGTTTATTGTCTCGTTGGGTTTTGTTTTTATAATTTTTAGAAGTACCGTCAAACACTGCCATTATACTCCTCTACGGCCCGTCCACTCTCTTTTCTCTTTATTGTCATTGGGATTTTAAAAATCGAACATAATTATCGTTCGGGTTTATTTTTTACTTTCTATAAGTCCCGCCAAACCGTCAGCCGCTTTGCCATTGTACTCCTTTATGGCTCGCCTGTTGTCTCCCTTCTTTATTGTCATTGAGATTTTAAAATCAAATATGATTATCATTGGGTTTTTTTTTTTACTTTTTAGAAGTTCCGAACCTTTAAAAATTGGACCTTGTAGTATTTAGAGTTTATTGTCTCGTGGGTTTCATTTTTTATAATGTTTAGAAGTCTTGTTAAACGATGCCCCTATACTCCTCTACGGCACATCCGCCGCCTACTATTTATTGTCATTGGCATTCTAAAAATCGAATATAACTATCTTTGGAATTCTTTTTTTTTATTTTCTAGAAGTCCCGCCAACCGTCGACAGCTCTGCAACTATACTCCTATACACCATGCCCCGTTGCTTCTCCTTTTTATTATCATTGAGATTTAAAAATCGAATATGATTATCAATGGGGTTTATTGTTTTTACTTTCTAGAAGTCCCGGCAACCGCCTTGCCTGCTTGCTTCATGGCCTATTTGTTGTCCCTCCTTTTAATCGTTATTAGTATTCTATTTGGTGTTTTATTAACAGTTTTTATATGTCGTATTAACAGTTTTTTATTAACTCTTTTATAGGCCTGTTACTTAATTTATCTCGTCATGTGTTTTAGATGATCTTTTCTTTCAATAATCTTTATTTTTTTTAGCAACAATTTTAGTTATTTATAAATTGTATTCCTAATTGAAATCTTTTCTTTCTAGTTTCAGAATTTTTTTAAAATTTTAATTAATTCCTTATATTGTTCTTTTAATATTTTTATTTTTTATTTTTTATTTTCAGTTGTTTTAAAATTGTATTCCTACTTGAACTCTCTTTTAATTTTTCTAATTTTGGATATTATTTTATTTTTTATTCCTAATTTTAATTAATCTCGTATTGGGTTCTTATATGGATTCTTCTTTCAATATTGCTTAATTTTAATTCCGAATTTCAGTTAATTTTAAATTGTATTTCTACTTGAACTATTCTTTTCTCTTTTTTTTCTAATTTCAGATTTTATTTTTATTTTTATCCTGAATATTAATTAATCTCGTATTGGGTTCTTATATGGACTCTTCTCTCAATATTCCTTATTTTTAATTCAGAATTTCAGCTATTTTTAAATTGTATGCTTACTTGAACTCTCCTTTTCTTTTCTAATTTTGTATTTTATTTTATTTTTATTCCGAATTTTGATTAATCTCGTGTTGGGTTCTTATATGGACTCTTTTTTCAATATTGCTTATTTTTAATTCCGACTTTCAGCTATTTTTAAATTGTTCTCCCTCCATACTTGTAAAGAAAGTCGTTTAAGACAATGTTTAAGTCAAACATTGGGAATATAAATCATGAATAACTCTCAAGTTGTTGAGTTTGAAAATATAAAAATTATATGTATAGATTTGTCTTGAAAAATACTTTCATAAAAGTATACCTGTATCACTTTTCAATAAATATTTTTATAGAAATAAGAAGTCAAAGTTGTGTTTTAGAGATTGTATCGATGTCCTAAACGACTTCCTTTACGAGTATGGAGGGAGTATTTCTACTTGGACTCTTCTTTTCTTTTTCTCCGATTAATGTGGGAATTTTTAGCCCCCGCAGCGAACGTGGTCCCTCATTTCAAAGCTGTTTTAATAATATAATAGATAGATAGATAGATTGAACACTCTTCTATGCGAATCTGAAAGATGTGGGAGCCATTGATTAGTTAGTTAGATCTAATTATGATAACCGTAGATCATATTAAAAGCCTGTAATTAAATAAAACATAACATTAAAAAATAAAAAGTCCTTTTTACTTTCTCAGACAATTTCACCGAAACGCTTGACCCCCTGAAGTGTTTTTTATTGTTTTACATCATAAACTACTGAAAACGGTCCACTTTCATCTCTAAAGTTATATATTTCCTTTTTCGTTTCTCTCTATATAAGTCATATTTTACATTGAAATTTTGAAAGAATGATAGATGCATTATAACTGGCATCTCAACATTTTTAAAGGATGTTTCCTCGTTGTTACATAGGTTGGAAACACTTAAAAGTGATTTAAACATTAAGATTTTAAATTTCAAACAAAGTCATGAAAAACTTTGAAAATATTTTTGAACTTAGATAATGGTGTCATCTATGGCTTAAAAAATTTCAGCCTATAGAATAAAACTTGTATAAAGCATAATATAAAAGAAAAATATTATTAAATAGTAAAGTGAACTATTTTCAATAGTTTAGGGGTAAAATATTTTTTGGGTACTAAGTTATCTAATCAACTAGTTTGGGGAAGTAAAATGAACTTTTTCTTGTAAATATTGTGGACTATTTAGTTCTAATTTTTAAAAGTCAATAATTTAAAATTAATGAATATTAAGTTGTACCATTTTGAACCCTCAATTTAGCATTTTATTAAGTTAATTCCGTAATTCAAAATCAATAATTAGTAAGGTGGAACAACATGGAGTCTTGTTTTTATCTAAGCTCTATATGATTTAAAAAATAACCAATCGATGCGTCATATGATTAAAACTTCTAATAACTTTATATATCAATACTAATTAACAACTTGGGCGACGTATAGGCTAATTACAAGTCAATTAACTGATGGGATCGGATAATCAGACAAATTAAATCGAAACGACGGCCATTAACCAGACAAAATGTTCTCGTTAAGGTTTCCTCGAGAAGCTGCCGATCGATGCATCGAAGGAGACAAGACGAATCATAAAGCAGGCAGAGCCAGCTCGATCTCCCCCCTTTTGTGCGAGTGAAGATTGCGATCGAGGGAACGAGCAGCTAGCATATGCAGCAGCATTCAGCTGGAAGCAAAAGCAAACTGCTCTCCTCCTACCGCTCGCTGCAGATCAAACTGCATATATGCATTGCATGGCCTTTCTTCAGACAAGCGGCGCATTGTTTTATAGCTCACCACCAACTTTTAGCAGGCACACATGAGACATACCCGGGCTGCCTCGTTTTCGAGCTCATCAGGATAGCAGATGACAATGGGACAATCATATTTAAAGAAACAATATATATATATATATATATATATATATATATATATATATATATATATATATATATATATATATATATATATATATATATATATATATATATATATATATATATATATATATATATATATATATATATATATATATATATATATATCTATCTCTGTGCTTGTGTATCTGAATGTTCATTAGCTAGGCTGCAGGATTCTTTTATTCAGTGCAGGCCCTTTCGATTCTTTTCAGGAAAAGAAAATTATGATCAATTTGCGTCATTGCGTGTGTGTGTGTGTGCGCGCTGCAACTAGATCATTAAAGATTACTTGGGTTATGACAGCAACGAGACATAAAAGAACGTTGTCTTGCTCTTGCGATTAGCAGCAGCTAAGCTCGATCTCCTTTACAAGTTTGACAGTTTTCTAAGCGTAGTTGAGCAGGGAGCAGATTGGGACAGTAGTGCGACATCGCTTACGTCGCTTCGCTTCATTCCCAGTTCGGTCGGTCGGTCGCCTCTATCATCCATCGATCGGCTCATCGCCTGCTGATTCAATTCGCATCATCACATTTCATCTCACGTTGTCGTGGCCTGTGAAAACAGGGTGTGGCCACGGGCTCACGGTTGTCAACCTCTCCTTCCTTTTCTTTTCCGCGCGGCACACGATTGTCCGGAACTAATTAAGCTTTGCGACTTTCTGAGCAAACTCATAACTGAATGTTGGAAATTAGAGAATCACTTTTAGTATAGTGATTGAGTCGTTGTGGATACTGACTAGTTTTAAATCCTAATGCCCATAATTATACGCATATATTGATACGGTTCTAATAATACTTTGATGAGTTCACATATTAATTGGCTTATTGTTACTGCCACTTTGGCTTGAGCTAGCAGTGATTCTCCATCCCTATCCGTCCATAGGGGTTGAATGAATTTTCCTGTCCAAACTGCCATGAACCAGTAGAGATGCTTAGCATCACTGCTGACCCATGGCATGAATTGGCTGTGATGTTTCACTGCTGGTTCATGGCATGGACCACCGTGAGGATTGAACCCAATAAAATTGATCTATTTATGCATCTTGTATCACTACCGGTTGGTTGAACGAACCGATAGTGATACGCTCGTGTCACTGCCGGTTAAAAACCGATCGATGATACCGTTTTGAACCGGTAGGGATTAACTATTTTTTTATACACTTCTCTTTCGCTTGTTCCTCTCGTGTGCCACCACCAACCTCTCACCCGGCTCATTCATCCAACACAGTGGCAATGGCACGGTGTCTCCATACTACCCTGCCTCCGCTTTCATCGTCACAATGGAAGTTCCAGGCAGCACCTGCTTGCAATTGCCATACAGGAAGTTTGTCAGATCCTCAGTGTCAACTACCCCATGAAGTGCTTAGGTTCCTAACACCGTCCTCCCATGTACCGACTCCTACACCATCACCATCCAGCACCCCTGATCTCTCACAGCACGTTAGCATGCCCCGCTGCAACCAACGGGTTCCTAACACGCGAAAGTGTGGTAGGGGCAGAGAGGAAAACAACAGCCAAACCACAGGAGGAGACGCCATGTATGGAGTGTGGACGATTGGGTTGGTTCGAGCTGAGCGATTTGCTTGGAGAGAATGCTAATTTGGATCATTACGCTTTTGTAAGTGCAATGGATTTTTTAAACATTATACATGGTATTATTTGGATATATTTCAATAAGTATTTTTCACATGTTTTAGCATGTCATTTTGCAAATGTTGCATGTGGTGTTATTTGAATGTTTTAGTAAGTTTTTTTTTAATGTTGCAATTTACACACTGGATTCTTTTTTTAATAAAAATGATTCAATGCTTTTTATAATTTGTCCCACTCTATTTTGGTGAATATTTCATCTTTGATCAACTAAAATAGTTTGACTATCCGATAATTTACTCCCTCCTTTGGAAAATATAAACCATGCATGTAGTAATTGTAAAAGTCAACACTTGTAAACTTTGACTAATAAATAAACAAACAATATATATGTTTAGTGTGATACAAGTGGTGTCAATGGATTCATATTTAGAAGATTTTACATGAAGTTAATATGATAGTTGTCAGTGTTCTATTTATAAAAAATAATGGTCACACTTTAATATTGAATATTGTCAAAAACTAATACGCCTTGAATTTCTCAACGGAGGGAGCAACTCGGACCGAATGTCCAATGCCTAAATATAATTCCATTCGTTAGTACAAACATAGGGTCCTCTGCTCTTTATGTGCAGAGCAAGCTTGCTTGCAAATCTAAGCTAGGCATCCATGTTTCACGTAATGCTGCTCCCTGCCTCTCGGAATCCCCTACATACGCAGAGATCTGGATCCCCTAGCAAATGATGGCCAGAAGATGGATCAATATGTGAGTGTGTGTTTTCACATAGTAGAATGTGTAGTCAAGTTAATCAAAATAGAATCATCTTTGCTAGCTGCTAGGACACTGGAGAGAGTAAACAAATTAAACCCCAAGGCATTTGATCATTCATGCACAGTTCAACATCGGTCTTAATTAAAAATTAACAAAGAATTAAACATTTCAACAATTATTGGCTTAGAGGCCAAATGCACCTAGCTAATAGAGTCATCAACCTGAATAAAGAGCTGGTCGATGAACGGTAGACACAAAGCTCGAGCTAGCTACCATTTTAGCTGTATGCCACATTGGACTAGCTATAACTTATACATACAACATTGCATTGAGATGTGTGCACGACAAAAGATGCAAGACATCATTCTGAGGACCCCTACCTAGCTGCTCCTCATGTATAACCACACAATTCACAACTCCTTGGCCTCTCCATGAATTCTACTACTAAATGCATGCTGTGCAGCAAAAGCTGTTTCCTCCTTGCCTGCCTTGTTTCCATGCATGCAGGGCTGGCCAGCTGACAGAGATCTGAAAATTTCAGTAATCCATTCCAGACCAATTAGCTGGAGAAACAAAAGGCTCAAAAGCTACTGGCTGGCATAAACTTGCAATGTTGGATCCATGCAAGAATGAACCCTAGCTAATAATGATTGTGCCCTTGTTGTCTGTCCATGCATGGCCGATGATCTCCATGGTTGTCTTCAGTCTGTTCACCGGCCGGGCTGCAGCTAGGGACGTGATATGCAGACAGAGATGCAGAATTGCAGATCGATGCAGTCAAAGATAAAAGAGGCATAGCAAGGGAGGCAGGGATCCCTCATCCTCGGTGACCTGCTTCAGTTTCTTGTGCATCAAATCCCTCCACTGCATTCATTGCTGCTGCCTTTGACAAATGACAATGTGTGTGCAGCTAGAGGCATTTCAGCATTTGTGTGTGTGTTCAGTTGTCATCCTGTGATCATGCTAGGCTTTTTTTTAAAAAAAAAAAAAGGGTTCAGAAGTGATCACAGCTAGCACATGCATGTGTGTGTGGTGTACATTTTGCATGCATGATGATGGCATCCTTCAAGTTCAAGCCAAAGGGTTTGTGTTGATTGTTAATTGTTTGCTAGTACTAGTTCTTCCTAGGATCGTGTTATCTCAAATTAATTAAGAACACTGCTTGGCACGGTCCTTGGGATATATAAATTTTAAGTACTCTTGTACTTCAATTTGTATTGTTGTTTTAGAAAAGAGCCATGAGGAATATAGCTTGACACTAGTATACAATAATCTAGGTAGTCAAATACTGTATCAATAGTCGCATTCTTTTTCTTTTCACAAAGATCACACTGAAACGGTATAGTGGGGGATGTCTGGGAAGAGTCTAAACAGATTGCTGCATTCTCATGTGTTCCTGTATGACACAGTAGTACTAGTAACTGAATTTGCTGACGATTGAGATGTCACTTGCAGGAAAATATAATTGATTTGTTCTTAGTAGTACTTACAAGATCATACTACATATAGTAAATGGCTGCACAAATTGAATGGCTGAAATCTGAACAACTATTATGAACTGCAAATGGAACATTCCTCTACAATTCTAAATTCTAACTAATTAGAATCAGGATAAAAAGATGCCCATGAAATTTTTGCTGCTAGAAGCCTCACATCTATGTGCCAAAAGGAGCAGGCCAACTTTGATCACTTGTAGGCGTACTTGGTCAAGTAGTCAGATATTTGTGAGGCACTCTCATATGCACCTTCAACGCATCGGCCCAGGGCAACTCCTGCAACATAGTTCCCTCCGAGGAACAATCCATCATAACCACCTTTGCCCAGGGCAGATTTTGCAGCCTCAAGATGATCAAGATGGCCAATGAGGAACTGTGGTATGGCTTGTGGCCATACCCGGACGCCAAGGACCAAAGGGTCCACTGCTTTAGGATTTATCAGCATCTTCCTGAGGTCACGGTCAACTGCTTCTACCAGCTCACTTTCAGTCTGCAAACATGATGGGATCATTAGAAATACACCCAGTAGCAGGCAACTAAAAATATAGGCTATCTGAGTTTTTAAATGCAGTCAAATAGTGTGCAAACATGTAGTAGCAGATTTATTATGACAGTCTAACAGCAGCTGGAGTTGAAAAACAGGATACTGTAATCATATAGTCGCAAAATAAACAACTTGACAGCGATACCTTGGAAACAATCCCTGTATTTGTAGAACCTCCTATGTAGTTCAGAAGTAACACCCTTCCAGCTGGAGCACGATTTGGAAAGAGTGATGAGCTATATATTGTTCCTATACAAAATAATACCACAAACTTGTAAGAACAATATAACCAAACTTAATCCACAATAAATGCAAACTAGACAAGAAAGATTAGTTCATTTATATGTTAGAAGAATAATAAGGTTGAATTCCTATAAGTACCTAAAGTCTCAACTCCCTGACTACGCGGATGCAGCTGGCCGAAACCCTGGAGCTCTCCGTCAATTAAGCATTCTTTTCTAATTGCTTCTTTTGGATATGAAACAGTTACAGCAGCAACTGGTGGATAATAGAATATTGACAGAGCATCTGCTGCATCACTCTGTGGAAGGGGGAAACAAGTTCAATGAACAAGCAAGGAAGAAGTATGTCTAAAATTAACAGTGTAAAGACAGTTAAAACTTACAGTATAAATTTCGGTTACTGAGGAATTTTTGCATATGATATGTTACCATGCGCAGGACATTTAGAATTAAGTACCAACACACTTAAACATACTGCTAGATTGGTGAAGAAATTGTCCGACTTGTGAATCAGTTAACCTTACCAAGTAGATCACCAAGCCAAATTCTATGACAACACTAATCTATAAAAATCAAAAAGTGATTTCCGACAGGATTTATTAAGAATGTGGCTTGTCCCCTAAAGATAGTAATTGGCTGCTGAGATGCCAGTCAACTCAAACAAAATGCTGTTTAGCAAGTATGTTGACAGGATGTGTAGGATATGTATATTTCCAGTGGATATGTTGAATTAATCCCTTAAAAAGTGCAAATGAATACTACTTCCTGTCTACCGAAAAATGAATCGAGGACCTCAGGAAGCAATGAAGTGCTGCAGTGTATTTTGGGAACAGAAAGTTAATTAAATATATATAACTTACTGAAAGTGGCCGCAAGATATCACTAGCAACATATGATGGGATGGTCATGACAACAGTTTTAGCTTGCACCGAGACCACCCCTTCTGGTGTTTCATACACTAATGCATATCCTTTGTTGTCTGACTTTGTAATGCTTGTCAACTTCCATGAAAGTTTGACTTTGCTACCCAACCTGAAAATGGAGGAAATGCAGAACAAATGGTTAAGCACCCCAATCATTACTAGTTCATGTTAGGGTGTAACGAATTGTCCCTCAAAGAATGCAAATGAATATTAACCCACAACACTATGAATTGTCCATCAAAGAGTGCCTCTTTTGTATGCTTAATTATATTGTGGATAGCCAGATGAAGCAGGATGAAAAAAAGGAGAAGCACTGGTGTCAAAATTGTGTTATTGAGGGATAAATGATTGAAGAATCTATCCATATGCTTCATATGTGCTGAGGCAATGATGCAAGTGAAACAGTTAATTCAACAAGCCATAGCAATCAATCTACCTAGATTGTTGTACAATGTGCATCTATCTGAACAATCTACAGCACCTAATATCCATAGTTGAAGAACTAGGTAAATTACAAAGACAATGATAACAAACCTAGATGTAATAGCATCCGGGAGCATAGTCAGACCCTTCCTGAAAGATGCAACTGTCTGCCCCTTTGGCGTTGGAAGGCGGCTAAAAATGGTGAAGGCATATCAGTGTAACACAATGGACAATTAATCCAACAAAGAAGGCAATTTCTCACTCACGGATCCCTCGGCGGTTTGGGGTTTTTCCCCCTCTCCTGGATTGTTTTGATGGTTCCACCAATAATGCTACCTCCAGTATCCTCCAGCCTCCACACCTTCCCAAATGCAGCCTTCATACTGAGCTTTGAAGGATCACCAGCATACACACCTAAGCACCGAAATCACCGTATTCTTATCTGAATCATCAAAAACAAAACAGCAATTGCACACTACAATAAACACCTGAGCAGAAAGGCTCAATGAGGCGCTCAAAGACCTCCGCGCCGAGGTTGCGCCGCACGAAGTCCTCCACCGACTCCTCACGCCCCTGAAACCTTCGCCGGAAACGCTCAGCACAATCGAATTTCACAAGTGAATCAAGAATGCACAGCGGGGAGAGCACACAAACTGGAGGTGGCGCTCGAACGCCGAGCGCGCCAAGGCCGGCCCTGAGCTTGCCGGGGATGCTCATGAGGTCGAAGAACGGCAGGTCGCCGGGCTTGGACGGCACCGGCCTTAGCTTCCCCTCCCACAGCACGAACCGCGGCGCGTTGGGGTCCCCGAACACGAGATCGTCCTTGAGCCCGCTGTCCACCTGCGCGCCCCAATCCATGCACCACCATTCCCATTCATGTCGTCTCCGCCGCGAGAGAATCAGAAGAGAAGGGGAGCAAGAAGACGTACGGCCATGGTGAGGACGGGGTCGGAAGGCTGGAAGCTGTTGGGCCCCTCCTCCCAGAGGTAGCCCTCGCCGGCGCGCTCGGCGGTGGTGATGTTGCCGCCGGGGCGGGCGCGGGCCTCCGTGACGAGCACGTCGCCGACGCCGTGCTTTGTGGCCAGCGCCTGCGCGGTGCAGAGCCCGCTGATGCCGCCGCCCACCACGACGCAGTCCGCCGACACCCGCGCCCCGGGCGCCGCGGGCGCCTCGGCCGCGCCGCTGGCGACGGCGCAGCGAACGTGGCCGCGTCGGCGGGTCCTCCTCGCGGCGTCGCGAATGCGGAGCGGCGGCGCTGCCGTGGCGGAGGTGGCGGTGGCCATGGCTGCGGCGGCGGCGGCCATGTCCGTCGCTGACGAGCGGCTGCGGGATGCGGAGCGGCGGGGAGACTGGAGAGGAGTGGATACGATGCGGGTGCGGGTTCGATGGTTGGTTGGTTGGTTGGATTCGGAATGGCCCACCGGAATGGGAAGGGGGTGGAATGGGCTGGGAATCGCATTCCCGTGGGCGCGGGCGCAGCTACCGCGGAAGGAACCACTGCGTCCAATATGCTGCAGTTTCTGGTGGGAATAAGTCCGCATTGACTCCCTCAAAAATATACGTTTTCTGATTCCTATCATATTGGATATCGGATATCTTCATCTCTTTCTATAAAAAAAAATATATCTTCATCTCTTAACTATTAAAACAGTTAAAAATGATTTTCTCAATGATTTTAAGGGTTGTTTTCTCTTGGATGGCTCGTTGACCTAATCCAACTGACCAAATCAATATACAGAGCTCACATGTTAGTGATTCCTCCCACTTCTTTCTCCTTTCTTTCTTTCTTCCCTCTCCTTTCTCCACACAGGCACATGGAGACTCAGGGCGGAGTTGTAGCAGCGCGCCTTGGAGAAAGAGCGACGGCATAGCCCAAGGTAGAGCGGCAGTGGGGTGTCTCTAAGGCGTAGCAGCGGAACAAAATAACGTCTAGGTAGCCTCGAGGTGGAGTGACAGGGTGCCGGCCTTGAGGTGGGACGGTAGTGCGGCTTCAAGCATAGTGGCGATGGCCCAGCCTTGAGATAGAGTGACAGCGTGACCCAAGGTGGAGCAGCGGCTGGGCGGCCCCGACGCGCGACAACGGCCTAGTCTCAAGTCAGCTACCTAGTCTCGAGTAGGGCGGCGGCATCCTGGCCTTGAGGCGAAGCACATGTGGACTTGAGCGAAGCAGCGTCCTTGGGTCACCCCACCACCTTTGCTCTCACTGGATCCACCCTCGAAACCTAATCCACCGGCATACGCTGCAGCCGCCCTTTTGAGTCCATTGCATATGAGGGAAAGGAGGGTGCCAAGGGAGAGAACTGTGCGCCGCCGCCTGATTCCCTCACAATGTGCTGCCCTGCCTGCTTCCTTTTGAATAATTTTTTTTGGTTGGAGAGAACAAGAGCCGAGAGGATGAGAAAAAAAGAAAGAAAGAAAATACTCATGTTGACTGTGTCGGTTGGATTAGGTCAACGAGCTACGTGAGCAAAAACCACCCCTAAAAACATAGAGGGAGACATTTACGCTTGTTTTAATAGTTTGGATCAAGATTACAGTTGAGGGATACAAACTAGATTTGACCCTTAAGGGAATCAAAATGGACATTTCTTTTCTGGTTATGTTTAGGCAAATGGGCATTATCTAGTTATCCTGTTACCCACATTAGGATTTTGACGATTGGACCTTAAGCCTATTTAATCCTTGGAATAAGTTCATCCGAGGTCCCTTAATTTTACACCAAATCTGATTTTCGTCCTCAAACTTCAAAACCAGATACAACCGGTTCTTCAACTATTAAAACCGGTGCAAACGAGGTCCCTCAACGGTTTGGAAGGTGGTTTTGGCTGACGTGGCGCCTACGTGGCTGGTTTGACTAGGTCTCCATCCTACGTGGCATTGACATGGTGCTTACGTGGCAATTATATCTCGAAAAAATAATAAAAATCGTGTCCCCACATGTCAGCTTCATAAAAAAATACTACCTCCGTCCCAAAATAAGTGCAGACATAGAAATCCGTGTTCATCGTTTTGACCATCCGTCTTATTTGAAAAATTTATGAAAAATATTAAAAAAATTAGTCACACGTAAAGTACTATTCATGTTTTATCATCTAATAACAATAAAAGTAGTAATCATAAAAAATTTTCAAATAAGACGAACGGTCAAATGTTGGACATGAACAGTGCTAAAACTATACTTATTTTGAAATGGAGAGAGTAATTTCTAAATGGTGGGGCCCACGTGAGCCCCGTATGTCAGCCTCAGCCCTGCCTTCTTCCCTCTCCCTTCTCTCTTCTTCATCCTCACTTCTTCTTCACGTCTTCCCCTCTCTCTCTCTTCTTCTTCCCGGGCAGCGGACGGCGCGGGTGGGTGGCGGAGCAGGCGAGCGAGCCGGGTGGGCGAGCTCCGGCGGCGGTGGCTCGGCGTGTGCCGCGGCGGGGATGAGGAGGCCGGCGGCGGGGTGGCCTTGGCCGGGTGCCTTGGTGGACTTGGTGGGTGGCGCGGTGGCCGGACCTGGGGTGGTGGGCGCCGCGGCGGGGGCCGGGGTGGCGGGGGTGGTCGGCGCGGCGGCGGGCATCTTCTTGGAGGAGACCGGCGACGTGGTGGTCGGCGCCGCCACGGGGGTGGGCGGAGATGGCGGATTTGGGCGGGAGGTCGCCGGCCCGACTCACTCCCCGCCCTCCACGACGCGCTCGCCACCGCCCACAAGGAGCGTGGCAAGCTCAGGCCAGATTTGGGCAGGAGGTCGCCGGCGACGGCGAGGTCAATGGAGGAGCCGGTTGCATGTTCAACGTCGTGCCGGGGCTCGACGGGAAGCCCGGCTCCGTCTCGCTCGAGCTCGGGAGCAAGCCTGGGTGCTTCTTGGTCGCCGGCGCCAGCACGAAGGTGCAGGTTGGTTGCAGGAGCCGCGGCAGCGACGGGTTAATTAATTCTTTGATCCTTTCGGTGCTCAATTTAGTAATTAGCATGGCAAATAGCAGTTGAATGGGAAAATGAGTTTGGTTTACATGTACACTCTGCCTCTCAGTGTTTACTGGAGTAGCAGTGTTGTTACTCTGCAATGTCAGCTCTTTATCTTGCCATTCTTTTCTTAGAAAGAGTATATACCTCTTGATGCAGTTGAGTATACTGGAGGAGACCGGCGACGGCGAGGTCAATGGAGGAGGCGGTGGCATGGGCACCGACGCCCAGCTCATCTCCGCCGGGCGCCGCAGCCAGGGCCACAGCCGCCGGAGCCGTTCCACCGTCGCTAGAGAGGAGAGGGGAGAGAGAGTTGAAGAGAGGGAGATGGGGAGAGAATGATGAGGAAGAAGGGGGGACTGAGAATGACATGTGGGGCCTATGTGGGCCCTACTATTTTTTTTATGTGAAACTGATATGTGGGTCTCATGAGGTTTATTATTTTTCGGGTTTGAATTGCCACGTAACCGCCACGTCAATGCCACATCAGATGAAGACTAAGTCAAATTAGCCACATAGGCGTCACGTCAGCCAAAACCGCCATTAAAACCACCGAGGGACCTTATCTGGTTTTGACAATTGAGGTACGGCTGTATCTGATTTTCCGGTTTGTGGACGAAAATCGGATTCCTTGACAAGTTAAGGGACCTAAGATGAACTTATTCCTTAATCCTTAGCACTGGGCATTTCCGGGCTGGACCATCATTTGCGTTTGGAAAAGGAATAAGTTCACCAGCCGTCTCTCAACTTTACGTGGAGTTTATATGACATCACCGTGGAATTTTGGTCCCATGGCAGTATTGATGTCTGGTTGCAAGCAGCAAAATAAAACAATAAAAAAAAGAAAAAAAAACTTTAGTTCTGGTTGGTAACCGGTAATAAAGATGGTAGCGTTATTCACGTGGCGCTATCATCTTTAGTTCTGGATTCGAGGTTTCGATTTGTAACCCCTTTAGTCTGGGTTGCTCGAGCATTCTTATACACTACTGCTGTCTCTTTCTCTCCAAACTTACATGGTACTAGCTGGTGCGTGCCGAGCTCCAGAACTGCTGCTGCTCCGCTCGCTGCTGCTGCTAGCCACCGGCCGGCCTGCTAGGCTGCTACTGCAGCTGCACGCACGCACACTTGCTACCAACCAGGCTAAGGCCCAACTTGCTGCACACTGGTTCAGGCCCAAGGAGCTAAGCAGCTCAAGCAACCCTCTTTTCTTTTTATTTTTCTCCTCCATTTTTTTTGGGGTGTCACAACTCACAAGTAGGGGTGAAAACGGTACGGAAATGGATGGAAACCACCTTTATCATTTTCATTTTCATATTTTTTTGGGAATCGGAAACCTCGGATACGAAAACGAAATCAAATATTATCAAAACTGAAATCGGAGCGAAAATAAACCGGCGTGAATACGGTAACGGAAATTTATTAGAGTAAAAAACCCCCTCAAACTGATAAATCCAATTCTCAAGTTTCAAACAGTCAACAATTCATCATAAAACACAATCATATAAGTCCAATTGTTAAGTCTTAACAGTACATCACAAAACACAATCTATAAAATAAATTATCTATGTTTAAGAGAGTAATGTTGTAGATAAATCTCAATGCATGAAAAAAATATTCTTATGTAACTTCAGATTTGCATAACAAATATTATTTTTAAAAAATAACAGCCAAATACCATGGTATTCACTATTCATTGCTTAAAAAAAGAATCCAGGGTATTTCAGTCACAAAATTTCTGGAAATTCCGAGAAAATTTCCGGAAAGTTTCCGACCGATTCCGAGTTCCGACGGAAGCTACTCTTATCATTTTCGTTTCTGTTTCTGAGAAATATTTTCCGAATTCGTTTCCGTTTCCGAAAAATTTCGAAAAAATTCGGACCGACAAATTCCATTTTCAAAAATAGGTCCAGAATCCGGAAAGTTTCCATACCGTTTTCACCCATACTCATAAGGGTTCCTGCTGCACTGTCCCAAGTGAAGGCCGTCGTGGAGAAGAGGAGATATGAGAAGGGGAGAGAGAGGGAAGATCGAAGAGAAGAGAAGGCACATCAATTTTTTATTAGATGGTTATATATGTGTCATATCAAATGAGGACAGGTTTAACACGTCATATAGATATCACGTTAGATGAAATTGTTTTCAATAAAATCAAGGGAATCAATTTGTATTGGTTTTAAAAGTTGAAGGATGCTTTATATCAGGTTCTACTGTTGAGGGAAGCAAATAAAACTCGACCTATAGATGGATGCAAAATTTATTTGAGTAATTTGAGTTTTCAAGTCACGTGCAAGTAAATGAAACTAGTCGGATTTTCTGGTGGCATTGTGTAGTGATATTTTAGTACTCATTATGTTCACAAATATAAGTACTTCACAATATTACTTGCTTGTCCAATCGATCATACCTTGTTAAAATTTCTTCCTATCATATCCCTAACTATCGTCATACCCCCATTCTGGGTCATTTAACGAGAGGCGTCAAAGCCTATTTCCCCAACATTAATATTTGCTAAACAATTTAGAATTGTTTATATTTCTGGAAGGATAAAGTATATAGCTCTATATTGTTCGGTGTGCAATTTTAGGTAGCTTCAAATTTACAAATTTTTAAGAAAATGAAATTTAACAAATCCTTATATTATTATGTATTCCTATATATCAATCTACTCTATTTTTTGTATTATAATTGAAGGTGCGAATCTCTCTTTTTCGATTACTGTGCTAATTTCATATTTTCACGATAAATTGGGTGCTTTGTTTACCATGTCTGAAGTATAATAATAAATATTTTATATAATATTATGTCTCTATCTCTAAAAGTATAATAGTATTTCCTATACATATAGCTATCAATCTACACAGTTATAACTTAGTCCATCTTTCTTTCTTTTTTCTCTCCTGCTAAAGTAGTAATTTGAGAACTTAGAGTGAATGGGATGTGTACTTCTAATAAGCTTCTCTACAATGTAATAGATGATTAGGTAAAAAAAATGTGATGATATCTTCTTAAGGAGGTACAACTTGTTTTGATGTTCAGTTGGTTTCAACAATAATGTGACTTAGATCGTTAAGGATAAACATTGCATGGTTCACGATCGAGCACTGTTTTCATGCAGTGATGGGAATTGGAGAGTATAGTATTAAACATTATTCTGCGTATCAAGTCCAGAAATAATGATGCAAGATATCACTTGGGAGAATTAAGGCCCTGTTCAGTTCCCAAAACAAAAATTTTCACGTTGTCACATCGAATGTTTGAACACATGCATGGAGTATTAAATGTAGAAAAAAAACTAATTACACAGATTGTGTGTAAATTGCGAGACGAATCTTTTAAGCCTAATTGCGAAATGATTTGACAATGTGGTGCTACAGTAAACATTTGCTAATGATAAATTAATTAGGCTAAATAAATTCATCTCACAGTTTCCTGGTGGAATCTGTAATTTGTTTTGTTATTAGACTACGTTTAATACTTTAAATGTGTGTCCGTAAATCCGATGTGATAACCAAACAAAAAAAATTTCCCAACTAAACAAGGCCTAACAAGCGCTCTAAGCTTATTCAAACAATAAGAGTCAAAGACTACTTTTATTGATTGCATGGTAGATGCGTAGACGGACCACTATATACTACATGTGTGCCCACGCATGGCAAAGAGTACTACTAGAAAAATGATTTTTTATGGCTAAACGCTCCGCCTGCTATTTAGGGCATACTGTTGATATTTGATATGGTCACGGATAAATCCGTAAGCGCATATATACGTTTGTAGCATTTCACCCAGAGTGTTTCATGAGTATAGTATTTGTTTTTCCCTGCAGGGAAGACGACAGTGTAAAAAATAAGTTGATATATTCGTAATCACGCTATATTTAATATATAATAGTCTATCAGGGTTAAATAATAATAATAATAATAATAATAATAATAATAATAATAATAATAATAATAATAATAATAATAATAATAATAATAATAATAATAATAATAATAATAATAATAATAATTGGGTAGTGTGATACACAGAAGAATCATCTCAATAAATCTACTATCTAGTGAAGAGAGACAAAGGAGATAGCTATGGTTCTATGTATCTAGGCACTACCAAGAGACCACTCCATATTGGTCGGCCAGCGTGGTTATACCACTTTATGAACTCTTATGTCATACCCAAATGTGTGGAATACAAAGGACAAATTAACATGGTTGTCACCACCACCTCTCGCCTACCTTACTTTCTGTGGTGCATGGCATTTAATCAATCTACGCACCATGCTTACATTGCTAAATAATGTCACTAATTCCTCTGGGACTCTCACTTTTTGAATGGACAAAAGTTAGAACTAGTGCAATCCACTAAGATCATTGGACCGACGCCATAGCATATATCAACTAGCCTAAACGTGCATAGTTTATGAAAGAGGTATAAACTACTGACCATATATATGATAAAGCAGTATATGAAATACGAACACAATTAAATAAAAAAGATAATTCTATTATTGAGTTCATAGTCTTACAATAGGAATAGGAGTATAATACTAAAGACATACCCAAATCTTCGAGAAGTCTAGGAAACCGAAGAACTATTCTAAGCCTAAACTCCACTAAACTAGAGAGTAATACAAATGTAGAATAGACAGGTTGCTTCTTAAGTGTGTGTTGTGAACTGAAGAGGTGATCTCCTTTTTATAGCCTACTTATGACAGTTGATTAGGTCGATAACTCCCACAACTGTCATTAGGAGGTAATTAGTGATGTCCACATGGAAGGTGGAGATGAGAGGCAGCGATGGCGGTTCAACCAAACCAGGGTTCAGTCACCCCTGGGCTCCACCTCTCTCCACCGCCTTTCTCTAGAGGTTGCCATGTGGGCCCCTAAGGTGGTGCATTGCAGATGTCTGACTTGTGTGCCCTTTAATCCGTGTGCTCTCACATGATTCGCTGGAGGTGTGTTCCTTTGCATGCCGATTTATTTCTCTTTCACTTTTATTGTATAATCCCTACATCCATAGTATTTCTCCAAAACAAGTGGAACTAAATTATTTGTAATTAAAATACGTATAAGAAAAGTTAGTTCTCCTTTTATTTGTTAAGGTAATTGGAAATCGGCACTTAATGTCTTTCAACACCTGCAAAGCGGACAAGGAGAACCTTCACCCGTCTGTGAAAATTGAATTTTGCAAGCTACCACCCTAAAAGCCCCGTATGTGAAAAATATGATTTTTCACAGGCGGAACAGTTAAGTGGCCCAAATGCAAAAGCAATTTCTGGCATAAAAGAATGTAGATCCAAATATCCTCTAATTAACATAATTCACTATGCAATTCCACCATCACAAATTCAAAATAGGTTTGTCTAAATCACAAAATTTCAGCAAAGGACATCGTCATTGGCATCCCAGCGTTGGAGTTGTACCCTCTGCAGTGTCTTTGGTCAGCGTCTTGGGGAAGAAGTTAAAGCAACGCAACGCCTCAGCAAGGATGGCCTTGACGACGAGGACGGCTGAGAGCTTCCCACAGCGATGAGGATGGTCGCGACAACAAGGGAGAGCTTCTCGAGGCCCGGCAGCGGATGATCCATGCTCATGAGGCCCAACGGCGACGGATCCACCGCTCCCGAGGCCCGCGGCGCCGGCAGACCCGCACGCTTGATGCCTGATCTGCACTCTCGAGGCCGGTGACGGTAGATCCAGCATGCTTGAGGCCCAGCGGTGGTGAATGCACCACGCCGTTGCCATCATGGTATCGGTTGTGGTTGTTATTGCCGTTGCCATCACGGTGGAGATCCTTTAGTCTCCTAGGGGCCCGCTAGTTGCGGGCGTGGTCGACAATGGTGGCGATGGGTGGGAGTGGAGGAGGAAGTCTGGGTGCGATGATGAGAGAGAACGGAGGAGGAATTAGACCGAGGAGAGGGAGGTGTTAGGGCAGGAGATGAGGATGTAGGAGAGCCTGCTCACTTGGGAGATGGAGTAGAGAGAGCCGAGGGAAGAGAGATGGAGGACTTAGCCATGGTTGGCTCTTGTTCTGAATTTAATAGCACGCTTATATTTGCAGTTGGGCCTCTTTAGTCCTGACTGCGAAAATCAATTTTTACACGTGAGGTCTAAAGTGCTCTGCCTGCAAAAATAAAAACAATGTTTTGGGAAAAAATCGTTTTTTATAGTTAGTGTGGCTCTTTTAACACACGTTTAAAGAAATGGAGGTCAGGGCAAATCCCAAGCCTTACTAAATATCTATTAACATTACACTGAAATATGCCATGTGTGTAATCGTAGGTACCAACATGATTTGAATCCTAAGCCAATGGGTAGACTCATATATATATACACTTACAACTCTACCCTCACATCTCTGATGCTTCCAGAGAAAAAGGCTATTTAGCCACACGTTCCGTTGCATTCACACATTTTATCCACACAATCTCCTCTGAAAATGGACACTCGTATACCTGTATCCTGAAAGGATCCCCGCCCCCAAAAGCTGAGGGCTCACAGATAAGGTCACCAACCAAAGCAATCCTCACATCAAAATCAAAGTACATATATACACGCGACTCACGAAAGCTCCACCCATGAATCTGTCAATGATCAAGTTCAATTAAGTGGGCTAAATAATCAGGTGTCTTGGTTTAGATATATATTGTTTTGCTGCGGGTTGTATGAATGACTAGTATATGTTAATTAATATAAGAACGACGAGGGTTAAAATATTATGAAAATGATGTGAGGAAGATCATTTGACATACTTATATGTTGAATTTTATGTTATAATATTGTAGATAATGTGCCTTTTGTTTGTATGAGATTTAATATGCTTTAAAATAGTAATTACTAATAGACGATGATGTAACATATTAATGGGTACCAACTATATAAGTATATTAATGGGGTTAGCTTTAGGGTGTTTTTGATAGGAGGGGAAAAGAGAAATGGAGAAGATGCGTAAATCGAGATGAACTATTAGCATCTGACTAATTAAGTATTGATTATTTTGATTTTAAAAATAGATCAATATGATTTTCTATAAGCAATTTTCCTACTACGTACATGATTTTTTTTCAAAAAAAAACATACCATTTACCACCAGGAGAAACGTGCGTGCAGAAAACAAGCGAATTTTTCTTCCAATCCGCTACTGCAATGCAGCCTTAGTTAAGCCGAATGGAGGTGGAACGTTATACCGGGCCACGAATTTGGCCGTGGGCATGTGACAACAACCCTAGCTTAGAATCTGTTCTGTTCCCTATAGCTCGTCGTCGACTGGTCGTGTCTGTCCTGTACTATTTGGTTACCAGCAGCACTAGTGCTGTAGTGCGCGTACGGCCTGTGGAGTGTGGGATCGTGCACATCTCGTGGAATATGTTCTCTCTATATATACTGAGTGAGGTCCCCTAGAAGCATCTAACAAGCAAGAATGGAAAGGCTAGAATTAAGACTTATTTCAATCCCTCTCTGGCTGTGTTTAGTTTCTAAAATTGGGGAAAAGTTTGGAAAAAATTGGTAGTTTGGAAAAAAAAGTTAGAAATTTATGTGTGTAGGAAAGTTTTAAATGTGATGTGATGTGATGTAAAGTTGAGAGTTGGAGGGAAGTTTGATGTGAACTAAACCATGCCTCTGTTTATTGTTCATCCGTTTCAACGATTGATCTTCGTGGAGAAGCACACCTGCATAAGAAGACAGTGGCGTAGTCGTTGATGTATATATGACTCTGATATCTACTAAAGTTTTGTTAATTTTAGCTATTGGCTACTAGATTATCATGTGCACGGTTTTTTAAATATTAATAAACGATATGATTATTTTCTACATGGAAGTCTCTTACAAATTTAAGTAAATCTAATTTTAAATGTATAACAAGCGACACTAAATTAATTATGTAGGATATTTGTCTTCTCCGATGAGTCCAGCGGCCACTTGCTCCAACCGCTGAAATGGAACTGTGCCGGAAAATCTGTCACTAGCTTTTATCTCTTTGAGCGTACATATTTATCAATCGGTAAAAAAAAAAAAAGAAAACAAGAGATTGATCTTTACGTTTTTGTTTCCGCGTTCATCAAGAGAAGGTCAGCATCCAGGCATTTCCATTTTTCTCTCCTCTGAAAACTTCGTCTCCGTGTTCACCCAAGCAATAATTCCAGAGAGTCCAGACTCCAGAGAACTGTGGTAGACAGTGATCATCCCTCCCGGAGAACCTGCATGCTGTCGATCGATCGAGCAAGCGATCGACGACGGCAAGTTGCGCGCGATTCGCACAACGACAGGTAATTCTCAGAGCTAGCAAGCGAGCACACACCGCGCGTCGCGATCCCAGCTTAGCTTGTTCAATTCAGAACGCCCCGCGCGCGCACCCGGCCGGCGGCTAGGCTAGCCGCGATCGATCGATCGATCGCGGCCAAAGTCCATATATTATTCTTCCGGGCAGAAGCTCCAGCGACGGCGACGGCACCGGCGTACCAGTGCGCGCCCCGCGTCGCGCGTCGCCGTCGTTCTTTTGTCTAGCGATATCGAGCACGCGAAAGGACCCGCGCGCGCGTCGCCGTCGCCATCGCGCGCGGGGGGGGGGGGGGGGGGGGGGGGGGGGGGGACCCCCGGGCCGGCGCGCATATACGCGCGCGCACGTGAAGTTCCACGCGCCGCGCGTGCGCCGTGCCACCTCGCTCGCCGGTGTACGTATATACTCGTCACCGCTAGCTCGCCGTCGGCCTCCACATCGATCCGGTCCATGTCCGCTCAGCTCGCCCTGTTGCCGACACCGCCCATTGGCTGTATCGAGAGAAACGCGCGTCGCCGTCGAGCTCCGGCATTCTCTCCCTCTCCGCTACCTTTATTCGGGGCGATCGACGTCGCTTGCACGAGAAAACGAAGCGATTTTGCTCTACTCTAGACTAGCTAGCGAGCTAGTTACCGCTGCTTGGACTACATGGGATGGGATCGATCTTGGCCTTCTTCTTGGGCAGCTGGACTTGTTGAGGCCTCTCGTTGCCAAGTCATCCCTTAGCAATGCTATCTCTTTAATGTACATCTCTCCCAAAAAGGTGAGGAGTTCTGCAGTGTCCACGCATGCTCTTTCTGCTTTGAGAATCAACAGGGGTGATGTGGATGACACCTAGCTACATATAAATGTGTAAGGGTTTTCATGGTCTGCAGTTTCGAAGCCACATGATTCCTGTAGGATATCAGGATAGATGTGTGTGGCTCTTGTTATAAAGTATAACATTTTGGTTAGTTACATCTTTGTTTAATTAGTTTCCGTACACGAAAATCACTTTTGGTCCGTCTGGAAAAATTGTTTTTTTATAGTGTCTGTTTGGGTCGGTGCCAAACTCAAGTTGGAAAACTTAAATTACTGTGAACGTTTTTGCCGTGTATTTTGATCCTTGGCGACATTTATGGCATTCTACACACATATTTTTTAAAAAAACAATAATGACCCACATGGCATATATTATCTTCTCCACATTTTTGCATAATTAGTCTTCCCACACTTTGCCAAAGTAATGTGTGTGAAATGTTGTAGCCAACCAGATCAGTACTAGCAAGTTCTCTTTATTTGAGGCCACTAGTAGAATAAACAAAATAAATATTTATCTTATTTTTCGGTTTGTTGGTACCTCATAAAAAACTATGTATATTTACTATTTATTATACATAATTTTGCTGCTATCAGTTGTACAACTACAAATTGAACTCGCTTTGGATCAAGTTGCGTAGTGCGAAAGAATTCAAGTACATACATGCATCTCAACCAAGAGCCACACGTATAACTTTTGTGTGATACTTGACTGACACGTGTCTTCATGGTGACTCATCAATTAGAAAAAATCTTCGTAGATCGTGCGACGGGGTTCAACTATGTCCACACTCAAGATGCGCGACAAATTAACTTTGTCTTATATGGTTGAAGTCAATTTTAATATATTTTGTGATGTTGGCATGATGGATCAATTGGTGGTGTACACATTGGAGATGCAAAATGTTGAACTCATAGCCATAGAATTCAACTTATCCCTTATGCTCTAGAAAGGATGTGAATTGGCATATATGCACTATTTACCACATAAAGTAAAAAAAAATAGACATACAGAATCAAAGGCAATGTCCTATATGCTCCTACAAAAGAATCTTGAACAATCTTATGTGTATATAAAGTGAAAAAAACAGTGTATATTTATATCTTTATATACTCTTTAACTATGAACAAAAATCATCCTACCACTCCAAACTTTTAAACTAACATTTATTTCCTGTCACCCTCTTTCTCGGGTGAACTTCGCAATTCCGTCCATATAACCCCCTAAAGCACTTTACGTAAATCATCCAATATATATGATACTTAGGCAAAAATAATTTTATGGAGTTATATGGACAGTGTTGCAAAATTTGACAGGTTGCTTAGAGCAAGTACTGTAAGCCCCTAAACACTTGCCTCAAAATGCCACATAATCTTATATCATGAGGTGGAGGAAAAAAGAAAGTAGAGATAGTAGGAGACACCCCTCATGCAAGGGTAACCTCCACATGAATTTCAAAAGAAATGAGAGGAAAAGAAAGAGTGAATTGGACAAACAAATAAAATGAAATTATTGGGACTAGCTAGTGTGCTAGAAAGTTTAGGGGAGGGGGTACATGAATGTATTTTTCAGGGTTAATTAGATGACTGGTTTTCTAACTTTGGGTTCTAGGCAGAACTTTGGATATTTTTCCTATTTATATTTGCAAAAAACAATTAATTTGAGGTTTATCTATATATATATATAATATAGTTTCAACCTCTAAACCAACACCATTACGCGTATTAAGTAGTGATCCACTATCAGAACACTCAGTTGATATTTACATTTAATCACATGTTGTACATTAATGCATATTTTTTCACAGCTTTTATTTTTGAGATGAGTATATGACTTCAATTTGTCTCTGACTTGTCCTGGACTCCTGCTGGTTGACCATCAGCAGAAGTACTTTAAAGATAAACACTATGGCAATTAATCATCAACACATTCGACATTAGAGTATTCAACTAAACCATAATTCACTGGTAGTGTTTGGAATAATCAAACTAATGCTAGGTGAAATGTGTATTCAACTAAACCATAATTCATTGATGATATGTGTTATGGTCATAATCTAGAATTTCCACATTACAAATTAAGTCCATATATAAGCATTGTGAAGAAAAAAATATGTATTGAAAAATTTATTTGTGAAGCACCTAAACAAATCCAATGTGGGAATGGATATATAACTAACAAATTGGATAGTGCATGATCTTCATGGCACATATCATATAAGTACAGGCACATCAATGGTTAGGTGTACTAGTTTTAAAAGCTAGAATGTTTATTTTAAGAAATAAGGTGATCATTATCATTACTGTGAGTTCTTGCATTGGCAATTTCAAGACCAAACCCTCCTAATTACATTTTTTTTCTATTGCCTCATGCTACTACCACACAACATCCCTTAACCACCGATTAATAACCAGCATCAATGCCGGTTACAGAATGCAGCAAGCAATCGAAACTATCACTACTAGTTGCCCAACCACCTCCCCACACCCCACATAACGCTGATGCACCGCCGTTGTTGTTGCCGTCGTCTTCATCTTGGAGACACGGATGCCATCTTTGTCACCAAGACATAGCTGCCGAGCCGCACCCTACTCCTCCCTTACCCTGCCACCGCCCCCACATTTCCATCTCTCTACCTCCTCCTCCTACCAAATATAGCAACCTCCAAACTGGATCAAGCATGGAATTTTACGAATTCTTAGGTTTTCAAAATAGTGTAATGAAAAAAAGAAGTGTTTTGAATCATCGGAGAGGCCATGGAGGTCCTATCTCCTAGCGGACGCGAGATTTGGAGATAGAGGATGTAGTTTTTGTCGTTGTACTAAATATATGATACCCTTCAAGTATGGAAACATATCTAAATACAGAATTTCCTATATATACCACACCTGGTACGATGGATGGGTATGAAAAGAATACAACCTACCACACCTAGTACGATGGATGGGTATGAAAAGAATACAACCTAAGGCAAAGGTTCTATTAGGATATGATCACCTCATATGGCAAGACTTTGAAAGGCCTACTCGGACAAGACCAAGATATACAAAGTTTATCTCCAAGAATCCTACAAGAAAACCAAGATTATGGGTACAAATATACAGACCTCGTGGTGAAGAGAGGATTGATCTTAACAAGCCAAGTCGATGATCATGACAAGTTCCTGATTAGAAGATCCCAAAGAGATACATGTAGGTATAAATTAGAGCCTCTCTACATATTGCACTCTATACACATCTACATATATACAATAACTAAAAGGATGTAGGGTTATTATCCTAAGGGAGGCTCGAGCATGTATAAAATTCTTTTTTGTCTCGGTGTGCATACGAGGGTCTACGAGGCATTGCCTTTACACAAACAACCCTAGATAGACTTAAAATTGTAGTCATGGCATCAAAGTGTTTACACTTTTATTGTTGCAATGATGTGACTCCTTGGAAATTAAATAGGGTAGTCAAGCATAGAGCAGGGTGGAGAGGTGAGGAAAATCAGTGCACGGAAAGCGAGAGTGGGGGAACTAGAGGGGCCGATAAGGAGAAAACAAGAGGATGGCAGTGGTTCGTGAACTCTAGCCTCAGAGCGGATAGGGCCGCTAGATCTACTGACCCCTAGCTGGATCTGGCACTAAAAGGCGACGGGGGAGGGAGGGAGTAGGCGTGGTGGAAATGATACATCCTCATCTCTAGTTGGGTGGATGTAATGTTGATTAAGGAGTCACTTATTGGCTATCTACTATTATGTCCGTGTCTTTACCCAATATAAAAGGGTTCGAGGGCTAAACAGATTTTTGTAAAATAGGACTCTAATATTTTTAAGATAGGATAACGTAAATGGGTTACAATGAAAAATGGATTATACTATGTTGCAGTATATATATATACCCATCAATTTCAAAGAGCTAAGTTTCAGAGTAAACTTTATTATGTTTATTTAGTAAAGGCACGAGGACAGCGCATGCTCTGATCGTACGGTGTGAATAGAAACCCAATGGCAAAGCTTGAGCTGTCTTGTGGAAAGAAAAAAAAAAGGAAAAATCTCTCGTGATGCGTACAGCTACCAACTGTAGCAGGTACATGCACCTGATTCAGTTGAGCACCAGTACACTGCACTACTCACTCCTAGTATAGGATCATATCATATTCATAGGAGAGAGTCATATGAAAACACACTGAGTAATAAAATCATAGGACTATAAATAAGTATATATACTTCTACATAAACTACTCCGGAGATAGATAGCCATGCATGCAGGCAGCATTACCTGCTGCTGGTTGCCTCTGCCTCCTCAATCCTGACGCCCCGGGGTTCCGTCTCCGGCTGAGAAATTAGGCTAGCCGACAAGAGCTCGCCATACTCCCTCGTAGCTCAACATGGCTTATGTTTAATGCCCCTTGCATCTCTCCCTGCAGCGCATACACATGCCCGGCTCCCGAGAAAGTAAGTCACCGAGGAATGGAGGAGACGAAGATATCTGATTCCCTGCGCCTGCTTTTGTAGCAACCGGTGGCCGGGCGGGGCCGGGATGGTGATGCCATTAGCGCTGACAGTGGTGTTGTTTGTTGTTGTTGCTGTTGTTAGGACCATTAGACCGATCATGCAAATTAATTAAGGGCTAATTTGGATTACTACCCTACTAAAATTTGCCCTACCAAAGTTTTGGTAGGGTAGCAAACTAAACATCTCTACTAAAACTCTACCAATACCATACATTTGGCTTTGTCTATGAACTTGTCTCTTATGGGTAAATTGTGGCTTCAATCCAAATAAACATTTTTAACTCTACCCTACTAAAGTTTTGGTAGCCCAAAATTTGGAACTACCAAAATTTTAGTAGGGCAGCAATCCAAACATGCCCTAAGCAATCAAAGCCAAGCCCCAAGTCAAAGCAAAGCTAGGGGGTGTAGTACTGTACAGTAGCTGCAGCATTCTCTCTCTTCTATCTCCTCTGGCGGCAGTGTCAATCATTAGTGGAGGTATGTGGTACATGTGTGACGCGAGGGGGGGCAGCTTTATTTATCATCGAGTGGAAGCAAGGACTAGCAGTAGTACTACTACTACTACCTTGCTGTGAGTGTGAGACAGTGTCCGTCGTCCTTGAGCCTTCCCATCACCGGTCAGCCAGTCACACTGCCAGGCAGTCATGCTGCCATGCACGCACCTGGAGTACCTGGGCTGGATCTCCGCCGAGCAAAAGTTGCTTTGGCAGCAGCAACCACCGCCGCTTTTGCCTTTCCCGATCGAGCCTGCACCTGCACGCGCCACAAACGAGGACCAACCAAACCAACCCCCGTGGCACCGCAGTTACCAGGCACACTGTGTTGGCTATAGTTTCACTCATGTCATGTCATGCTTCTGCGCTGCGGTCTGCATTGTCACGACGGATGCCGGAGCTGGACCTGGCGGGGGAGTATCACCAAGTACACACTAGCGCAGCCGCTGCCGCTGCCGCTGCCAGTGCCATGCCAACCGCGGGGCACGGGATGGAGGAGTATCCTGTAGTATTCATCATGATGCATGCGGCGATCCATCGATCGGTTTGGTCCCCGCCAATCACCCCAACCATCCATTTATGTCGTCGCGCCCCGCCCCGCCCGCGCGCTGAGACACGCGGCTGCGTAGGTGTGTACCGGTGGCGGGGGGTGCCCCGAGCGTGGAACGTGAGGCAGAGGGGCAGGGCCTCGTTTTGTCACTGGTCCTGAGTACCAGGCGAGGCGACGCCAAGCGAGGGAAAAAAACAAGGGAGGGTTAGACTAATGACGGTGGAGTGGTGGATACAGATACATGCACGGACGGACGGACTCACGCACGCACTCACGCATACATACCGTGGATTGACGCGAGGGCGGTGCAGGGAACCCGGGGCTTGGGGCTGCGGCTGCAACCGCTGCGTTGCGTTGCGTCTTTCTTATCTGCTTGTCCATTCCGTTCCCGTCCGCTAGGTCCCCCCACGCCACAGCCTCTTATCCCACACGCGGACCAACAGCGCCGCCCCGCCCGTCCCCCGCTTCACCTTCGGCTTCGACTTCGGCTTCGTTTCCTCTTCTCTTCGTCTCTCCCTCCCTCCAGCGAAAGAAAGAGAGAGCTCACCTCGCGTTGCCCGGCCGGCCGCGGAGGAGAGCACGGCTTCGCATTCGGCTGGAGCTCTCGTCTCTGCACTCGGAGTACAGCTGCAAACTCCTCCTTCCTTGATTTCTTCACCCTGTCTCCACGGACTGCACAGATGTGGGTGCAACGCGATCTTTCGCTGCCTCCGGTTTAGCTCTCCGGTTGATTCCGATCGAGGAAGCTGATGCATGTGTTTGTATATGGCTCGGTGTTTTGTGTGTGCAGGTCCGACGGCAACGACTTCGCCGAGCTGCTGTGGGAGAACGGCCAGGCGGTGGTGCACGGGAGGAAGAAGCACCCGCAGCCGGCCTTCCCGCCGTTCGGCTTCTTCGGTGGCACCGGCGGTGGCGGCGGCGGCAGCAGTAGTAGAGCCCAGGAGAGGCAGCCCGGCGGCATCGATGCGTTCGCCAAGGTGGGGGGCGGCTTCGGCGCCTTGGGCATGGCTCCGGCGGTGCACGACTTCGCTTCTGGCTTCGGCGCCACCACGCAGGACAACGGTGATGATGACACCGTTCCGTGGATCCATTACCCCATAATTGACGATGAAGACGCCGCCGCCCCTGCTGCTCTCGCAGCAGCGGACTATGGCTCCGACTTCTTCTCCGAGCTCCAGGCGGCGGCGGCTGCCGCGGCGGCCGCCGCGCCGCCGACCGATCTCGCCTCTCTGCCAGCCTCCAATCACAACGGCGCCACCAATAACAGAAATGCTCCGGTTGCCACCACCACCACCAGGGAACCCTCCAAGGAAAGCCACGGCGGCCTGTCGGTTCCCACCACCCGAGCCGAGCCGCAGCCGCAGCCACAGCTCGCCGCAGCCAAGCTGCCTCGGTCGAGCGGCAGCGGCGGCGGCGAGGGCGTGATGAACTTCTCGCTCTTCTCCCGCCCGGCCGTCCTGGCGAGGGCGACGCTGGAGAGCGCGCAGAGGACGCAGGGCACCGACAATAAGGCGTCCAATGTCACCGCGAGCAACCGCGTCGAGTCGACGGTCGTGCAGACGGCGAGCGGGCCAAGGAGCGCACCGGCGTTCGCCGATCAGAGGGCGGCGGCGTGGCCGCCGCAGCCGAAGGAGATGCCGTTCGCGTCCACGGCAGCCGCTCCCATGGCCCCGGCCGTTAACCTGCACCACGAGATGGGCCGTGACAGGGCAGGCCGAACCATGCCTGTCCACAAAACCGAGGCGAGGAAGGCACCTGAGGCCACGGTCGCGACATCGTCGGTGTGCTCCGGCAACGGAGCTGGGAGTGACGAGCTGTGGCGCCAGCAGAAGCGGAAGTGCCAGGCCCAGGCAGAGTGCTCAGCTAGCCAAGACGATGTAAGTAAATGGTATGAGATAGATATGCACTGCATAACCAGCTGACTATACCTTCGCTGATTCTCATGATAAAAAACTGGTTCTATTCAGGATCTTGACGATGAACCTGGAGTATTGAGAAAATCTGGAACCAGGAGCACGAAACGCAGCCGCACAGCTGAGGTTCACAATTTATCAGAAAGGGTGAGTAGCTCACATCTTCAGTGCATGGATCATCCTGCATCCATTTGCTTCAAAGTTCACATGTCAGTGCATTGATCATCCTGCATCCATTTGCTTCAATCCCATGACTCGACTCATGCTGCAATTTTATTGACTGTATTGCAACCCAACAATCTTTGCAGAGGAGAAGGGACAGGATCAATGAAAAGATGCGCGCTCTGCAAGAACTCATTCCCAACTGCAACAAGGTAAAGATAAGCCATTCCATCGTCTTGCTCCCTCTGAGATGCCTCTGAATGAACATTTGGTCAATTCAGGCATGCTATGTTTTGCAGATTGATAAAGCCTCGATGCTGGATGAAGCTATAGAGTACCTCAAAACCCTTCAGCTTCAAGTACAGGTACATTGAAACTGCCTTCGAACAAATGTACCATGATTGTCGGGTGAATATGTACATAGATGCATTGACAAGGTGCAGTTGTCATTGACACAGATGATGTCCATGGGAACTGGGCTGTGCATTCCTCCAATGCTATTACCAACAGCCATGCAGCACTTGCAAATTCCACCGATGGCTCATTTCCCTCATCTCGGCATGGGATTGGGGTACGGGATGGGCGTCTTCGACATGAGCAACACTGGAGCACTTCAGATGCCACCCATGCCTGGTGCTCACTTTCCCTGCCCAATGATCCCAGGTGCGTCACCACAAGGTCTTGGGATCCCTGGCACAAGCACCATGCCAATGTTTGGGGTTCCTGGGCAAACAATTCCTTCGTCAGCGTCTAGTGTACCACCATTTGCATCTTTGGCTGGTCTTCCTGTTAGGCCAAGCGGGGTCCCTCAAGTATCAGGCGCCATGGCTAACATGGTGCAAGACCAGCAACAAGGCATAGCGAATCAACAGCAGCAATGTCTGAACAAGGAAGCTATACAGGGAGCAAATCCAGGTGATTCACAAATGCAGATCATCATGCAGGTACTAATTAAAAATTAACAAATGATGTCAAGCGAATAGAAGACATTTGCTAGTACTTAAGTGCATTACTTACTCCAGTTTATTTTAATATTCCAGGGTGACAACGAGAATTTTAGGATACCCTCTTCAGCCCAAACAAAAAGCAGTCAATTTTCAGATGGTACCGGCAAGGGGACCAACGCTAGAGAGAGAGATGGGGCTGAAACATAAAGAAAGGCCAGTAGGTGTAACTTGACTTTCATGCTAAATTTGAGATCTACCACTGAAATCTGCAGAATGTTCCTGTCCTAAAAAGATCAATGGCTGAGGAATTTCATGTACGACCAACTAACAACTTCCAGATATGAAAGTTAGCAATTCATACTGGGAGAACTTACTTGAGTATCAAGATCCACGAGGCAGATGTATCAGCCAAGATGCCCCAAAATTTTGTGTAAAATGTAGATGGTAGAAGATGCTACCAGGTTACAAGCTGTAATTCTTGACTTCCAGTGCAGTTTCCTATGAGTAGTTTTTGCCCTATCTGAAATCTTGGACCAATATATCTTATTTTCCATGGTTATCTTATGACTGTATACTGGGAGCCTGGGATCCCTTGGTCTCCACGCGGTTTAACTTGCACCGCTGTTACTGTACAGCGCTTTCTGGTGCAAATAATGATGAATTATTATGACACAGTTGTTTATGCTTACAAGTTTGGTCAGATTATTTGCAGTGCTAGAAGGAACAGACTTAGAAGCACTTTCTTCTACAAATTATATGAACATGGAGATATATCATCACAACCCTGAAAATTATGCTAACAGTGAAATGTCAGTTCAATATAACCGGACATCAGGGAAGGATTTAGCAACCACACAGAACAAATGCATATTTATCAGACATATGACTATATGAGACGTCTAGAAAATAGAGAATTTACCTGAGAATTGCAGCCTACTAGTTAGCCATACAACAGACAAAGGATAAATCAGTACGCTGTTTCATTTTTTTTCTAAAAAAGTATGTTGTTCGGTTACAAGGACACATGCTACTGCAGAAACATGCAAAAAGCTCAATCATGAGCATATTTTACATATGCTTGATTACATGTTTGCATCAGTCTGTTGACTTCATCCGTCAGCTTAGTTTGTTAGCCCTTAAGGAAACAAGCATTAAACAATCAGTGGCCGTGTTATCGTTATAATACAATTAAGCAGCATAGTACTAAAATAAGCTCAGATGTCAACAAGTAACCAGGTAGTACAATGCAGGAAATCAAAGATGAAAGATACAACTAAAATGCTGGCACCAATCCAGAGTCTTAAAGTATACCGTTTTTGCCTAAAAGGAACAAAGTACTCACCTCGTTGTACTCCACAAGTTTGACAGGTTACTGGTTCATTTGCCCTGACATCTTGAATTGTACGGTTTTCATTACCCAAGCACATCGTTCTACAGTAACATGTGTAAGAGGATAAGCTAGATGTGGTATCTAGCATTATTGTAACACTTAATGGAGGAACAAGATTGCTTTCCTCTCCTATTTTATTCCTGATATGACGTAGCTTTGAAGACTGGTGTGGACAGGCATCTGATAGATTCATGCATCCTTGCATGTGGAGAAAGCACAAGCAAAGTTCCCCTCCAATAATTCAAGTTCTTATAATGAAATTTCAGACATATGTGTTGTCGTCAGTTTTCAGTCCTATCTTCAGATCGCCCATTGAAGGATCTTTTGCTCCTCTCAAAATAAGGAAATGCTTCGCCTTGCAAGATTATTCACTGTTGCCAGCTTATCGTATGCTTCTCTTTTCTTCTCCACCTCTCCTTTCCTATGACCTATATTTTACTTTCCATTGAATGCGTACAGTTAGCTTAGTTCGATCTCAAGATGTCATCTTTAAGTCTGTCAGCAACTATGTATGCCCTGATCATCTACAGTATGGGGAAATTGTGGACAGTGATGTATGAGAACGGCAACATTGATGTTAATATATATTCAAGGACTGGAGTGGGTCCAGCCCAAGAAATGGGGCCTGGGAAACATTTCATGTTGTGATAGTTGGCCTTGGACATGCACATGATAAGAGAACTCTATTGTCTTTATTCTAGATATTATTGGAACCAAACCCAGAGGTATACTGTGATGGGCACAACAATCACAATCACCTTACACAGTTAATCAGATTGATTTCCTGCTTGTCAAGATTCTTTCCAATGTTCAAACAGAACCACAAAGTTCAGGATAAGTTTCACATCAACACTTCTAGACCAAGTCTGGATAATTTTAGAAGCCCCCTCACAATGTTTTCACAAACATGGAAATGGGCACTCATAAATTACTTGCACACACTATCTATATATATTGTAATAGTCCAAAGTTGCTGTTACCAGGATTAGCTGAATCCAGAGTCAGAAACACAACAACATGTCATTGTATCTTGCCAGATACACATTTTGATTTTGGACTCCTACAGTTTGAAATTTGACGAGGAATATTGTTACGACTTGAACTAACACGATTGTTACAAAATAAATGTTATAGCACCTTTTACATATGTTTATTGTGTTTAGCATCCAAAACTATTTACAACAAACTGTGTTCTCTTCGGTTGGCATTGCCAAAAACTTAATTCATCAGAAACTGGCATTGATGGCAATTTTCTATTTCCAAACTATTTTGGATCCAACTACTGCTTTATCCTAACTTTCTGATGTGATATTTATTAGGAGTACTTATTAGGTTATCAGAAGTACAGTGTGTTTCCTAGCCAGCTCTCTGACTAGATAGAAAACTATGCTCCAATGCCGTTGCTTACAGGAAACTTCTAGTGTTTTTTCATGATACACTCGTTCAAAGGACACAACTAAACACTAGTCAGTTGAAGGGTATATGTTCATATCCTGAACCTGTGACGAATTATTGGCACTGGCAAGAGACGGGTGCGGGTCGACACATGGGTAATAGGTGACCCCATCTTAGGTCAACTAAATGAACCAAATATCGTTTTGAGGAGTTCAAAACTAGAACTTAGTTTGTTTTAGTTGAACTAAAATGGGTCACCTATTACACCCGGGTCCAACCACACTCATCCCATACAAAGAAACAAGTTACAAAAACATTAAAGTAGATTCAATCCAACAGGTCCCACCAAAAAAGACTTAATTCAACAGACTCACCAGCCAGACAGATTCTTCAGTGCCTCTACATTTACAATTGCTGGCCTTTCTTGTAAAGGAGCAAGCCATTTCTCGTATGTCAGTATCGCGCAGAGAAAAACAATTTACTGACCAATCAATTCCATAGTTAAGAATTAAGGTCCTTCCATACTTCGCAGCCACCCTTCATATTGCAACAATGATCAGATGAGCTGACACATAATATGGCTATGTCATTATAATAAGCACACTTCATGAAATAATAAGGTCTGAACCTGCCAAATCAGAAAACAATATCATGTAAGATACTGATCTATCTGCCTTATTATCAAAATGCACATATATCATTTCCATGACCTCATACCGTAGTAACAAGGATCGAGCTTTTAAGATAGATGCAGTATGAAATGTGAACCAGATATTTCTTTTGGTTTCATTACACAGAACACAAGTAAACATAGAGGGCAACCATACACTTCAAATGGTAAAGGGCAGGCAGATTTCAAATAGCAGACACTCATGCAAAATACTATCCCAAAAATGTTGAGGTTCAAAGAATAAAAAAAATCAAATTCATGGCAACCCTGTAAGGAATATTTCTGCAATAGAGAATTTCTGTTTTGGTAGGAACATTGTCATAAGAAATACAACACATACTGATGGGGCAAAAGATGTGACTAGATCACGATATGTACAAGTAGCACTTAATAAGTGAAAATCTAGATGGCCTCGAGTTTAATGTTTGAAAGGTTATTGCTCAATGAATCAACATCTTCATCATTAGGAAATTCTTCATTGGCATGTGAAACTGGATCTTCTTGAACGTGAGGAAACTCATCCTGCAATTCTGCTTCCAGCTTCATGAATTCTTCCTCGATATTTTCTTCAGAATCCATTGACTGGAGTATTACTGATCCTGAAAAATATTTGAAATCAGAATTTTGAAAAGAACAAACAAACATCCACAAATCCTTTTACAAACAGAGGGAAACAAATTGATGCTGTAGATGAGAAGACATATATAGCAAAAGGTTTAGTTCTGTAGCACCAGAAGGAATGCACGTCAGGAAAATACCACCAAAAGAACAACGGAAACTTGCCCTTTTAGTACCCTGTACCCCCTTTGCAAACATACCACTCTAAACTGCAGTCTTTCTACAATAGCACTCCTAGACTCCTCCATTATGCTCCATCTATCACTTTATTACCATGGTTGATCTAATTGCTGCAGCACCAGTTGAATTGGTAGAAGGGCATGTATACCGCATCCAATTAACAGATTACTAGCAGTGACCACCACAGCAACCAGCACATCTCCACCACCTGCACCTTCTTCAACCTCTGGTTCTGCCTCATCCAGCAGCTTGGGTAAGGCCAGTTTGTGAGGAGGTTAGCACTGGACCAGCTGCGGACTGCAGCCATGTTGGCATATTTAGCATAGCCGTGTGTATGCACACAAACATGCATGTTCTTAGATGTCCTCTTCTTTCTTCACTCCATGTATAGCTGTGGAGTGGATCTGGTGAGGAACATGCAGAAGATGGCAGAGACCATGCAAGTGGACTCCAGCAATCATTCTGTCGACAGCAACAAGAGTGCAAAACAAGGGATTGAGCTGGATTTGAGATCTTGAGCAAGGACTTGTGGGTTAGTTGGATTTGGGAACTTGAGCTGAATCAAGTTTGGCTAGGTTGATTTTGGATATGTCAAAAAATAGGCGATCTTTCCCAAATTTCTCTTGGTGGCTGGGAATAACAGAAGTTTTCCATCTTTTCCCCATTGCATCACAGAGCCCTAAATCTAATACATAGGTCAAAGAATACCAAAAACTGCATATTGTTTTTCCCTAAAGAAAATCATCACCACATGAAAAAAAGACAACCTTATCTTGCATGTCTAATATAAACTTGCTCGACTGGAAACTGGAATTTCCTTGTAAAAGAACAACAAAAATGAAACCTCACCTAAGGCAGCATCAATTTCTCTTTGTGTTGCAACAAGGTCATCAACCTCCTTTAGGTGCTCGTTAACCTCCTCTACGCTCACATGATGCTCATTCATCGCCTGAATACTGACTTTGATTGCCTCATTAACCTAGCAGAGAATGTCAATGTATAATGAATAAATTGTGTATGCAGCATCCCCATTTTTTCTAGGGTCTATATTTAGTAAACATTTTTTCCACAAAAGTTATATACCTTCTTAGTTGTTTCAGCACTAGCAATTAGGCTTATAACTTCTTCAACCCTCTCCAGCAGTGGTGTGAATCTTTTCCTGCTTTCTGAGAACAACTTAGACTGCCGCACATATCGATAAGCTGACTGTTTATCCCCAGATTTGAAGGATACCAATGCCCTCCTTCTTGAACTATCATTACATCGAATTATTAGAGAAACATAATTTTATTTAGTACTTATGAATAGGTCCCCTCATCTTGGGGATAAAGAAGGGAAAACACAGTAATTATAGCATAATTTCCAACAATGTGAACAGACAATTCATTTAGCATGAAACAAAGTTAGATAATACCTAGAATGGAATGTGTAGTGCCAGTCTTTTACATAACAAACGAAACTAGCAAAAGGAAGTAAACAGTACCACAAACGATGCAGCAGGTGATAGTCTTAAAGATAACTGCACTCCTGAGTACCAAGTTTAGAACTGTCCTATGCAATAGTATCTGTTGAAATGTACACTATTTGTTTCTATGCAATCTAAAACAGAACGCCAATGTCTGAACATGGCATATCCTTTTATAACGCACTAGTCATGCATCCAAATTGCAGAAACAAAGTTGGAAAGTAGACTAACATTTGCCATTGGCGATCAAGTACATCAAGCTGCTGCTGCAACTTTTCTTCCGTCAAAATTAAGTGCAATGTGTTGTGGTCAAGCTTTGAGACAGCAGGAACTTGTGCAGCCATGAGCGAAAACTTCACACCCTGAAGGTACAAATGGGATGAAGTAAAGTACCACAATGCACTTCCTGCAATGAAATTGCTGATAATGGACAACAAAGAGCACAAACCTCAACAGAATCTTGCCTCCTATCAACAATATACCGTGCTTTCCCACATTGTGTCAAGTAACATAATGCAACATGAGAATCCTCCTGCCCATGGAAGAAGGCATTGAATTTACTAATAGTAACAATGCACGTTGACGTCCAATGAGAGTTCCTCAGCTGATCAACAATTTCAGCAGCCCGTTCCTGCAATTGACTAGCAGATATCCAAATAAACAACGATAGAACTGGCACAATAATCACATGAAAAAAAATAAAATAGAAACTCTTATATACCTCAATCAACGATTTAAACACGAGGATGTCGTCCTGCGCAATCGGCTGCTTTGAGATGACAGCCATCTGGCTCATCCTCCTGACTAGCTGATACAAGCTCCCTGTAGTCGGATCGATTAGCTCCGATTTGAGCAGAATCTCCCCATCGGCACGCATCTCTTCCTGAAATGACGACAAATTTTGGCCCCCGTTTGGCAACAAATTAACAGCAAATAGGGTGAGATCGTCGTGGATACTGACCAGAACCTGCGGCAAGCACAGCGGCGTGAGGCCACCAGGGCGCGCGAACCAAACACCCAGCACCTGCAGTTGTCAGCGCCACCGCGGTGTCAGAGGAGGGAGCAAGCGAACCGGATGCAGGGTGGGAGCGGGAGGAGGAGGAGGAGGAGGAGGCGTCGAGCGCTTACGAGGCGCGCGGGGGCGGAGCAGAGGCGGAGGCGGCGCGCGACGCGGAGGAGGAGGCCCTTCCAGAAGAGGAGCTTGGGCTGGGGCCAGTCGCGGCGCTGCCCCGTGAAGGCCTTGAACCTGGCGCGGAGCTCGTCGCCGTCGGGATCGTCCCACCACCCGCCGACCCCCACCTCCTCCCTCACCGCCGCCTCCCACTCTCCCCTTTCGTCGCCGCCGCCGCCCATGTCACCACCCCACGCGGCCGCTGCGTCGGGGAAAAGAAGGAACCGGAAAAGAACGAGAGAGGAGGGAATTCCGTTCGGGCCCGCATATTTTGTAACCTCGGCCCACTTACGGCCCGTTTATCGGCCTGCTCGTATAGCTCATTAGGGCCCGGCCCATCTCTCATTTTCTGATAACTTATGTCGAGTTGGGAGTAGGATTAGATGTGACACGGTTTGGCTGGGATTCACTTTGGGTCCCTCTATTCGTCACGTAATCCGATTTTCATCCTTGACTACAAAACCGGGTACGACCCATCCCCTAACTTTCGAAAACAAGCAAACGAGATCCCTCGGCAGTTTTAGCTGACGTGGCGCTTACGTGGCTTGTTTGACTAGTTCTACGTCCCACGTGGCATTGATGTGACGCTGACGTAGCAATTATATCTCGGAAAAATAATAAAAATCATAGGCCCACATCTCAACCACAGAAAAAATAATTTAAAAATGATGGGTCCCACATGTCAGCTAAAAAAAATGGTGGGGCCCACGTAAGCCCCATATGTCATTCTCAAATGATCAAATCCAATCCTCTTCTTCCTCCTCTCTCCTCCTCTCTCCAGCTCTCCCCATCTCTCTGCTCCCTCCTCTTGCTGGGTGGTGTAAAGTACGGCGGGCGGCGGCGGTCATCTCTCTCTTGCGCCGCTCGCCTAGCCGTCCGCCACCCTCCTCCCTGATGGCCGCCGGCGGGAGAAGAGGGAGCGGCGTGTGGTGGCGTTGGCGGCGAGAGAGGAGGAAGCGGCGGCGAGAGGAGGGCGTCCGGGTGGTCGGCGGCGGCGACACGGATGGCGGCGTCGATGGCATCGGATTCTAGGGGGCTCCCCAGCACCGAGCACTGCGCCAGAGAAGAAGGCGGCGGCGCCCCGGGCAGACCCGACAAGGAAGTCCTCCTCCTCGTCATTCCCTTCCCCATCTTGGCTCTCTGCAGCGGCGACACGGATGGCGGCGTCGATGGTGTCGGATTCTGGGGGGGCTCCCTAGCAGCAAGCACTGCGCCAGAGAAGAAGGCGGCGGCGCGACGGCCACCGCCGCCGCCGCGGCGGTGGCACCCCGGGCGGACCCGACAAGGAAGTCCTCCTCCTTGTCATTCCCTTCCCCCTCTCGGCTCTTCGCGGTGGCGACACGGATGGCAGCGCCGATGGCGTTGGATTCTAGGGGGCCTCCCCAGCAGTGAGCACTGCGCCAGAGAAGAAGGCGGCGGCGCGACAGCCGCTGCCTCCGTCGTAGCGGCGGCACCCCGGGCGGACCCGACAAGGAAGTCCTCCTCCTTGTCATTCCCTTCCCCCTCTCGGCTCTCCGCCGCGGCGACACGGATGGCGGCGTTGATGGCGTCGGATTCCGGGGGGCTCCCCAGCAGCGAGCACTGCACCAGAGAAGAAGGCGGCGGCGCCCCGGGCGGACCCGACAAGGAGGTCCTCCTCCTCGTCATTCCCTTTCCCCTCTCGGCTCTCCCTCTCCTCGCCTTCACGCGGACCGGCGGCACTCCGGTCGGGGGGCGGCGCGGACCACGCCCGCCGCCGCCGCAGGAGCTCGCCTGCTCTGCCGCCCACCCGCGCCGTCCGCTACCCGGGAAGGAGAGAGAGAGAGAGAGAGGGGAAAGGGAAGAAGAGAGGAGTGAGGCTGACATGTGGGGCCCACGTGGGCCCCACCATTTTAAAATTATTTTTTTGTGTGCAGCTGACATGTGGGGCCACACTTTTTATTATTTTTCCGAGATATAATTGCCATATAAGCGCCAAAATGCCACGTGGGACGTAGACTTAGTCAAACAAGCCACGTAAGCGCCACATCAACCAAAACCGCCTTCAAAACCGCCGAGGGACCATGTTTCCCCGGTTTTTGTAAGTTGGGGGAGAGGTCATACCTGATTTTACGGTTAAGGAATGAAAATCAGACTAGGCTACAAATAAAGGGACCAAAGTTAACTTATTCCTTTGGCTGGTGCCTCGAATTGTCACTAGTGTCGCTCTCTCCCTCGGTGTACCCGGCGTCTTGCAGACGGCAGCACTCACCATATCGGCTCTCTCCGAAATGATGGAATATAAATCTTTGTCGGGACACCTGCTTCAAATCAACACAGCGAACAGGGCCGGCCCCGACTTTGTGGTGGCCCGGTACGGTGCGGAACAAAAAAATAAAGGCTCCTAAATCACTATAAAAATACAAGGTAATATTTAAAAAGTCATTGTCATTAACGAATTTCACACTAATAAGTTTAAAATACAATCAAGCAGTCACGAACTCACGATATCCTCGATCGCCGATCGGTTTTCTATCTTTCCTCTAAGCCTATTAGGCCTGATATTATAGTATACATATTTTAGAGGCCTCTAATTTTTGGAGGCCCAGTGCGGTCGTACCGTCCGCACTGCCCCAAGGCCGGCCCTGACAGCGAATGCCCCAACTGTTCTCTCCCCCAATTAATGTACGCAGATATACTACTTCACTGCCTTAAGGCCATTCACAGTGGCCTCAGTGACATTTAGTCTCGATACCAAAAGGCGAATATTCCTTGCTACATTCTCCATCCGTGCAGTTTCTTCAGGATCGTGTAGCCAACTTTGACCACGGGTTCCTCGTCGCGGGTGGGACCCATATTCGTGCTCCATGACGTCAAGAATGGGAGAGAGGAGAGAGGGGAGAGGCCGCCGACGGGGAGAGAGGAGGGGTGGCGCCGTGGGGCAGGTCGCAGTGGTTTCACGCGGCTGCCCCCGCTGTCCCTCGCTCCCGCGCCAGAGGAGGAGGAGGAGGGGAGGCACGGCGGAGGAGAAGAGAAGAAGGAGACAAACCGACGTCGATTCGGCGACGGCGAGCTTGATCCGTAGTCGGCGCCGCCGCCGCTCGGGCCGCCCGGCGCCTCCGTCGCCGCTCGCGCCTCGCACCGCCCTCACTCCGCTGCCGGCACCAGCACCGCTAGGGCCGCTCAGCGTCGGCGTCGTCGCTCTTCTCTCCCGCCGTCAGCTTCGGTTCCTCCGCTAGGGGAAGAAAAGAGAGAGGAGAGGGGGGGGCTTCATTTGGTGGGGAACAAAAAAGGAGAGGAGAGAGGGAGAGTTCAAAAGTGAAAAAGATGGTACCGGTGAGACCCACTACAAACAACTTGCACTGTGAAACATGTAGCTTAACACGTTCTTGGTCTGTGTGGCATGCGAGGAACGGCAAATATGAGCGACGCACTGTTAACACCCTTATGAGAGCACGAATCTCACCCACTGTCCTAAAGTACTTTAGTAATTTTTTTCGTAAAAGTTACGGTAAATTAAAAAATATATCTCAGAAATTCTTGACCTTATGATCTATTATACAGTTTGAGTTCCAATAAGCTTATCTTCTATCTCCGGTGCTATCAGATGAACTCTCTTGTAGTTCGGTCCTAACCAATTAGAATACAATGGCTACGGGCACAGGGAGCGGCCGTGCGGGGATAAGGAGCTATTTCCCAAATTTACATAGAGGATGAGCTTATTTTCAAAAGTGAACGAACTTAAAAACCGACTCATACACATATGACGTTCCAAAGTACCGATAAAAACATATTCAATTTTTATAATAGTAGAGATATGGTAACAGAATGGAAAAAGTACGAATTACCCCCCTCCCTGAACTATCGCGGTCGACCGAATTACCCCCTGAACCTGAAAACCAGACATCGTTCACCCTGAACTTTCAATACCAGACAAATTACCCTCCTCGACCCAATCCAGAGCAGTTTTGTCCTACGTAGCGTATGCGTGGCAATCCGGTTAGCATTTTATTTTTTAAAAAATAGTAGGACCCACATGTCATACACCCTCTTTCTCTCTCTCTCTTGGTCAGTCATTGGGCAGTAGCGCGCACGCCGGCACGCATGGCGCGGCGCGGGGACAGGCGGTGGGCAACGGCGCGGGTCGGGCCGACAGTTGGAGAGCACGGCGGCACGCGGAAAGGTGGAGGGGATGGGGGACGGAGAGGTCGGCGCGCACGATGGCCATGGCGGAGAGGCGGCTGGAAGCGTCGGCAAGGGGAGGTAGAGGGGATGGGGGGAGTGGAGGTGGATGGGGAGGTGGAGGAAATGGAGGGGCGGGCCGGCGGTCGGAGCACACGGCGGTGGCCATGGCGGAGAGGTGGGCGGCGGCGCTCGCCATCATGGCGATGGCAGAGGTCCGCGGGAGGCAGCCACGCGATGGCCTCCGCCTCCATTGCCAACCACTCGGTCCGTCTCCGCCGCCGCGAGCTCTGCCTCAGCCGACCGCGCGGGCGAGCTCCGCTTCCTGCCGCCTCCACCTGGTCCGTCCCCGCCGGCGACTCTGACTCGGAGCAGCAGGGAGAAGAGGACCGCTGTACACGCCATGAGAGCAGCCGTCCACGCCGACCGCCCGACCGCCCGCCCCCATCCCCGCGCCGGCATGTGCGCAGCGCGCCATCTCACGTCGATCAGATATCCGGAGGCGGGCAGTGGGAGAAGAGGCGCCGGTGGCGGGGAGATCCGCCATGCTCGCCGCCCGCGGTGGCCTTCCAGTCGCCGCCCCCCGCGCCCTCGCCACCGCCGCCGGCTGCCGCGTCCCCGTCACACCCGCCGCCCGCTGCACGCCGCACCCATCGCCGGTTGCTCCCGTACGAGAGAGAGGAAGATAGGAGAGAGAAGAGAGAGAATAAGAGGGGAAGAGGAGTATGACAGGTGGGTCCTATATTTTTTAATAAATAAAATACTGACTGGATTGCCACGCGTACGTCACGTAGAACAAAACCGATCTGGATTGGGTCGAGGAGGGTAATTGTCCGGTATTGAAAGTTGAGGGTGAATGATGTCTGGTTTTCAAGTTTATTAGGGTAATTCGGTCGACCACGATAGTTCGGTGGTGGGTGGTAATTCGTACTTTTTCCTAACAGAATTGCAACATTTGAAATGAGAAATTCTTATAAATTATAATGTAGCTAGGCAGCTGCAGGTGGGCTGTTTGCATGCCCTCTGCTTCAGTCTACACATGATAATTTGGTGAGCACTGGAAGTTCTCTCATGGAGTTTCTTGCAAAGCAGTGCTAAATTAATTGGTGTAGGGCCTGGATACACGATGGCGTGAGTTCTTTCTTTGTCAGCGCTTAATTGGATTTCATGCACTCAGTGGCAGCATTATCGCGACAGGCCGTAACCCAACTGATTGATCGTCGATCAGATGGCGCAAATTAAAGGACCGTTCATATATTCGTCCTCCCCCAGCCCGTTTTCAGTTGTACGTACCATAATGGGTCATTTGAGTTTAGCGTGTGCCTACCTGCCTGATTGTCCTAGTAAGCTTTGTAGCTTTAGCTAGCCAGAGAGGTTATGTCGCGATTAAATTGAGACAGAATCGCTTTCTTGCTTTTGGGACTAATCGATCGATCTGTCAATCAGTTCATGCATCACGAGGCTGAAATGGCACGGGTGGTTATTATCATTTTCCGACAATAAAAACTACTAATCCAGTCCTCGCAATACTTCTAGCATTTCTGAAACATATTTATAGGAGTGTACATCAAAAATTAATTATTGGTCACGACGCCCTCTCTTATACAGAAGAAAAATTAAGAACTTCTGACTGTGACGTACTTAGACACTGGTGGAGAAACCATCTTTCGTCGGTCGGCCGATTTCCACAATAGTCCCGGATGCAATAAAAACCGGGGCTAAAGATGATCTTTAGTCCCGGTTCAAAAGGGTAACGGGCATATTTGATCTTTAGTCCCGGTTTGTGTTACCAACCGGGACTAAAGATCATCTTTAGTCCCGGTTCGAATGCTGTCAGGACCTGTCAGGCCCCCCCGGGATCTTTAGTCCCGGTTGGTAGCACCAACCGGGACTAAAGATCTTAACTTTAGTCCCGGTTGGTAATACCAACCGGGACTAAAGATCCCGGTGATCTTTAGTCCCGGTTGGTGCTACCAACCGAGACTAAAGATCTTAACTTTAGTCCCGGTTGGTAATACCAACCGGGACTAATGATCCCGGTGATCTTTAGCCCCGGTTGGTGCTACCAACCGAGACTAAAGTCCCACCCCTATATATATGTCTTCTTCCTCCTCCAGCTGCCCGAGCAAGCTTCAAAATTTCTTCAAAAAAGAGGGGAGGTCATGCCAAAATTTCTATTGAATTTATTTTGGTGATTACATACAAATCGGAGGTGCCTAAAAGGTTTGCAACTTCATCCTCCAATGTTTTTTTTTGTCATACTACATTTGCACCTATGTTTTGCACACTTTTTTTGTCTCCAAATTTTAGTTGTAAGTTGATGAGAGAGAAAATGTGTGTGGGGAAGAAAGAATATATAGAAATTTAGTTCATTTGCTAAACAAGGTTTTATAAAATAGTTGAGAAGGAAAACTCTAGTGAAAGTTAATATTAAATAATAGAAAACAAACTAAAATAAAAATTAAAAGAAGTAAAACACATTAAAATTAGTTTAAAACTTTACAAATAGTTTTTAAGAATTATTTGGTGTAATATTTTATGATTTTTGTATGAATAAAGATATCTTATAATTATTGTATGACTGTCATTATTGTAAGAATAATTATTTGTGTGCGGTTTTTTTGACTCATGTAGATGGATCGGCAATGGATGTACGCTGACCGGCGGTCCAAAGAGTTTATTGACGGCGTGCACTATTTTTTGAGAGTGGCCGAAGCTAACAGGCAAAGGGGTTTTATTTGTTGTCCATGCAATAAGTGTAAGAATCAGAAGGAGTATTCTGCATCCAGGACTATTCATTTCCACTTGTTTGAGTCGGGGTTCATGCCAAGCTATAATTGTTGGACATCCCACGGAGAGCAAGGTGTTGAAATGGAAGAAGATGAAGTGGAAGACGACAATATTCCGGACTTTGCTCAGTATGTTGGATTTGAAGGAAATCAAACGGGCGAGGAGGAAATAGCTGCTGATGGTAACGACGTTGCGGATGATCTTGGTCAGATGTTGCAGGACGCCAGGGAAGACTGCGAAAGTGAAAAGGAGGCCCATAAATTGGACAAGATGTTGGAGGACCACAGAACTTCGTTGTACCCAGGTTGCGAGCAGGGGCACAAAAAGTTGGATACCACTCTGGAGTTGTTGCAATGGAAGGCAAAAAATGGGGTTAGTGACAAGGCATTTGGCGATTTATTGAAACTCGTCAAGAACATTCTTCCGGGGGGAAACAAATTGCCCGAGACAACATACGAGGCTAAGAAGATAGTCTGCCCGTTAGGACTGGAAGTTCATAAGATTCACGCATGTCCGAACAATTGTATCCTATATCGCGGTGAGGAGTATGAGAACCTAGAAGCATGCCCTGTTTGCAAAGCACTACGATACAAGATTAGACGGGACGATCCAGGAGAAGTTGACGGGCAGCTAACAAAGAAGAGAATTCCTGCTAAGGTGATGTGGTATTTCCCTATAATACCACGGCTAAGGCGTTTGTTCAGGAACAAGGGGAATGCTAGAATGTTGCGATGGCACGCTGAAGAGCGTCAACAGGACGGGATGCTGAGACACCCCGCCGATGGTTCGCAGTGGCGAAACATCGACAGAAAATTTAAAGAATTTGGAAAGGACGCACGAAACATACGGTTTGGTATGAGTACGGATGGCATGAATCCTTTTGGAGAGATGAGCAGCGGCCATAGCACTTGGCCCGTTACGATGTGTATCTACAACCTCCCCCCTGGCTATGCATGAAGAGGAAGTACATAATGATGCCGATTATTATTCAAGGCCCCAAGCAACCTGGTAACGACATCGACGTGTACCTAAGACCACTGGTCGAAGATCTTAAACAGTTGTGGAAGAAGGAAGGTGTCCCCGTGTGGGACGAGGACAAACAGGAGGAGTTTAACCTACGAGCGCTGCTGTTCGTAACCATCAACGATTGGCCTGCACTTAGCAACCTATCCGGACAGTCCAACAAGGGGTATAAGGCTTGCACTCACTGTATGGATGAAACAGAAAGTACGTATCTTAAGCACTGTAGGAAGGTTGTATACATGGGTCATCGTCGATTCCTTGCAGCAAACCACCCGGTACGGAAGAAAGGCAAGCACTTCGAACATAAGGCCGACCACCGTACGAAGCCTAAACATCGCAGCGGGAAAACAGTGTTTGCTATGGTTAAAGATCTTAAAGTAGTGTTCGGAAAGGGGCCTGGAAGCCAGCATATAGAGAGCGAAGATGGTCACGCGGCGATGTGGAAAAAGAACTCTATATTTTGGGAGTTACCATATTGGGAATTCTTGGACGTACGCCACGCAATCGACGTGATGCACCTCACTAAGAACCTTTGCGTAAACCTTCTTGGCTTCCTAGGTGTATACGGAAAGTCGAAAGATACACTGGAAGCACGTAATGATCTGAAGCATATGGAACAACGCGGCGACCTTCACCCGGAACCAAAGGAGAAAGGAAGCCATTACTTGAGTCCAGCCAGCTACACTCTTAGCAAGGCAGAGAAGGAAAGTATGTTTGAATGCTTGGAGAGCATAAAGGTACCGTTTGGATACTCCACGAATATCAAGCGAATAATAAGCACGAAGGAGAAGAAGTTCACAAACCTAAAGTCTCATGACTGTCACGTGTTGATGACACAACTGCTACCAGTTGTAATAAGGGGTATCCTTCCAGACAATGTCCAGGCAACAATAACAAAGCTATGTGCATTCATGAACGCAATTTCGCAGAAGGTCATCGATCCGGATAGATTAGAAGCCCTTCAGAATGAAGTGGTGCAATGTCTCGTCAGTTTTGAGTTGATATTTCCACCTTCATTTTTCAATATAATGACGCATCTGCTTTGTCACCTTGTGAAAGAGATCCGTATTCTCGGGCCTATGTACCTACACAACATGTTTCCTTTCGAGAGGTACATGGGCGTTCTGAAGAAGTATGTTCGTAACCGTGCTCGTCCAGAGGCAAGCATCGCCAAGGGTTATGGAACAGAGGAGGTCATCGAATTTTGCGTAGAATTTATCGAAGACCTTCGCCCAATCGGGGTACCTGAATCACGCCATGAAGGGAGACTACGGGGAAAGGGAACTCTCGGAAGGAAAGCAATAATGACGGTAGACAACAATTTATTCCGTAAAGCCCATTTCACTGTTCTGCAACACTCTTCATTGGTAGCTCCTTACATCGAGGAGCACTTGGCTCTAGTTCGCGCCAGGAACATCGGTAAGTCCGATGCATGGATTACACGGCATCACATTGATACTTTCCCCGCGTGGCTACGACAACATCTCATGGGTAACGAGTCGATCAACCAACAACTTGCCTTCCTGGCGAGGGGACCGTCTGGGTCGATCGCGACATTCCAGGGATATGAGATCAATGGGTACACATTCTACATGAGAGCCCAAGACATGAAGAGCACGAACCAAAACAGCGCTGTTCGTGTCGATGCCATGGGACACGATGGAACAACTACCACGTATTACGGTGCCATCGAGGACATATGGGAACTTGACTATGGTCCTCTCAAGGTTCCTCTGTTCCGGTGCCAATGGGTTAGGTTGACTGGTGGAGGCGTAATGATTGATGACAGTGGGATGACAACTGTTGACCTTAACAAGGTTGGATACTCGGACGAACCTTTTGTCCTTGCCAATGATGTAACGCAAGTCTTTTTCGTGAAGGACATGTCTAGCAAAGGAAAGAAGGGCAGAGGGCCTGATGAGCCTAAGCGTCAAGTGGTTCTCCCAGGCAAAAGAAAAATCGTCGGAGTTGAGGACAAGACTGACGAGGATTACGATCAGTTGGATGGGTAACCCCCTTTCACGGTGACAATTGACCCTAGCATCCTCCTATCAAATGAAGACACCCCTTACTCACGCAGCGATCACAAGGAGGGAACAATAGTGAGGAGAAAGTACGTGCGGTCAACCGTCACCGCCGATGTAATGCCGTAATTATTGTGTACACGATGTAAACTATTTTGGATGTATTGATTATCCATATAAATCAATTGATGTATGGCATATGTTAATTACGCACGATTATTAGAGGTTTCAACAAGTTTAAATCATGTATATGTTAGTTATATGTGATACTTACAATTTTTAAAAGTTTTAAATCACACAGGTGGCAATTTCATATGTATGTTAATTAGAGTTTTTAACATTTAATTTACTAGCATTCATATGCTAATTATAATTGACTAGAGGATTTTTAAAAGTTTTAAATCACGCAAGTGGCAATTTCATATGTTAATTAGAGTTTTTAACATTTAATTTACTATCATTCATATGCTAATTATAATTGACTGGAGAATTTTTAAAAGTATTAAATTTAATATATTTTTAAAACTATCATTCATATATTAGAGTTTTTCACAATTTAATTTACTATCTTTCATATGCTACTTATATATGACTATTCGAATTTTTAAAAGGTTTAAATCATGCATGTGGCATTTACATATGTTAATTAGAGTTTTTAGCATTTAATTTAATATAATTCCTACGCTAAGTACATATGATGATTACAATTTTTATTAATTTTAAATCATGCAGTATGTACATTAATATCTTAATTAGAGTTTTTACCAATATAATAATATCATTCATATATATGCTAAGAATATATATATATTGGAATTTTTATTAATTATAAGTCATATATTTGCTTATTACGATTTATCCACTTAATTTATTACAGACAAAAATAATTTTTCGAAGTAATTGTCATCAATCTTTGTACTTTAAATAATGTTAATGCATTAACTTCTATTTTATAAACACATATGTAAGCGAAAATCATATGCAGTGCTATAATCTTTAGTCCCGGTTCTTAACCCTAACCGGGTTTAAAAAGAATTTCGAAATAGCGGGAAAAGATATTTACTCCCGGTTGTTGAGAACAACCGGGACTAAAGATCTTTTCTTTACTCCCGGTTGTTCTCAACAACCGGGACTAAAGATATCAAGATATCTTTAGTCCCGGTTGTTCTCAACAACCGGGAGTAAAGATTTTTTCTTTACTCCCGGTTGTTCTCAACAACCGGGACTAAAGATATCTTTAGTCCCGGTTGTTGAGAACAACCGGGAGTAAAGATCCAGGGGTATATATATTCCCGGTGCGCCCTTGTCTTCTTCACCAACACTTAAACGTTTTCGGCCGATCGATCTCTCTCGGCCTCTCTCCTTCGCCGCCACTGCCTAGGGCAAATCCCCGCTCCGACGCCGCCGTATCTCGCCGTCGTCTCGAGCTCGTCGTCCTCGCCGCCGCCTCCGCCTCCTCCGCTGCCGCCGCATCTCTGGGGTGAGAGCCGCCGCATCTCCCTTCATGCATCTCGATCTCTCCGATCTCGATCTCTCTCCGTCGCCTTCGACGCCGCCGCCTTCGATGCCGCGCAACGCCGCCGCCGCATGCCAACGCCACGCCGCCGCCGCCGTCGCCACGCCGCCGCCGCCTTCACCGCCGCGCGCGCAATGCCGCCGCCGCCACGCCACGCCGCCGCCGCCACGCCACGCCACGCCACCGCCGCCACGCCACGCCGCCGCCGCCACGGCCCCACAACGCCACGCCGCCGCCACGCCGCCGCGCCAACCGCCGCCCCGATGCCGCCACACCGCCGTTAACGAACGAGAACGAGAACGATCGAACGAACGAGAGCGAGAACGAACACGTCAACGTACGTTGCCGCGACAACGTGAACGAGAACGAGAACGATCGAACGAACGTGAACGAGCTAGGGAACGTGAACGAGCGAACGAACGAGGACGAACGTTAACGTGAAATGCAATATATATATATATATATATATATATATATATATATATATATATATATATATATATATATATATATATACATGTATATATATATATACATGTGTATATATATATACATGTGTATATATATATATATACATGTATACATGTATATATATACATGTATACATGTATACATGTACATGTATATATATACATGTATACATGTGTATATATACATGTATACATGTGTATATATATATATATATATATATATATATATATATATATATGTTACTTCGCATTTATCCTAACACATTTTTTTTATCTTGCAGAAAAGACGTGTTGTCGGAGTCGTCCGTCAAGCCTGAGTGGAAGAGCTAGCCCTAGAAGGAATTGGAGCAGGCAAGTGACGTAATAATATAAATGATTGTTATATTTGTAATGCAATTAATTAAGATTATTAGACCTGTAATTAGACTTATCATATAAGATTGTGTAGTGTTCTAATATTATTTGAGTTTTAATATAAGATTATTTTATTGCAAATTAGACTTAGTATGACATTATTGACTACGGAATTGGTGCGACTCCTAGGAATTGACTATTGTAGTCTTAATTAGACTTAGCATATACGCACGAAACACTTAGCATACATTACTATTTTAGTCTTAGCATGTAATATTATTTGAGTTTTAATATAATATTACTTTATTTGTAATTAGACTTGGTATGTAATTATTGACTACGGAATTGGTGCGACAAGTAGCAATTGACTATTGTAGTCTTAATTAGACTTAACATATACGCACGAAACACTTAGCATATACATGACTATTTTAGTATTAGCATGTAATATTATTTGAGTTTTAATATAAGATTATTTTATTTGTAATTAGACTTAGTATATAATTATTTACTAGCTAGGGTTGTATAATATACGTCACCTAGACTTAGCTTATATCACGATTTGTAATTAGACTTAGCACGTAAGGTTGTGTAGGGTTCTAATGTACGACATTTACACTTAGCATACATGACTTAGATTGTTAAAACATAAATGTCTCGTGACTTAGCAGATGTTTCTTGTATCAACAGATGGCTGACCGCGATGAGGAACAGATATTGTACGATACAATCGCGAAGGGAAGCAGCCAGTACTGGAATGAAGAAGAGGGGAACGAGGATCCAAACCAGTACTTGAACGAGGAAGGGAACGTGGAGAGGGATGCGGAGGGGAACCAGCAGGGGCACGTGGAAAGGGATGTGGAGGGGAACCAGGAGGAGGAGGCTAGTGGTAGTCAACCCTCCGTTGGACAGAAGAGGGCACGCGGGCAACGAGGTGCAGCGAAGAAGCTTGAGGGTCGGCACATCATAACGGAAGTGGAATAAGATGGACGTCCTAGTGCCCCGGCCGAAGCCGCCAAGAACTATGTACGTCACAGCGGTTGGGTTGTGCGGGATAACGTGCCTGTCAGTACGGTGTACTGGCGAAGAACAAGGGCACGCGGAGATCATGAGAGCTTTGTCCCAGATTCGGAGAAAGAGATGCTGTGGACCACAATGCTCGAGACATTCACCCTTCCTGCGGGTACAGAGGACAAAGTGAAAAGGTGGACTCTGAAGAAAATGGCAGAACAGTTTCAGAGCTTCAAGGGAGATCTGTACCAGAAGTATATACTGAAGGGGCAGACACCGAACTTCGACACATTCCCAAAGCTAAGGGATCACTGGGACGAGTTCGTTGCATATAAGACAGGTGAACAAGGGAAGGCGATGATGGAAAGAAACAAAGAAAATGCCGCCAAGAAGAAGTACCATCACCACTTGGGGTCAGGAGGCTATAGCGTCGCGATGCCGAAGTGGGAGCAGATGGAGGCTAGCTTGATTGAGAGGGGTATCGAACCGGCAACAGCCAATTGGCCGGAACGATCGAAGTTCTGGTACTATGCTCACGGTGGAACGCTCAACCCAGCTGATGGCTCACTGGTCTTCGGCTATCAGATACAAGAGGCTGCGCGACGACTAACAGATGCAGTGGAAGCCTCCTCTCAGGGCACGTTCCGACCAGACAGAGATAGGGACGAGCTGACACTCGCCCTACAGACTCCAGAGCATCCAGGACGAACTCGAGGGAAAGGGGTGATTCCTTGGAAGATTGGTTTCAAGGAGGACATCCACACGTACAGGAGTCGGATGAGGAGCAAGAGAGATACCGAGGCGAAGATTGCAGACCTAGAGTTCCGGGTATCGAGCTACGAACTCAACATGCAAGAGGAGGTGGCAAGGAAGGTTGATGAACGCATGGCCGCACATCGGTCCCATGATCCCCAGCCGACCATTCCTCCTGCAATGGTGAGCCCGTCAGGAAACCGTAGCAGCTGCGCCTCAACGGGGCAGGTAGGATCACAGAGCATGGACGCCATGCAAACACAGGACGAATCGACCTGTCCCGTTGATGACATCACTCAGCGGACACCATGTGAGCTGCATATTCCTTTGAAGAACTTATCAATAAAGGTAAGATTTAGCCATTCCGCTAGTTGCTGCTTATATATGTTGATTACTAATAAATAATCTCTCACAACATGAAGGTGGCGTCGGGCATGGCCATCCCAACGGACCCTTCAGGTACTTACCACTGCAGGCCGATTCCAGCAGGATACTCCAAGGTCGAAGTTGAGTTGTTCGAAGGCGCGTACGAGGACCTCGAGCTGGATTACCCTGGAGGAGACGGTGAGACGCATCTACGAGACACATGCCATGCCATTATTCTATGGCGCAGGCGGTACATCATCCTCCCTGGGCGACAAGCGGCGTCTCGTGCACCATCTCCTCCGGCTCCGCCATCTCCTCCTCAGGATCCTGCACCGTCTCCTCCTCATGCTCCGCCAGCACCGTCTCCACCTCAGGCTCCAGCATCGACTCCTCAGGATCCTGCACCGACTCCTCCTCGTGCTCCTACACCTACTCCCCCGCAAGCTCCTCTTCCGGCACCTTCAAAGTCAAGGGCCCCCCCCAGCTCCACCGCTTGCCCACATAAGGGCAACAAAGAAGGCGAAAGTTGACGCCGCCAAGAACAAGGACCCGGGGTACGATTGCACGCAAGAGGAGCTTGACGCTTACGTTGCATCAGAAGTCAAGAGACAATTCAAGCCTCGAAGTCCAGAAAAGAAGATTCCTATAGACCCCAGTGTCAGGAACTTCTTCAGGGGTATGTCTGCATCTGTCAAGGAGGCCATCAAGCTATCGGACTATGAGCGAACGCTGAAGAAAGCATCTTCTGGAAAGTCCAAACCAGTCCCTCAGCTTGGAGAGCAACCAAACCAGGAGATCGAGCCGTTGGTGACCGGTAAAGAAATGACGATAGAACAATTTATTACTGACACCGGTCTAACTACGGATTAATTGCTAGGAGTCGCACCAATCGAAAAGGCGGAAGTGAAATACATGTACGAACTCGGTAAACCGCTTGTCAAGCCTGAGCTGCTGCAGTCCCTACCCACACAAATGTACAAGTTCCATCAGCTGTACATGGAGATGAGCGCCACCGGTAGAGAGATGATCGGAGCGAGGATCAGGGACACGGACTTCTTGCAAGGAGATGACATTCTCTGGATCAATTTCAGGGGAATCTACGAACTATACCAGCTGGACGCCCTCGACGTCTCTATTATGAGTTGCTGGATTTTGTAAGTATATCGTTCAGTTAGATTTCTTACTATACGTCTCCTTTAATTAATTAGGTCCTTGTATATAAGTAGACCATAGAAAATAATATACTCCCTTTTATCGTTGTAGAATGGAGATTCAAAGGGCCCGACGGCGGAGGGTTTTCGATACTGGATTCATCGACCCTCGGAAAGTAAACGTCGCAATGCTCGACCAATATCCACAAGAAACAGAGGACAATCTCGTCCATCTCCTGAAGGCGCAGCATTACAAGACGTTCATACTGTTGCCATACAACACAGAGTTAGTTTAATTTTACTGTTTTCCTACATACCAAATTTCATTCCCGTACGAACTTGCTAAGTGTTTCATATGTAATGCATCCCACGCACATTGCAGATTCCACTGGGTGCTTTTACTCATCGACCTGGAGGCCTGCACTGTCAACGTATATGACTCAATGGATAAAAAAGAGTCTACGTTTGACAAGGTTTTCGAACTTATAGACAGGTACCGTCATAAGTTCCTTTGTTAATTAAGAAAATCTTGTTATGTTAATTGCTACTACGAATCATAGCTTTAAACTCCATGTAGGGCTTGGTATCGGTTCCGTCATTTGGTCCGCGGCAAATGGAGAGAAAGACTTAGGCGGAAGTTCAAATTTCCTGTGAGTACACATGCTCTACATTTATATTTCTCCGATTCAAATACATACAAGTGTATATTAATTAGATCTCTCGTTGTTTGTCATTTATTTGTAGTGCGCAAAGCAAAAGCAGGGAACTAACTTGTGCGGCTATTACGTGTGCGAGTATTGCCACTGCCTTGCAGACCAAATCATCACCACAAGAGAGCTCGATGTACGTACAAATAAATTCAAAATTTCATTACGTAGCGATTTCTTGTTTAATTACTAATCAATTTCATACATTCATATAGTTTATTCGCATGAGGGATAACCTGACCACACACAAGGAATTTATCGCGGCGGTTCAAGAACAACTCATGGGATTCATCAACGAAGAAATCCTTGATCCCAAGGGTGAATTCTACTACGACGGAAACACAATTCACCGGTCCTTAGCTTCTGAGCTAGCAGCGAGTACTACTACGTCGAAATCGTAGCTAGCTAGGACATATAATGAATTGTAATTAATACATGACTACATATGTTTCTATATGCATGTGTACAGATTTTCTATATATGTATTGAAACATATATATGCATGGTTTATATATATATATATATATATATATATATATATATATATATATAAACCATGCAGCAACATGGGCATGCAAAAAAAAAAAAAAGGTCAGCTCTATCTTTAGTCCCGGTTGGAGATCGATCTTTACTCCCGGTTATTTCACCCGGGACTAAAGATAGCGATCTTTAGTCCCGGATTGGTACTCCCGGTTTGGAAACCGGGACTAAAGGGGGGTTACGAACCGGGACTACAAAGGGTTTCTCCACCAGTGAGAGTGTATTACTTAGTAGTAATTGCTAGGCAGAAAACCGTTGAGACTAATGTTACGGTTCTGTTTCTGTAATCGCAGGGGTTTACGTGCAGGTACAGTACTAAACGTCGCGTCGTACTAGCGATAACGATGGACGACGTCCGGCCGGGGCGGGGCGGTCGCTACAGCGACACGCCCCCCGTTTTTGTCGGGCGGTGTGTCAGCCCTGCATCCGGCCTTCCGGCCCGGCTAAATCCTCCGGCCCCCATATGCATGCGCGCGCGCGCGCGAAACGGTGTGCGTGGTCGCGCGGGTGGGACGTCGCTTGCCGCGGCGGTCGAGCATCCCTATCACGCGCGCCGTCCCCCACGTACCCCGCGTACGTCCCTTCCCGACGACGCCGACGTGCCCTGCACGGGGAGCGCGCGTCGTCGTCGTACGTACGTGCGGGGCCGGAGCCCACGCAGTACGTCGTCACGTTCGCCACCAGCGCGCGCGCGACGCACCAGTGCACCACGCGCTGCCTGCCCAAATAATCCGTGCGCGCGCCACCAATCCACCGTACATCCATCCAGCCACCGATCGACCGAGGCGGGGCCGCGCACTAGCTAGCTAGCTAGCTCGCCCAAGCGTGGGTACGTGTTGCCGAGGTCGACGGTGACAAGCGTGAGGTGGAGTGGTCGATACCAACAGCCATGGCTCGGCCGCGCGCGCGCGGGGACGTACGTGCCGCGAGTAGTACTCTTTCTCCGCACTGTCGGTGCGGTACATACAGGCGCGCGCGCGTTCCCGTCGAACGGGGATGGCCCAGTTCATTTCGATCGTCGCCACTCGTGTTACGTCTGCTACTGCTACCTCTCGCAGATACATAAATATGCATATACGTGACGCCAGATGATCCCGTCGCGCGCGTGCAAAAAATTAACAATATAGCCAATATAAAGTCCACGCTAGCTAGCTATAGCTACGTAGACAAAATTAATGGGGGATTCGCTGCCTACATATATGTAACTATACCTAATTAACTAGTTATTGAGCGATCCATCAGTCGATTGACAGGGCTCAAAACTTGGAATTATATAGTGCTAGCTAGATTAGATCACTGGTGAAAATTCTGATTTACTACCGTAGCGTGCCGTGATGACGTGTCTGCAGGATTCGTGCACCGATCTGATTGATAGCTAGCTCTCGCGCGGTCGTATAGCTAGCAAGCTACCAAACCGGTGGCGTAGTACAGCTGCATGCGTCGATGAAATCTTGAGCTGTGGACATTATTGCCTTCGCTAGTGACGCCTTGGACGAAGACGCCTCCTATAATAATTAACTTATTATTCGAAATATTGTCGCATGCTCCGGTTGAAAATGTAGGTAGGCCATTTTGAAGTTATGCTAATTAAATAACATGTAGAATGTGTCAAAATTATCTTATATGTCCCGAGTACTTACATGTTTGGAAACAAAGTACCTAAGAAGTCATGCTTACAAATTAAAGCTAAATTTCCAGAAGAATTGGAAACTATAACAAGACCAAATTAACTGCATTTGTAATTAGAGACTGCATTTGTAATTAGAGAGGACAAACACGTGTTTTACTGTACTAATTAAGATAGAAAACGATGTTCAATGCTTATTAGCAAACTTATATGCTAATTCAGTTATAATCACAATGGAATAGTGCATGCATGTAACAAAGAAAACCACACAGAGCATTCATTTAAGTTGAACCATGCATGCACATTGACTGATCTAAACCCCTAGCTAGCTAGTTGGTAGTAGCCAACAAGCAACAATTAGGAGATAGTTGAAGGTGGCAGTGGCACCATGGCAGGAGACGTCTCGTTACAACGTTACCACTTGTTTAGACCTTCACATCACCGAATGGCTCGATCACCTGCCAAACAACTAACAACGGCCATGGACGTTGCAGGGTACACTACCAACTATACATGCACTGCAGATTAGTTAGCACTTGCCATCTTCACCAACACAGTAACCGTCTAGCTAGTCAGCACTTAATTGTAGCCTTTCCTGGGGTCACCAACTGTATACCTACACTTCAGGCACGATTTGAAAAGGGCAGAATAATGGTGCAAGAGGGAACAGATAATTAAAAGGCACACACGTAGACACGTACGTAGCACGCAGCATAATTAAATCTATTGACCATTACTTCCGGCCAGCTTACTGTACAGAGAGAGCACCTAATTAATGGAGAACTTTCCTCCATGCAAGAGTGTCACAAATTAATTAAGCTAGTATAAGGTGTGATATCCTTTATTTTAGGAGACATGGACTTGTAAAACACTAGCTAATTGTATTAATTGATTTCTAATGTTTATGGAGTAGGGTTTTAATAAGCTGAATCCTAGAAAACTTACGGCAATTGCCATATATAATGCTTATCAATAAGAGGGGAGGCCCCTTAGCTTACCCATTGTCTGAAATAACTCTGAATAACAGATCGAAGCACCGATTCGCATATTGACAGGTTTATTTCCATGTTACAGATGCGCTGCAGCATTATCAGATCAATCAACTAATAAATCACACGGACGTTTTAAGACCATACACGTCGATGTCAAAATAGCACTTGATTAACAACGAGCTGGAGAGATTATACGTACATATACAGACAACAACGACGACGACATGTATAGGCGCATATGAATTATTATGTATATATATATATATATATATATGTAACCGCGCTTTGGCGTTAGTTGTGATCTTTTGCTGATTCGAATTAGCTAGCTAGATCGAATCGAAGAGCTTTGATTTGAAAGTCCTTGAGGCCGATTTGAAACCGATCGATCTCGTTTGGACTATATTTGCCGGATCAAACCTGGCCGTTAGCTAGTGCGGCGCTTTGGAAGACAAGGCTAACGGTCTCAGCTGCTCGCAAACAGTTGATGGATCGATTTGACATGACCCGCGAGTAGTTGTTCGTGGGTCTGCGAAATTAATCACGACATGTGTACGTACTACTGGTTGGTCGCGTGTAGACGTCGCCACGGGCCTCGCGCGTTGATCGGAGGACGGATCGAAAACCCTCAAACCGGTTCACATCAACAAACAGCACATATGCGTACAGGAGACGTCGTCGTCATCTCATCTCGGAGCTTGTTGGTAAATGGGAGTATATATGGACGGACATGCATGTACTTATATAATTGATCATCTATACAGGTTAGTTATATAAATCGGGGAGAATGACAGTTTGCAGAAATTTATTTTTTTTATCTTCAGTTTGCAGAAATATTGATCGATCGTGGTCAGTCATCACAAGTGTGCGTACGTAAATGTGTTGAAAAGAGCCCATAGAAAATCTCCCGCGTGCACGTAATTGACAGATGGTGCATTCGAATCTACAGTGTGAGACTAGAGAGAGAGGACAGTACAGTGATCAGTTCTCAGAAAGCTAGAGTGGAAGGGAGAGAGAGATCAGGTTCTCTGTGAGAGAGAAGAGGGAGATAGAACCGGTTTCAAGACATCCATGAATAGTCCAGGTCAGAAGCTAGCAGGGGCGGATCCATCGTGGGTGCAAGGGGGACTCAAGTCCCCCCTACACCCACAAAACCCATGGATACCCCCCTAAGCCCCCCCTTCAATTTTTTCATCATAGTTGATAAGATAGGAAGTGTTAAAGGCCTCATAATAGCATTTTAGCATAGTCTAATATTGAGATTATATTTTTATATCGGTGTACTCAGTATGTTGAGTCCCCCCAACTTTTTGTTTCTGGATCCGCCCCTGGAAGCTAGTGATGCTACAATTGAACATGATTAGTAGTATATGGTTCTATTGGAGAGAAAAAACAATTGCTAAAAAATATCCACTATAGTTTTTCACTTCCAAAACATTCAAACTTCTAATGGTTGATTGCCTCGAGATCCATGCAGAAGAGGGGGAAAAATAGCTAGTGCGTGCATCTTCAAGGGTTTCTACTTCATGAAAAACTTACCCGACTAGCCAACAGGCCACGTTACATTTGTAATTACACTTTACTATAGTATAGTTACATTTGAATGATTTTCTTAAAAAAAACTGTTGAATGTTATATAGCTAATAAAAAAATCTTTGGCAAAGCACAGTCAAGCTAGCTTCCCATGCGTGCGTGAAAAGGAGGTTGAGATTAAGTTATTGTTTGTTACTACTTATTTTAGGTGCGGGTCTACCAAAGATATGTCCCTATGTATATATTCCAGAAATCATATAGATACTAACTTATACATCCTCAACACATAGATGCACCAACCGGTCTTCAATGAATAACATACTTTTTAAGCATAATACATACACAGATGCACATATTCACGCATATACTCACTTATGTAAATGACACATGCGTACACATATTTAAAACGATCCCACTACCACAAAATTATTCAAAGGTAACACTCTATTAGTACCGGTTAAGAAAAACCTAGAACACAACCGCTCCGCTCGCGCCCTCTTTAGTGACAGTACTGAAGCAACCAGCCGTGATGAGAGGTGCCGGTTTAGATCTAATTGGCTAGATGACCAGGGTGTTTCCTAAAATGCCGGTTTATGCCACCAATCGGCATTTATGACCCCCACTTCTGTGACCATTTTTTCTAATAATCCTACACTAAAAAATGATCGAGCTGAGCTATAAGCTAAACCAAGCAGTGAAAACATGTTTTAAGTCCTCTCCTCTACTCTTCCTTACCATGTTACCCATAAATTTCTTGTGATCTCCATCTCTCCCTCTTGCTCTCTCGGTACCTCCTTCTTCCTCTCTCTCTCCACAATCAACAGCTTGTCATCTCACTAGACAAGCTCTATTGCACTGCCACCGCCGGCGAGTGACCACCCCAGAAAGGCTAAATCCTACCTCTGACGTGCAATGACGTTAGCCTCTCCCTCACCACCGTCGGGTGCCTGCATCTTCTTATTCACCCACCTCTCCCCTTATGAGCCTATCTCTCCTTCGCCTGATCCATATCCTCTCCGGCACATAGGAGGCGGCAGCATGGTGGCCATAAACGATGGCCCCGAAGCTCCATCTAGCCAGATTTAGTGGATGGACTGAGGGCACGCCGGGAGCAGTGGCGGGCTGTGGGTGGAGAGGGTAGTAGGGCTGTGTGGGGGGGGGGGTGCAACGGCGGGTCCATGTACAGGCTTGGTCCTTGGCAGGAGGAATGACATCAATATAGCTGGAATTTTTTGTTGAAATTGTTGTTCGATCTATTGGATGAATATTTTGTTAATGATCTCTGTTGGATATTAAAATTATTGATTTGTTGGAGTAATTTCTATCTATTATTTGTGATTGAATTTGTTATGAATCTAGCTATTTGTGATTGAATCTGAGATTAATGTTTTGAGAGGTTGGTTCTGTGATTGAATTTGTTATGAATCTAGCTATGATGGATCATCTCGAATCAAGCCGAGCTGCCTGTTTTTTAAAAGGAAAAAGTATGAATTACCCCCCTGAACTTTCGCGGTCGTCTGAATTACCCCCCCCGAACTACAAAACCGGATATTCTTCACCCTCAACTATACATACCGGACGAAATACCCCCCTCAATCCAATCCGCGGTGGTTTTGGTCTACGTGGCATACACGTGGCAGTCTAGTCAGCATTCTATTTAAAAAAAATTGTGGGACCCGCGTGTCAGACACTACTCTCTCTCACTCTCACTTCTCTCTGTCACTCTTCATCTCTCTCTCCATCACCATCTCACGGCGAGCGAGGCAGGGTGCGAGCGAGGCGGAGGCGGCGTGCGGGGACGGGCGGTGGGCGGTGGCGCGCGAGGGCGGGCGGTGGGCGGCGGCAAGAGATGAGGAGGCGGCGGCGCGAGTGAGGCGGCGACACGAGACGAGGCGGATGCGGCGCGCGGAGGCGGGCCGTGGGTGGCGGCGCGAGACAAGGCGGATGCGGCGCGCGGAGGCGGGCGGTGGGCGGCGGCGCGAGCGAGGCGGATGCAGCGTGTGGGCCGGGCGGTGGGCGGGCGGCGCTCGGGGGAGGGCGGCGACGCGAGATGAGACCAGCACGCCGACGCTCCGTGTCCCCCCTGCCTCTGCGCCGCCCTGCCCCGCCTCCTCCGCCGCCGGGAGAAGAGGTAGTGTGTGTGTGAGAGAGATGACGACCCAACCGCCGGAGAGGTAGGCCCACACCGATGCCGACAAGCTCCGCGCGCGCGCAACCGCCGGAGAGGGAGGCTGACGCCGACGCCGACGAGCTCCGCACGCGCTGCAACCACCGGAGAGGGAGGCCGACGCTGACGCCGACGAGCTCCATGCGTGCGCCGGGCGGCTCCGGCGCCGCAACCGCGCGCTCGCGGCGCGCGGGCACGCCGCCGGCGGCCGTGCGGGCCTCGTCTGCCTCGCCAACGCGCCGCTTCGCGCCGCCGCCCCCGCGTCACCGTCCGCCACTGCCGTCGTCATCCTCCCACTGCAGCGCACAGGTGTGGGCGTCGTCGTTGGCGGCGATGTTGGCGCGCATGAGGCAGCCGAGCTCCATCTTGGCGCGGGGCCGGAGCGCCGGGTCCTGGGTGACTAGCACAGCGGCGCCGCAGCTCCGCGCCGAGGCCGTCGCGCCCGGGCCCCCCCCCCCCCCCCCCCCCGGTCACCTTCCCCCGCCTGCCGTTGAGACAGAGTGAGAGAGAGAAGAAGAGAGGAAGAGTGGAGGAGTATGACATGCGGGTCCCACTATTTTTAAAAAAATAGAATGCTGACTGGACTGCCATGTGTAAGCCACGTAGACCAAAACCACCGCGGATTGGATTGAGGGGGGTATTTCGTCCGTATGCATAGTTGGGGGTGAAGAATATCCGGTTTTGTGGTCGGGGGATAATTCGGACGACCGCAAAAGTTCGGGGGTAATTCGTACTTTTTCCTTTTTAAAAACATGTGTGCAAACTCATCCGTGCTAGTTCAACAACTAGCACTGTTGCCCACACAATTAGTGCGTAAACTTAAGTGACGTTTAGGGAACCTGCACTAAGGACGTTTTAAATTCATACACTCCCTCTATTTTAAATTAATTGTGGTTCTTTTGTCCTAAGTTAAATATTTATATTTTTAACTATCAACTTTTAAAGTGATTAAAATCCACATACTGTTTTAAATTAGTTGTCGTTCTAATTTTGTCATAAGTCAAATATTTATATCTTTAATCATCAATCTTTGATAATTAGTGTAGTTTAATGACATGTAAATATATATATTATGAACGTATTTCTCGTGATGACTATTAAAACAGAAACATTATGATGTTAAACTAAGTTTTTTTATTGAAACAGATAGTCACACATACAAATTAATGTCTAACTTAAGGTAAAATTAATTTTTTTTTCATAATGGAATGAAACATTCCGACCTTTGCTTAAAAGAGCTACAGCTAAAGGTAAAATTAATTAGAATCACAAATAATTCATTTTTGAAACGGATCGAGTAATCTCTCAGCCGCATGCGCGCGCCTTCGGATTTCATAGTAGCATCAATTCCATATTATGAATGCACGTCTAGGTACAGTTTAACGAATTACGCACGCGAGGCCCAGCCAAATAGCGAGCTTTTGATTATTTGACAATGATGTATGGCAAAAGAGACGTAGCTATGAGAGCTAGTGCAGTGGCCTCTGAATAGTACGTATACATAGTACTGTACGTTGCAGCGAAGGTTCACCCGACGGAGAGACGCGATGGATCACCGATGCTGACAGCCGCTCGCTGGCTTGCTCGCGGTCGCCCGCGGCTAAATGCACACTTGACACAGGACCATATGATATTTGGCGCGCGCTAGTTAATTTCTCTGACCGATGATGGACAAACAGTCGCTGTTAGCTACTTAGACCCGCGCGTGATCATCCTCGTCGATACATGCACGTATAACTAATGAGCTAGAGCTACAGAGACCTAGCTATGCTATGCTATGCATCAGCCATGGAGAGCCAAGAGTTTTCTCTATAGGATTGAATACCATTGCTTCATATTTTGTTAGAGTTTATTCAATTTTATAAATTTTAATGGGTTTACATATAAAAAAAGGAGACTTGCAAATGCGTTTATGAAAAAGCAATGATTCAATTGATCACCACACAAGCTTATACATGTCTTGGTATGTTTTTGTCATAAGAAACCCACACATACCAGCTATTTATATTAGCCAAGCCTACATCAATGTGTGCTTTTATGTGGACAAGAGAGGCATTGAAAGATAGCGAAAGCAGATGCTTTCTGGAGTACTCCTCTAGCTAGCGTGTGTCTTTTATGGGCTCATGTATTATATCACCCAACCATACTCAAGCAATCTCGATCTCTAGAGCTAAGATGTAATCGCTAATGGTGAGTTTGGTGGTACTAGGCAAATTTCATCGGATATGGTTGGGATTACCTCAATAACGAACGAGAACACTTGTAAATTAAGCGTTGTGCTCCACCATCAACTGTTTATTGTAAAAATGCCATGCAGTTGTGCTAGCACCATGGCCCCATGAGAAGTTATTGGTGGTGAAGTTGGTATCTAATAGCCGGACTATGTGTCGACATATGAGCACCGACAAATGTGAGAAATCACTTGTCCAAGATGGACCAAGGCTCTGGGTGCACTTGTCTTGTCCAATAGTGCTCGGAAAAAGATGAACACATATAACATATATATAGGTTTAGGCCTCCCGAAGGTGACAACCGGCTTACACCTGTTCTTGTTCACCATATGCAAAGTTCGTACAAAGTATGCGAAGCTCTCGAGCTAGCTAAGGTTGTGTTCGGGAGTGACCCTCCCTGGCACGGAAAAAACAAGATGGGAGAGTTGGGAACAACTCTAAACGCACCGTTTATCAGTTTAAAAATCGTGCGCGTGGAAAACGAGATGGAAGAATTGGGAACATTAGTTCTAAACGAACACAGCCTAAGAAGCCTAGAGTTCTTGTTGATTATACCGTCCAATCATTTCTACCAATCCCTAAATACTTTCTCTTATAGGGATGGAGCCATGCATCGCCAATTTCATTGCTGCATGCACTTGTTAATTTGTTAAGCCCACCTAGCCCGAACTATCTGGGGGTACGTGGCTCCGCCGATGTAGACTCTTTAACATTGTTTTCGGCTGATGTGGCTACTCTCGTAGATATTATGTACTCCTATATTGCAAGCCAGGTGTACTATCAAACTTGCTTTTATACACGTCACCATCTATATTGGAGGCAATCATGTAAGCATTGATCAGCACCGTTGAAACAGTGGACGCAAGTTAATCAACTGATTAAACTCAGCGAATTTTATAATCTAAGTCAAGTTTTGAATTTTTCAAACATGTATAAATTAAACCAAAATCTGTTCCAATTAAAACTGCCCAAGGGTAAAATCGTTTTTTAAAGTTTCATCTTTCCATTAAAAATATGATGTATTAAACTAATAGCCTATGTATCTTTTACTAGTAATTAAACAACTAAAAAAAATTAGAGTAAGACTCCGTCCCGAAAAGAGAGAATTTCTAGCGAGAAGAGTTTGTCCCGTAAAAAGACGACTTCTAAAAAAACAAGAAGCATTCAACCGCTGCTGATTACGAAGTGACTGCTCAGTCGGCTCATTAGCATCGATGGGTGAGAAAAAAATTAAAGACAACTGCATTCACACTTGCTGGATACTAGTACTACTCCAGAGTAGCTTCTTTATGGGACGGAGGGATACACATTAGCGCTTCAAGATTGGTGGTGCACGGGGGAAATGAAAACCAATACTCCGTACTTCGTACTGGCAGAATGGAACACATCATCTCTCTTATAAGGCATAGCGTGTCCTACCGCTGAGCTATCAACACTTCTTTTTTTAGTTACATTGACTATAGTACAGTATAGTATAGCGTAACTACATCATAAGGGCATCCTCAATATTTGTGGTGTAGTGTAACCTTAAGGTGGGCCCTATGAATAGTGAGTCATTGTTAAAGCCATACCCACAATGTTATGGTTAGAATTTAGCCATAAGATGGACCCACATAGAATGGAAAAATAATTGTTTCATCTCTTGTTCATGAAGTGAATGAGAGAGAAAAAATATTTTCTTTTTGCTTGTGGTAGACCTTAAACATAAGGTGCACCCTAAACTAATGCTACTTTCCACAATGTATATAGCTCACTTTACAAGTGCAATCATTACCTTAAGGTCACCTTTTTCATACATTGTGGTTGCCCTAATTATATTATAGTTATATAAGTTTTTCACTCATAAAACTTGCGAAAGTTTTTTAATATAACTGCATCATAATAATATAATACTTATATTTGAAAGTTTTTCACTCGTAAACCTTACGTTTTTAGATAGACCTAAATTATACATATGGTGGTGTTTGAATCTCTTAAAGATAAAGATAAAGATGAAAATTAAATGTTTCACGTAAAACGAGATGGTAATAGCGTGTGATTAATTAAGTTTTAATTTTTACAAACTTGGAAAATGGATTAATCTGATAGTATTTTAGAACAACTTTCATATTGAAAGTTTTCGCACAAAACACACCGTTTAGCGGTTTAAAAAGCGTGCCACGAAAATCCAAAACTTAATCCATCCTTTTAATTATAGAGTTGAGAGAGATCTCTCTTGAACGGGGAGTTACATCTTTGATCTAACCTTTTCATGTACAAACATGACCAAATAATTAACTTGCATGGAGAGCTAGTAAGTCTTACCGGATATGATAAACTGAATTTGATCACGACACTGCCCACTACTAGTATACTATACACTAATATGTGTACATGTGTATTATGCTTAGCACAACTTAATTAAATAGAGCAATTAAGAAGTGTAACAAGCATAGCTTCTTTAGTTTCTGTCCGGTGTATGTATTTCTTTTCAAAAATAATATTTAACTTTGAAAAATAACTTCTTGCAAATTAAATATGTGCTCCTAGCTCTTGATAATATATATCAAGCACTGCAGAATAGAACATATATATGTGACGGATTGTAACCCTCACCCATTCATCACATACACTTACACTCCACAATTACATAGACTCATCTTACATAGGAATAAATCGCCATAAACTTAAAATAATTAAAAGTGACAAGTCTCAAAACCAAACTGTGCATGTTTCTCGAAAAGAGGACCATCACATTATGCGAAGTTAATTTAAAATTGAAAGAAGTAATATTATGATTTATGTAATGCACAGTTGAAACAAGAATGTTGTAGTTAAATGCCACATAATTATTTGTTTGAGACATTTTAGAAACAATAATTGTTCTACACGAAAATTGCAGTAGTTCTCTCTGTTTCATACGGAAGCTGCCTTGTCTTTCGAAGATATGACTTCTGCAGGTAAGAAGATATAGCTATATTTATCCTCTAATAGCCGCAAGATTTATCTCTCCAATTAATGCTCCTAACTTGTGCCGGTAAAAGAATAAAGTTAGTATGTTAAATGCAATAATATCGCAAATTTATAAAGCATAGACATAAGCACAAATCACAAATTTAACGAGGTCAATATGATGAAGTTCCACACATGTTTCGCCCAACCTGTTGATAGCATAAGAAGTCAATATGATGATAGAGGGTAATGTAATTTTTTGGTATAATTAAATTTTGAGACACTCTTCGTCTTCAGCGCCTCCTCCCCCGCCTCGCCGCCGCCTGAGCGGGCGCTGGCAAAGCCGTGCGCCCGCAAAGACGGCGGCGGCGGGGCCTCTCTCCCCTTCGCGCCCGGCGGCTGGGGACGCCGCTCGTCGGCGACGGTGGTGCCCAGATCCGCCATGGCTGGCCGGATCTGGGGGAGCGGCAGTCGGCGGCGGGGAATGAAGGTGGCGGCGGTGGACGACGCGGCGCGGGAGGTGGCGGCTGGGGACACCGCTCGACGGTGGCGATGCCCAGATCCGTGCGGTGCTGGCTAGATCTGGGGGAGCGGCAGCCGGCGGCGAGGAAGGAAGGTGGCGGCGGTGGACGACGCGGCGGCGCTAGAGTTGGCGGCTGCGGCTGGTGGCGACTGCGGCTGGTTGGCATCCGCGTCGGTGACTGCGGCTGCCGACGGCGGTAGAGGACGGCGGCGGCTGACTGCTGGCGAGGAGGCGGCTGGTGACGAGGCGGCGGTTGCTATGGTGACTGCTGAGGCGGTGACGGTGGCGGCGGCTACTGATGCACCGGTTGGCGACGAGGCGGCGGCTGGCGAGCTGTGGCGGCGAGCGGATGGCTGCTGTGGTGGCAGCTGGTGAGGCAGCGCCGCGGCGGTGGCGGCCGTGTCTGGCGGCGGCGACTGCCGACGGTGGCGGATGCGGCGACGGGGAAGGTGTGGAGAAGTAGGCATGGCGGCGGGGACGGATGCGGTGACGGGGGTACGAACGCGGTGTTGACGACCGGAAACGGGCGTTGATGACCGCGAAAGGGCGGCGGTGGCGGTGGAAGGAGGCATGGCGGCCTCAGACAGCTAGTCGAGGGCGTGGCAGACGGCTGCATTTGGCCGGCGCGGCAATGGTTGGAGGAGGGTCGGAAACCGGCTTGGCGCAGAGAGGCGCAGCCGATGGTAGCGGAGGCCGGCTCGGCGCGAGAGGCGCGGGCGGTGGAGATGGAGGTCGGCTTGGCGCGAGAGGCGCGGCCGGTGGTGGGAGGCCGGATTGACGCGAGGCGCGTCCGGTGGAGGAGGCCGGCTTGGCGCGAGAGGCGCGGCCGGCGGTGGAGGAGGCGACCTTGGTGCGAGGAGGAGCTGCCGGTGAATGTGGCGCGGTCTTCGGTGCACGAAGGCTGGCCGGCGGGGGCGCCGGTGCAGTGGTCCCACATGTCGGCAGAGGTTGACTGGTGGTGGAGCATCGGTGCATCAGCCGTGGATTCGCAGGTGTTGAGCAGCGGGTGAAAACCTAGCCCGGCCTTGGCCGGGCTTGCAACGATGGTTAATTCCCCCTCCTGAGGGCGTTGTCGTGCTGTCTCATCCCTCACGGGTGGTTGCCGGGCGAAAGCCCAGTCTTGGCTCCTTTGAGCCCTGACGGACGGGGGCGGCGGTTTTCCGTCGCTTCTCTTCTTGAAGACGTCGTTTTGACATCCCCTAGCCGAAGCCTCTCGATCGGTGCAAGCATGCTTTAGGAGTTGGCTTTGCGTTGGTTCTGAGGGTGTTCTTTTGGGGGATCTCGTCTGTATTCCTTTGTCGTCTAGCGGCGGCCGGTCACGCTTAGCGGTGGCCGGTCCGGTGTTAGCCTTCTCCCGGTTATGTGTCTTGGCGCTGTCGGTGTGTGGGTGGCGGTATATTTTTTTCTTTTTCCTTGTTACGACCCTCCAGGGTTGTAATCTTGTAATTTTTTCCTGCTCTATCAATAGAACTTCGCACCGTCTTGTGCGAGTCGTTCAAAAAAAATAAAAAAAATTTGAGACATTTTACGGTGCTTGGAAGGTATCCTGGGTACCTTCATGTCTAATAAATATTCACCGTTGATCATAAAAGGTAAATTAGGAATAAAAATAACTTGAATATGGGTAATTTGGTAATTGTTTACAGGCATGTTAATCATTAGCTCTGTCGGGCCTGCGGCAACAACTCCCTATTTTAGCGCGCTCGTTCTAGTTCCTAATCCTTATTCATGTGTTTCAGCGTTTGTTTAACTGTATATTGCTGATCCAAAATTATAATTCTTTCTGCTGTGCCGCTGTCCCAGAATCGTCTAGGACCCTATCACGTATTTCCTCATCCATTCATCTATGTACACACGAGAGACGAATACCTATCAATCCTCGTTAGTGAGAGAGAAATCAATCCCTGTTTGTGAAGCCTTCGATGATAATCAGCTTATGATTAATTTGGTGAGTTGTAATTGGACACGGAATACTCGACGAATCGATTACTAGAGTTTAGTTTTATATCAGTTGTACGATCACCATGCATCTCAGTTTGGCCGCCGGACGAAACAAGAAAACACCGTACGTGATAGAAGAAGCTATCAGTTTACACACCTTTTGAAGCGATGGGGAGAAATTTACTTATCTAACCTCCCACCAAAACTTTTAAGTTAATACCTGGCCCACACTTTAATACCTTTCCATCAGTACCTTCTATCTTAGATTGTCAGATTATAGGCAATGAACGGATCTCATTTATCCCCAGCACCGGAGAAAATCTAATAAATTTTATGTACTAAATGTACACGTAATTTGATTTTTTTAAGTAAAAATAGTATATGACTTCTAAAATTAAAAAATGTCTTCTAAGTTCTAATAATAAATGGAGTATTCAGCAGCATGCAAATTGGAGCCTACACCACAATCCATTGGATTCTGGCAGTTGGCATATAGGTGGGTGCGGCTTCACATCGATCTCCAATACAGGTCGATATATACAACTAGTTATCATGGACAAAAAATATCATGTAGTATGAACCATAATTTTATTATGTAGAAATTTGAAAAGAACATTCGATAAAGGTATTTTAAAAATATAAAAAACAATCTCATATAAAAGGGAATATGTTATTATTACCTTTCCTTTTAAATATATGACACCACTGACTTTTCTTCATTTGAATATTCGTCCTTTCTAGAAAATTTGTACAAATAGACAAACATACAAGACACACTCAAAATACTTTTGATCATAGGTCTAGTAGTACTTATTTCACTTTGCTTAACTAAATTATTGAATAGATAGTAGTGATGAAAGTTTGAGAAAAAAATCAATTGTGCCATATATTTAATTAAAACCGGAGGGAGCATCATAGACAAGACAACCATACAAATTAAATTCCAGTATCAAACTCGACCATGTTAGTGAAAACACTATTCCTGATTTTTCAGCTTTTGATTCATTGTTTGTCAATTTTATCTCACTAGCTAGCCTTGAAATTTTATATGACTATACAATGTCATCTTACCTACATTTATAATTTTGAAAGAAAATATTCTGTGAATGTGGTTTTATATATGATCTTTCCACTGATGTATATATATTTACCCGCTATCATGGTCTCAATAACTGATGAAGTACCGGTTAACACATGATTAATGGCACGTAAGCAGAAACACATACACACGAAAGATTTGCTCAAATATGAGTTTTTGGGAAATTCATCGCAATTTTACATGGAGTAGAAAATTTCCACCACTTGGTTACAACTGGGCTACACACATATACTTCAGCTAATTTAATTGGGTTGTGAGACTAATAGCTGGAGTGCGTGTAAACGTACGTGGGGCGATCGAAAGATACAAATCAAGGGCGTGATTAGCCGACGATGCTGACTACTCACGTCACTAATTGGGTAGTTGCATCCTAATTAAGCAGCGCTAGGTACTGTTTAATTGCTCTTGACTCTTCTCGATTATTTATCACTCGACAGTCCCTTTGCCTTTCAGTTGTGGTCACCGTGGTGTAGCATCCTGGGGCCCCTCCGGATTTACATGGATACGTACGTAGAAAATTAATTAATGTACATGCTACGTACGTGCTCGTATCTACGTATATATGCTAGCTTTCTCTATCTTCTTATTCCTTTTCTTCTCCTGCTGCAACGGTTGGTAAGCTCTCTTCGAATATGTCTTTTAAAGATGTTCTTTTTTTCTAAATAAAAATATATTATGCATGTATAAAATTTATATCATGATCACTTAATGACATTAGTAGCCGTCATGGATATAAACTTCTTAAATATATAAAATAAACTTTTTCAATATGTATAGAAGCAAGTGATGTACTCCTGGTCGACAATCAAGCTAGCTAATTGGGTGATGATCTAGTTAAATAGATACGGCCACCTCAAGTTTTATTGTGGGGCTAAGCTAGCCACCCATACCTTTTTATTTTAACGGTCTACACACTAATAGCCATTCCCACATATCTAGAATCGTGATTAAAAAATTACTCCCTCCGTTTCAAAATCTTTGACACCGTTGACTTTTTAGCACATGTTTGACTGTTCGTCTTATTCAAAATAATTTATGAAATATGTAAAACTATATGTGTACATGAAAGTATATTTAACAATGAATCAAATGATATAAAAAGAATAAATAATTACTTAAATTTTTTGAATAAGACGAATGGTCAAACACGTACTAACAAGTCAACGGTGTCAAACATTTTGAAATGGAGGGAGTATTAGATTGTCCTAGCCGCTCACATAAAGAAAAACTGAAACCAATCATATCAAGGAATCAAAAGGGTTAACCCGTAAACATGAGCCCTAACCCATACAAGCCTGTAACATATTACCAACATACATTATTCACTTATTTATATATCTCCTTATCACCAAACTAATAATAAGTATAGTTGTGTCCATATTATCATCTCACATGGAAACAATGATGGACATATTTTTTTCTTTCCCGAGTGCGCTACTTTAACTATACTTTCTTTTAACCTCTCCCTCTCACATTGTCTTGGTGTATTCAATTTATTATTATCTTTCATAAGATATTGTCTTTCAAACGTTTTTCTCTTTCCACAACATTCTTTATCCTTGGCAATACTCTATTTAATTCAATGCAAACACTAACCCAAGTTATAGCATTAAGTGTGTCTTAAACCTCTCTTCTAATTGTTATTCTTTAGCTTATCACCTCATTTGAAATACTCGAACTCTTTTTTTTATCACGATACTTCTTGGAAGTTTTTGTCACCTCCAAGTCGTTATTTATATGTACCCAAAGTAATATGCATCATTGACATGAGTAATACACTAAGAATCATCCATCTTATTCTAGAAAGTATATCCTAGTGTATCTACTCTCTTGTTTGGTTCTTAACCACCATGTGGCTCTTCAAGCTCGATTTGTTCACCTAACATCCTAGGCCCCGCAAGACCTTGGTTTTCTTAACCAAGTTCAAACCACACCACTGATGAAAAAGTTGGCTCCAGTGCCACCAAGTAGTCAAATCTAGGTTCTAAGTTCTTCATACTTGACCATGTCCATCAAAATATGTATCATGGAGTCCAATGTAACATATATAACATATGGAGAAACCTTAAACAAAGCTAGATCCTCAAACCTAAATCCTGGTATATAATTACCAACCTAAGGACAACTTGACAAGCATAATATCATTTGATCAACTACTGATCAAGCCAACACCAATCTAAATGACAACTGATGGTCTCCTTAGACGAGGACTATATAAGCCAACATAAATACAATGGGCCAACACTAGCCAGGTCCGATTACAACCCTTGCCGACAAAACATGGTGAGAACAGATCTAGTACAACTCAAATCTTTGGCAATTGTTCATAAACACTACATCGTCCCTTTCAACATACTATCACATCCCTCCTTCTCTATACAAAGTGTACGCAATTAATTCTTCATGGTGATAGGTGTGACCATGACAACAGTGAATGACAAAAAGAGAAAGGTGAAAGAGAATCACTACACCATGTCCCAAAATTGGTGTCAGATGGCTGTTGAAAAAGAATTGACGTTAGCTTCAAACGATCTGTCATGAAAAGCTCAGTGTCAGATGGTCTGTCAGTAGTTCTTTTTTAAAAGACAGACTGTCTATCGGCAATGCTACTGAAAGCGAATTCCTAGCACGGCCCCTAACTAGTTTTACGGAAAGATTTATGCAAAAGTAGCTTGAATCTCATAATAAAATAAGGTTAAGAAGCGAATTCCTAGCCTCTAGCCATGAAGTTGGGAAAACCAATTCCCGACTACATGGCTAGTTAATACGTTACATTGGGTACTCTGACATGACCAATTTTGGCATAGTCAATCGACCCTCCAGCACCTAACTAATCCAATAGTACCAAGTGTTCCCGGCCAAGGTTATAAGACCTGGTGATTAGTTAGGCTTAACGTAATAGGATGAAAAGAAACGACTGCAACCAGTAGCGATATGAGAAAACATGATCAACAGACAAATATTGCGCATTGGATATGTATAAAAACTTACATAAATTAATGCATGGGGATGATAGGATCATTACAACACTGGTCGAGAACCAGGTGTATAGTCATACCCTAACCACTCGTAGAGGTGGTAGGAGGATCGCTACTACGCTAGTCGAGGACCAAGTGTAGTCGTACCTCACCCACTCGTAGAGGAGGTGTGAGGATCGCACATTGGTCGAGAACCAGGTGTCTACTCGTACCTCGACCACTCGCAATGGTGGCTCGAGGATCGATACAATGTTGGTCGAGGACCATGTTGTAGTCGGACCTAACCACTCGTAGAGGCAGCTCGAGAATCACTACAACGCTGGTCGAGGACCAGGTTGTAGTTGCACCCGACCACTCATTGAGGTGGCTCGAGTATTATTACAACGTTGGTCAAGGACCAGGTTGTAGTCGCAACCGACCACTCGTAGAGGCAGCTCGAGAATCGCTACAACGTTAGTCGAGGACCAGGTTGTAGTTGCACCCAACCACTTGTAGAGGTGGCTCGAGGATCGCTACAATGCTGGTTGAGGACCAGGTTTTAGTCGTACCTGTACCTACGCACCACTATTGTCGGGCTATACCCACGGATGGTATTTCTAGAGTATGGGGATCGTTGGAACCAGGGTATACACGAGATTGAGGTAAAAAGGATGGAGACATGGATTTTTATACAGGTTCAGGCCCCTTAACTGACAGGTAATAGCCCTACTCCAATTGGCTGAAGCCGGTGTTGCCCTTATATATCAGTATCACATTACAATATTTGGGATGACCTAATCTAGTTTTTATCAGCTTGGTGACATGGAGCTCTAACACGTAGTTGATAGCTAGTGTAGTCTTCTTCCTTGAACATTAATTCAATGAGATTGGAGATAGATCTAGATCCCTCACGTCGGTCTCTGTGGCTCCTACATTAGATTTATCTAAATCTATATTGGCTTGTCTTTTGTTGGTATGTACCCTCTCATCCTAAGGGTTCTTATATTATAGCAAAGATCATCTTCCTCTCCAAATAGAACTTAGAGAAACAGAACAACATACGGACTAAATAGACCTTATCTTCCCCGACCAGGACTCTAACACCTTCTATTACGGGAAGATAATTTCGTTCTTTATCCGCCGTATTTCCTTAGTCAAAGATACCTTCTCGTATACTATTAGGTATATGGTATTTCCGTATTCCGTGAAAACCCATGTATTGGAGGCATGCCTTATCCTTGACATTGACAGGGATAAACCCATTGTATCACCCAAAAAATATTGTGTTTGTTTACAAAAACACCCATATCAACTCCAATATTGTGTACAATACCCCTCTCAACTATCAAAACCATTCACTTTACCGCTGGTTCCAAACTAAGGTGGTATCACCATGCTTATGTGGTGTCTAGTCAACCCAAGAAAGATTTAAAATAGGAAACATATGTTAACGCCTATTCATCTTTGTCAAACTCCATCTCTCCCATCTTCCCTCGAGCCTATCATGAGCTCATAGGTGTTGGCCACCCTCCATGAGCTAGCCACCTACTCAGCTGTCGTCTCACTCTAAAAGCTAGCTATTGCGGTGCGTATCCTCCTTGAAAAAAAAAACATGTGCCAATAGTGATGATATCCAAGCTAGGGGTGAGAGAGAGAGAAAGAGCAGGTCAAGATCAGTGCTCGTGGTTGCCTTTCGAGGTGATTGCCTAACTAATACAGTTGGATTAGGGAATATGAGGCAGGTAAAGTGACCTTGAGCTCAACCACAACTCCAAGCTTGAGGAACAGAGCCCAAGGCATGCAGTATAGGTGGAGTGGAGGGGCCTTGGAAGATTCGGTGGCAGAGCTAGCGAGAGCTCTTTGATTTGGTGGCGGTGGAAGCGGAAATCTTGTGCAGAGCACTATTTTCCATCATTTGTTTCTCTGGTCACAACGATGGCCAAGACCCCTGTCCTCTATGGCAGCGCGCTCTATATTTATGTGGTCTTCGTCGAGGCAGCAACTTCTCGTGACCAACGAGTAGGGAGCTAGGTAGGAGAGCATCAACAACTCGACTAATTTGCCATTTGCTGCCAAATTAGTGGAGACAGGTTGGGTTTCGACTTTGGCTCCATCGCATCCCGAGATCCATGAGAATGAGGAAAACATCAATCTTAGCTTGAGGACGAGAAGGACATTTATTCACCGACTGTGGTCACTATGGCTCAAGGAGACGGTGGAGCTTTTGTGTCGTCTCTGTGTTATCACCATCGAGGGGAGAAGGATAGAAGGGATGGAGGAGGAAGATCAAGTGGTTAGTAAAAGGAGGGGCCTATAGTTTTTACTGTAAGCACCAGGTAGGTAAAAGATGAAGTGAACAATTTCAATAGTTGAGGGGGGGGGGTATTATATCCGGTATTGGAGTTGAAGGGTGCTTTTAATACAAAGGCAATAGTGACTTATCCTTTCACAGAAATTCATTTACGCCCTAGATTTTTCGCTCAATCCATAATATACCTAAAATTTTCTTCATCCCTTACGTGCTCTCAAGTATTCATTTTGATCCTTCCATACCTACTATGTTGGTTGGCCATCATATCTTCTTCAAATAACTATATTTCCCTTGGCATATAGAATTTGTGGACAATGCATTTGGAATTGATTTAAACTTTGTTTAAATTCACTAAAAAAGCCAAATGTTATTTTTAAATTCATGATGAAAATACTGTAAGTTATAGTGATTAAGATGTTTTCAAATCAATGTTTTGATATTGGTATGAGGCTTTCAATTTAGAGTTGTGAGCCAAAGGCCATATGGTCATTTAGAGGAAAAATATAACGGTCAACTAATAGGATTGACAGGAAGGTGATTAAAATGATAACTCAGGAATGTACGGAATGAAGCAAAACTTAAGAGTAAAAGAGAGGACTGAGAAAATAATAGTAGTGCATAAGGATTATTCTCTATATTTTAATTACGCTGGAACCTTTTCAAAGGATGACATTTTAAAACTTGAAGACTTTAAGTTTTACATTTTACAGTGTAAATGTCAATACTATTAAGGTCTTTCTTTTTTCATAAAATTTATGGGACCAGGTGACTCCACAACTATTACATGGCTCCGCCTCTAGGTACTTCGTATGTGAAACAATTCAATTTTTTGTTTACATGTTGAATACATATATTCTAACTTTAAAGTTGAAGTTTCATTTTGGAAATTTACATTTTAATTAGTCTGGCTACCAAACTCTCCTTATCACTGGATTTCTTTATTTAGTTTTTCAAGCATAGTAGATTAGGTTGGAGCGTGCTCTCTCTCTATAACTACATACTCCTCCGGTCATAACAATATTTTGAGTGTTAAGGATAAGATTTGATTACACTTTTGAAACATTAGTTATTAATATATTCTCATATGCTTAGTTTACAGAAAATGGTATAGGAAGATTTATCTTGAAAAATACATCCTATATAATATCATAAACTTATTGATATTATAGCTAGATTAAAGTTTATGACGAAATATTGTCTTAAATATTAAATATTTAATTATGATCGGAAAGAGTACTTAGGGATATAGGTGGTGAGACATTTTTTTGAATTTGATATCCTGTTGCCAGCTATTAAATCCTCACAAGATGTTAGACAATTTCACGCAAAAGGGATTCTACCAAAAAAAAGGTTGGGTACGATGGCCCGCTAAACAAATTGTTCTCAGCTCTCAACCAAGCTCTAATACATACTTTCCCCATATTTTAATGTATGACGCCGTTGATTTTTTATTCAACGTTTGACTATTCGTCTTATCCAAAAAGTTTATGTAATTATCATTTATTTTATTGTTACTTGATTCATCATCAAATATTCTTTAAGCATGATATAAATATTTTCATATTTGCAAAAAAAGTTTAAATAAAATGAATGGTCAAACGTTGGTTAAAAAGTCAACGGTGTTATACGTTAAAATACGGATGGAGTATATGGCGAGGACAGGGTGTAGCAACTACCAACAAAACCGTCGCTCATGAGAAAATGTGTATACGTGTGTGGGCATGCATACGTACATATGGCCAGCTAGCAATGAAAAGAGAACAAAAAGGTGACAACGACCCACTATGACTTATATATAGGTCATGGACAAACTAATTAATTAACACGTTTCATCTCTTTTTTCTTCTCCTTGATCTTTTTCTTCCTCGTTGCACCACGTAAATAATTAAACTCGTAAAAAATAGCTGCATATTTTCCTTTAATTATTTGCAGTTTAATTCTAGAGTGATAGCAAGATGTTGATACACACAAACACACACATAATTCACCATAAGTGCACATCATATCGTGTTAGTTGGCAACTTGGCATGCACATCATGGCCCCCTGCTAGGTTTCTTAGCTTCCTACCTCACTAATTAAGCATGGGTGTGTTAACTTCACTATTATAATTAACTATATGGAAACCTGTATGTTACTGGCTGACTGCGAAGAATTTATACGGTGAAATACTACATTATAGCTGAGGTACAGTTCGGGCTCCATTTGAAATGCAAGAATTTCACAGGAAAAAACTTAATTTCCATGAAAACAAGAAAAATTTCCTATGTTCTAAACGAGACTAGATTTTTCTAGCTTTAGACAAACAAATAGGTTTTACAATTAACTGTGTATACAATCTGCACCTATATTGGAACAAAACTTACAAAAACTAAAATGGAAAAAAGTCTATATCCCCCCCCATCCCCTATTTTAAACTCTTGATATAAGTCCGTCATACTCTCAACTTTAAAATCGGATATCCAACCCCATAAATTTTATAATACTGTTCAAAATATCCTGTAAGGTGGTTTTTTTTAATATTTGGGAGCTTAATTAATGAGCGGGTTTAAATAACTGATATAGCATGTTTACATGTCGTCAATCATCGATTATTAATTTATATTCTATGATGATGTCATATTAGTATTATATTAACATATGTTTATAAGTGAGCAAAAAATAGGGGTAAAAATAAAAGATTTGAAGATTTTAACATATATGTCCAATTCATATATCATGTAACCAAACTCATCCAACATATATGCAAATCAGACCATTCTGCAAAATTAGCTTATGGTGTTACATAAATGGTACTGTCACTATTGGGAAAACAATTTTTGTAGACAAGGTGCATCGATCTTTCTAGGCGGGTAAATATTGTTTTCACCATCTGTCCGCCTGCAAAATAGGGGACGGGGGTCGAGGTGGCCATCCGCCTGCGAAGATCAATCTTCCCAGGCAATGACATAAGGTGGGGAATAGCTACAAACGAGGGAGAAGTTGCTAGTGCATATATACTGGACGGTAATACTCTGCACACATATTTATTTAAAACAATACCTGCAATATATAACTAATTCCTTCTATGTGTATGTCATGAAGTATCACCAGTAACCTAAAGGCAGTGTCCTTTGCGGATATTACACATGCGAGTTCCTTAGGGTTAATGGGAGATACATGACCAACGTAGAGAATGTACGTCTCAACTCAACATATAAGTCCTGCGAAGATGGAATGCACATCTAATATACTCATGCTTTCATGCATGCAATTGCTTAGAATCGAACATCGAACTAGTTTTGACGACGAAGCCATTATAAACATACAACGTGACCTCTGCCACTTTATCCACCACGAGTGTTGTCATAAAGATGGACTTTTCTTCGACCCCGAAGGCAGCTTAGCGATGAGCGACGAATACAAGTCCCTTTAGGAGTGGAGCCACATGCTTGTGTAATTAAGGGAATGACAGTATTGTAAATAACACTTTTGCACTAATTAATGCATCCAATATATGTGTATTATATCCTCATTATATGTTTGTTAGCTGCTAGATGTATTTATGTACTAATTAATTAACTAATTGCAATATTACTGATTAAAAATTAGTATTTAAAAAATTTACGGAAATATTTAATTTTGGAGTGAATATTTTCCTAGGCGGCCGTAATGAACGCCAAGCTACACATTATCGTAAACGGCATATTGTGGCTATGTCCACATAGAAAGATTCATTTTGCAGGCGGACTATTTAAGAGGTCCGCCTGCGGAGATGGATCTTCCTAGGCGGACTGGCCGTCCGCTCACGAAAATGGGTGATTTTAGCAGGCATTTACCTACAGGAGGACCGGCCGTCTGCTTGAGAAGACCAATTTTAAATGCCTGCAAAAATAGTTTTCCTAGTAGTATGTATAGTTCAAGGGGTTGAATATCCGGTTTTAAAGTTTCAGGCTGTTAGATGGACTTTCAATCAAAATTTTGGGGGTATTTAAAATTTTTCTAACTAAAAATAATTAAAATGATATGGGTTCATAAGAAAATAGAGAACAATATCGACTTTGTCAGCTAAGTTTCACCACCTTTTTTATAGCAAATGTTTCATATACTACAATTTTTTTAACGAATCGACGCACCGCCAATTTCATTGAATAATGTTTCATATACTATAATGGTTACCGTGGTTATGAGATGTGGTACACTTTCTTTCTTTAGTCGCCAGCCTTCCCTGTCATATTAATTCTCATTTCTACGGCGAGCACAAGATATATCCTACCATAATTTCTGCATACATCTCATAAAAGTACCATGGAAGTTTTCTGAAAGCATATATGTGTGCCCTACCAACGGCGTCCCGTTGCATATGCCAATATATCCGGCCATAGTATATAGTCCCAAGAACATGACGCCAAGACGGAACCGGCCGTTCCGTTTTGTTGTTGGCTTAATTTGGTCCAGCCATATGCATATATAGCGTGTGCACACGCACTGTTGCTTTCAATCTGTGCTCCCACATATATTTCTAGAGTACTGCATGTAGCTAGCTCGATCAGGGACCATCTTGTTATTACATGCTAAGTGCTACAATAATATAGCTCTTAAATGCCTCTTAAAATTTTCGTTATCGTACGTCAGCCGTTGCATTCAGATCAAGCTGTGACCGGTTGTGGCAAAGGAGGTAGTTTTTAGTTAGTTTAATTTTTTGCTTGAAATGAAAATTTTAGGTTATTAAAACGGAACAGCATGAGCTAACAAAAATATTTTCATTTCAGAAAACTCCTTTCAGGTCTAGTTGATTTCTCCCGACGCCAAATATTTTTAACTAGGAGGAGTAACATTTTGGGATGCAGGAATTTTATAAGACTTTTTTTTGTAGAAAAGCTCAATCAATTCTGATAAAATTTCTCTAAAATTCTTCTGATTCAAACAAATGTGGCTGAACTTATGAATCAAAATTGCAATTTGGGTTTCCCAGAGTGTACAGTACAACTAACAACTTTGATTCTCTCAAAGAAAGAAAAGAAAAGAGTGTAAAACTTGGAACACAAGCGACCGAATGCTAGCTGAGCAAAGTTAAGCACTGAGATTAATCATTGACAGTACAACAGGGGAGGTTGGGCCCATGAGTGGGACCCACAGAAGATGCCCTGTTTGTCAAACCTGCTTTTTCCCGTGACCCCCTTCCAATAGGAGCCTTGCAAATGGCCCTTCTTTTCTCATCAGGTCCGCTTCTCTAATGAGGATGCCTTTAATTATTGGGGCCTCCGATTAATGGGATCCAAGAAGCAAATGAAAAATCAAACAAATTAGCACCAAGAGAGAGCAAAAAAAAAAGAAAAAGAAAAAAGGAATGTCCTTTCTTCTCCATGGAGATATTCTCTTGATTCAACTGTTCTTTTGCATATACATGCATCTAGAGCAAGAGAAGGAAGCTCTGAAAGAAATTGTGGTGATAATGAGTGATAGCTAAGTCCATGAATGACTAAAAACCTCCACTTATTAAGAGAATACATTGTCAAAAACAATTAGCAATTGCATGCACAACTGTTTATCATAATTGCAAGGTGACCCCGACAACACACAACCTACTGTAATCTTCATGTACACACATAAACAAATACTATAATTTTATTATCATCAGGTCAGTCTAAAGGTGCAGAAAATCTCCAGAAAAGAACAAGGGAAGCTTCGGAGCATCATGAAAAGGCCGAATTGTACAGATCGTCCGGATTATAAAATGTACAATTCCATATAATAGTTTCTGCGCCTGTTTAATCAGAAGGGTATCCACAATCACATGGGCACCAAGAGGTGCCATTGTATCTTCCAATCATCAAGTCAAGAATCAAACCTTTTTCTTTCAGGCATCCAAGCAAGGATAAGAAATAAAATTGCCTGGGTTAGCCACCTCATCGAGATTATTATACCTCCACTGTTCTGTTTGCAAACCAAGCATCATCTGGAGTTTTCGGCATTATAACCATAAAAAATTTTAACAACAAGCACACTTCTCTCCATAATAATCAGACCAATGCTACTAAACATGTGCCCTGGTGTTATTGGGATTTGCTTCTGAGCGAGAATACGGCCAGTGAGGAAATCATGCTGTTTGTAACTCTGCAAAAGCAATCATCAGCATAGGCCTGGTTCTCACAGCTGATTGCTTAGCATCTTGAGAGGTGCCAGAGATGATCTTCTTGGATTGGAGCACAGATTTGTGATTGGAACTCAGAGGTCCTAAAGAAAAACAACATAGCTGGCTGCTTGAGATAAAGAAAAGGGAAGATTCTTTCTGTCCTGGGATACAAACATTAGTTGCCGCCCCTCGATGATTGATGCAAAGCTTTCTCCAGGTAAGAAGTGATCCACTGACTTTCCTGAAAAATAAAGGTGAAACATGGTATGTACTTTAGCCTGGCACAGCATTTGAAGATAAGAGGTACAGAAGCTTATAAACATGCAGATATACTATAAATCTAAGGATAGATGCAAGCAAACTGGGTTTTAATGAGAATCACAAAAAAAAAGAGAGAACTTCACCAACAGTGCGCTTTCCCTGCATGGAATACTCATGACGCAGAGGTTGCTGAGGGAAAAAAAAGCTCATAGTAGCAGCGATGGACTAGCTGCTGCAGGTCGCATTCAATAATCACACGAGAAACAACATTAATCCTTTTCCAAATTATGTAACTTTGACAAAACATCCTTTACTTTTAACTGGCTTGTGCAAAAAGTAACATACCTGATATGTAGAGGAAGGGTGAGCTATCAAGAGTTCCCTCTAACAAAAAGGCTGCGGTAATTAAGTCACAGTAATCTATTATATAATTAAAGGAATAGAAAAAGGAGCCTCCACGTTCGCTCTCATGGCCTAAAAATTCTCACATTAATCGGAGAAAAAGAAAAAGCAGAGTCCATATAGAAATACAATTTAGAAATAGCTTAAATTCGGAATTAAAAAATAAGGAATATTAGAAGAGGAGACCGGAGTCCATATAGAAATACAATTAGGAAATAGCTGAAATTCGGAATTAAAAAATAAGGAATATTAGAAGAGGAGACCGGAGTCCATATAGAAATACAATTAGGAAATAACTGAAATTCGGAATTAAAAATAAGGAATATTAGAAGTAGAGTATAGAGTCCATGTAGAAATACAATTAGGAAATAACTGAAATTCGGAATTAAAAATAAGGAATATTAGAAGTAGAGTATAGAGTCTATATAGAAACTTAAAACTAACTAAAATTTGGAATAAACATAATAAAATTAAAAGTAGAGTTTAGAGTCCGTATAAAAATACAATTTACAAATAGTTAAAATTCGAAATTAAGAAAAAATGGGAAGAAGAGTTTAATGCTAATATAGGAATTCGAAATTAAAAATTAAATAATATTGAAAGATGAGTTTAGAGTCCACATAGAAATATAATTAGAAATAATAAAATTTCAGAAATAAAAATAAATAATATTAGAAGAAGAACATATAGTCTATATAGAAATACAATTTACAGAAAAAAGAAATATTAAAAAACGAGTCTAGAGTCCATATAGGAATATATATAATTTACAAATAACTAAAATTTTATCTTAAAAATAATTAATAACTAACACGTATATAAAATGCAATATGAATATTACACATTAGTAGTTTTGTAAAGTTATTGCAAAATTTAAAATTATGTTGTTATTTTAATATATTTGAATAATATAATGAGAAAACATATATGCTATTATATGAGAGAAAATATAATGATGCTAGCCGCGCAATCTGCGCGGGCCATCATGCTAGTTAGAATGTAAAGAGACAAGTGGAGGTACAACCCCACCGACGTTTTGTAACGGACAAAGATTCTTAGGGGGATGATAAGACAGGAGCCCACGCACGCACACGCTTAAGAGAACAAAGGGAAGAAAGCTCCCACAACCACCAGCTTTAAAAGAAGGGGCAAATGGGGAGGGAGGCCTGCAAAGAAAAGGAGAAGAGTGCCCTCTAACCTACCTATGCCTTCCTCCAAAATCCTGATATCTTGAGCCACTTGTTGCTGCCACTCTGCCATAAGCTTCCATCCTATCAAGCACCAATATATGAGCCACTATAGACTGTACACTCGCAGCAATCCCACTCTTGAGCACTGAATCACCAAGAGGATTACCTGTGTAGGTGTTGTGTGCTGTGGAAGTTTCTTGGGAGGGCAAGCTGTGCAGATTGCATAGCTTCAGTTTCTGCATTGATTCAATGGGGAGACATTCCTGCTGCTACAAGCAGAAGCTGAGGAAGGGGCTCTGGTCACCTGAGGAGGATGAGAAGCTCATGAACCACATAACCAAGCATGGCCATGGCTGCTGGAGCACCGTTCCAAAACTTGCAGGTGAGCATCAAAATATTCTGCACTTTATTCTTGTCGATTATCCACTTTGTGTTCTTTCTTCTCAGTCAATTCAAGTCTCCCCTGAAATCTTAGCAATCAAACGAATTGTTGCAGGGCTTCAGAGATGTGGCAAAAGCTGCAGGCTGAGATGGATAAACTACTTGAGGCCTGACCTAAAGAGAGGTGCATTCTCTCAGGAGGAAGAGGACCTCATCGTTGAGCTCCATGCTGTTCTGGGAAACAGGTAAATTTGAACTCAATTGCACTGCTAGAGTTTAGGATTTAATTACCTCATCAAATCGAGCCTCCTCTAATTATGGCCTTTTTTTTCACATCAATGAGCAGGTGGTCTCAAATTGCAACACGGCTGCCTGGAAGAACTGACAATGAGATCAAGAATCTCTGGAATTCATGCATCAAGAAGAAGCTGCGGCAGAAAGGCATTGACCCAAACACCCACAAGCCCCTTGCCGAGGTTGATCGAAGCAAAGCAACTCCCACCATCAGCAATGACAGGACCTCTGAATCCAGCGATGTTGACCCATCTAGTGGCGTTGCTCTTCACAACTTGAGCCATCTTCTGAGCGAGACGGCGCAATCATCAGAGCTGCTGCCAGTGAAGGTAACTAAACCTCGCACACAAGCTCCGGGCTTGGCACGTCTGAAGGTGCCACCGAAGGAACTATTTCTAGACCAGCTTACTTCTGGCCATGAGAACCTCCCTAGCTGCCGTTCATCTGGCCCAATTCCCAATTTCCCGTTCCAGCAGCTGTTGTGCTACAATAATGATTTTAACAGCATGGACGTTGGAAACAGGAATTCACTCTGGTATAACCAGAATGAGTCCAGTAGCAGCACAATTTCCACTGTGATGCCCCCAGTTTCACCATCAACTCTCTCGACATCAACAGGCCTTAATCCATCACCAGACAATGCAAACTCTCGAGGCACTGGCATCCACAATTCCCAATTCTATTGGGACACCAACAATCCTAGCAGCAGTAGCAGTACAGGGAGTAGTGGTAACAACGGGTTGGGATTCGAGCTGCAAAGCACAAGCTCCCTTTTGGAGACCAACATATTCCCATGGTCAGATTTAGCACCAGAAAAGGATAGCCAAGCACAACTAGAGGAAGAACTCAAGTGGCCTGACTTGCTCCATGGAACGTTCTCAGAGATGCCAGCGCCCATGCAGAACCTTAGCCAGTCACTGTATGAAGACGTTGTCAAAGCAGAGAGCCAATTCAACATGGAGGGGCTCTGTGCAGCTTGGTCTCAAAACCTGCTGCCACAGCAACATCTTCCAGTAGTATCAGATATGTATGACAAGGATTTGCAAAGGATGTCCTTGTCTTTTGAGAATATCTAGGAACCATGTTCCAGCATGCAGGGAACAGAGCACCACATGAAAATTGAGAGTTGAAAGCTTAGGAAGCACAATGTTTCTTCAGAGATACGTTTACAGTGTACTCAGTTGTTTGTGGATAAATTATTGTGAGTGTTCACATAGATGCATTCTTTTGGTAAGACATGAATGAACATCAAAGAGCAATTCTTCAGTTGAAAGAAAATGTAGTGCAGTGGGAAAAAAGAGACGAGTTGGGTTTAAGTTGCAGAAAAATGTATAGAAATGTTCCGGAGTTTACCTTGTTTCCTTTGAAAAAATTATTGTCTTCATTTATACAAGCAAGTAGATCGACTTTTTTGTATTCTTGAGTTTCCGCATGCTCCTTTCTTATCAATAAATACAAAGAGGCATGGGAAAACCACATGTGTCGGCAGTACTTAGAAACCATATAAATGGTACCAAAAATTTCAACTGTAACCATGCACAGCGATGCAAATCTGTTCCATGTTGCACTTTTATTCTCCCCTTCTTTCTTTCCACAAGTTCCAGACGAAATAGCTTATGTATTGATGAGGGAAGACCTTTGGCATATTGACTTAGTGGTACTTTTCTTTTCCTTCACCTTTTCTTTTCTTTCTTCACCTTTTGCTAAGGAGAATCTGGAGCTAGCTGATCACGTCCCACTTGAATACAGGCATGGAAAAGGACTGCTCGATTTGGTATGGGCCAAACAGGAAAGATCCTGAAGGAAAGTAAAGAAACATGGATTAAAGAAATGAGGAAACAAATTACGTGTCTTACCTACAAGGTAGACGGCAGTGAGTCTAAAGCCTATTTTACAGCTCAATTACTGAGCTAGACATTGCAATCAAGCAACAAGCATAACGATTTCACTTGATACTTTTAAATATGGCAGACATGGGCCTCTTAAGATTAGCTAATCAAGAAAAAAAGAGAAGATAACAGCCCATTCAAAATAAAAGATACGAACTAATGATGATGATTTGACTGACAGAATGGAAGGCCTACCATGGGCCAAGCTAGCATAGATCATTGTCTAATGCCATCTCCAACAAGGTGAAGATATCTCTTCACATACCAATGAGGACATATGATGATATGGAGAGATGAAGATTCTGGAATCAGCAATCCACATGAAAGATACAACCTAAACTTGTGAACCAAGAAGAACAAGAAAGCAAAAACAACTGTTGGAGGCCAAGTCATCCCTCAGGAATCAGGATGTATACATCATATAGATCCATGGATACAAGATAACAGTGTGATTGATGGGTATGATGGAAGTTAAAAGGTATAACAATGTTATAGAGAGTGGTAGAGAGAATGCATGGAGAAAATCTTCCCTAGTGTTGTTTCTAAATAATGTGAAGGCTTACCCTTAAGGGACAACCCTTTAGCCTTTACAAATGCATTAAGCTGGTTTAGTCTACCTAGTAGTAACCAGTAGGTTCCCCTTGATTGCAAAAAAAAAAAAAAAAAAAATCAGATTATTTCAACATAGTACAACTGTCATTAGCAACTTGACATCCATGGGTTCCCACAAAAACAGCTTTTGATAGAGACTTTCTTCCACGTGGCAATAACAAATGGGAATCGGTCACCTATACAAATATGTTGACATAAAGTAACCAGACACTAGATTGATAAATGCAATGGGACAAATATTACTGTGCAAGACCAGTCCTGAAAAGCAATTAGAAAAAAGAAGGTTCCATAATCTACACATCAATTTCTAGCTGGTAAAGACAATTTACAGGCTAACAATTTGTCTATGTGCCATGGACATTTGTACTTATGTGGGAATGTTCACTTCAATTGCCAGTTTTGGATGTACCTGCATGTTTAAAGAAGGAATGTCAAACAAGAACTGGTAAAGATGACCATATGATGTGGCTGCTTGGAGGTACTGTAATATTAGGTGTATCTGCAACTGTACGTTATAGAAATATGTCAGTTAGACACATGCAGAAATGCATGAAAATGAAATAAGTAGATGTGAAATAAGTAGATGTGCACAAAGATAACAATCGTAAACAGGACCTTCTTAGAGCCCATTCAGATTTTTAAAATACCCTAGTGTTAAAGATAATATAAATAATGATCACCTAACATCATAATTAGTGGAGGAAAGATGAATGAAGGGGACAAACGATATAGCAGATTATTAATCAGGTCACAGTGAAGTAGCAACTAGGCTTCAAAGGGATGATTTTGCATAATCAGTGTTATAAATAGGTCATTGCAAACTCAAATAAAAATAACTCCTATGGAAAGGGGAAATTAATAACACAATTCATTTGCAAGCAGATCTAATACCAAATTTGAGGGAACAGTTTTTTACTTTCTAATTTGCTCTTCAGAAAAACAGTTTTCCTTGAGTGTTTTGAAACCCTCTGTTATTAATGAACAATATTAGCTCCCTTGGTGTTTCTTCAAAAAAATAGAAAGATCGATTTTCCAAACATGGTTTGTTGCTAAACAGAAGAGAAAAGATGAGTTCCTGCATACTTGGTTATGTCTGAGTAGTTATTTAAATCCTATCTTTCTTGACATGAGCATGATGATGGCATTACGAAAGCATGAGGGCACAGATTCATGTTACTTGTATGCTAAAACTTAAAATCTGAAGTTCACACTATTCAACAGATGTCACTTCAAACAGAAGCTCGCCTGTGTATAGTGGCTGCAAATAGTTCCATGAATTGATAGAGGTCAATGTTGCTTAATATGGATGTTAACATGGCTCAGGGATTTTTGAAAACTTTCCAGAATATAATTCAGATGTTAATAAGGTAAGAATCAATTTCTCATTACATACAGGGTTAGTTCTTCGATCCATGAGGTATTTTTGTTTATTTTTTTAGATTGATGTACTGCGCACGGTTAGGCATCAAGATTCGATAAAAATCACATCTACAAGCGGGTTGAAGCAGAAGGACAATTCTTCGGCAGCTGAACATCGCATTCTACAGTAAATTTGCCAACATTGGAATAACGTAGCAGCACGACCAACAATAATCAACCTAAAGCGGGGTAGTAGCAATAACACTTGGAGTGGCTGTTGGCTTGGCTGTGTAAGTGTAACACACTGTGAAAGAGATACAGGTGAAGAAACAAAAAATCAATCATTCAACCATAGCAAGAGAAAAAAAAATCAGTGTAGTTCTTCAGAACATCTATGATGTTTTCAGCTTAGATTCTAATTTCTAAGCTACGATACGAAAAAGGGTGAAAAATTATTGCAGTGATTTTAGAGGATTAGCTTGCTGGAGCAGATCATAATGTATCAATATTACACAGAAAGAATTGGAGAAAAAGGACAAAACTAATATATGACAGTTTCTGCCTAGTTGTCTGTCCTAATACCCTGAACATGCTAGCAATATCAATATTTTCTCCATCAATATTCCGGCAGTAGAACTGAATACGAGCATAAACCCAAGCTAAGCTCAGAGCGAAAACCTCGCCCAAGCGGGAAAATTGAGAACTGAAGAAGAGATACCTAGCTAAATGGCTCACACGAACGGGCACTATGGAATCCACCAACCGAGCAGACGAGAAGCCGCCATCGCCTCGGCCCTCGGCGGGGTCACGCCAACAGTCGCCGCTCGAACAACAGAACACTCACCGAGAAGGGGACCGGGAAGCAGTGGGGAACGGGAGGAGGAGGAGGAGGAGAGCACTCACCGAGAGCGAGAAGTGGGCCCGCCGGCCGCGCCGGCCGCCGGAATGTGGGGAAAGGGGAGGGGAGCGCGGCGGCGATCGGCAGCAGCTCCGGCCATGGCTGCGTCGCTTTCGGTCAGGCGGCGGCGGCGGACGCAAGCCGGCGACACACTACATGGGCCCCGGGCTGTCACGAGATTTCGGCCCATCATATACTGTCGGGCCGGTTTCTTGCAGGCGCTCGCTGGTTTGCTCCCTGACGGACCGGGCCGTTTGGTTTCTTCTTCTGTTTCTTATCAGCAGGTTGGTTCGAATAAGTCTATTACTCGTTCCTCATTCTTACTCGTGATGGAATTACCCTCCTCAACCACAAAACCGGGTATAATGTCGCCCCTATCTTTAAAAATCTATGTAAATTTACTCCTTTGTTGATTTAAGAAGCGCTTTTTTTACTAACATAGCATGTTAACCGCAGTTTACTCGTTGAGTTGAGACTCACATGTCACCAATATCCTCCTTATCTCATCTTGTTCCTCGCCTCCTCTCTCCTCTTTTCTCTCTTCCATGTAAGGTGAAATATTTCTACAATTATTAAGGAACTGTACTAGTTTATGCGAAATTCGATAATGTTCCAAATGGCAAAGAGAACAGAGCTGAGGAAGTATAATATCTTCGTGCAAACCCTCTAAAGTAGTAAGATTGGATGTTATATATACTTTTCCCTGCGATAGGTAGGTACTCCCTCCTCTCATTTTTATCATGAGATCTTCCTCAAATAATCATCATCTAACAACTATCTTTTTATTTATTTATGTAAAGAATAAATGTGCATCATTAGTGGCGGACCTAAGATTTTTATCCAGGATGTTTTCACAGTGGTTCTTAAGAGAGGCAAATCAAACACTACATGCATAGTTGCATACAAACAGTCTTAACTAGATGATGCTCCGCACTTTTAGAAATATAGAAGGAGTCATATAAGAAATCTCTTTAAAAAAAAACTTGCATGCTAACTTGAGATGATCGGACTTCTAATTGCAGCTCATAGTTTTCTAGAAAAATATATATCCAAGTAAATTCTTACAGTAAAACTATTATAAAGATTGAAGATATTTTTACCAGTACTTTGGTACGTCATCCATATACGAGTCGGGTTCGGATTTCAAGTTCGTTCACTTTTGAAAATACAGGAGTAGTGTATAAAAAATCTCTTTAAAAATTAACTTGCATGCTAACTTAAGATGATTGAACTTCTAACCGCAACACATGATTTTCTAAAAAAAATATATATCCAAACGAATTCTCACAGTGAATATCACCTATAACTAAACCGTATAGCAATAATAAAATTAGGAAAAAGTACACCGAAGGTCCCTCAACTTGTCATCGAGTTATAAAATCGTCCTCGAACCACACAACCAGATACAACGTATCCCTCAACTTATAAAACCAGTGCAAAGTAGGTCCTTCGGTGGTTTTGACTCCGGTTTTGTCTGACGTGGCAGCTGACTCAGCGTGCGTGAGTCCCATGTGTCAGCCTCTTCTTCACCCCTCTCCACCTCTCTTCCTCTCTCCTCTTCTTTTCTCGCTAGCAGAAGAGCCGGCGGGTGGGGAGGTCCGGGAGGAGGCCGGTGGGGGAGGCGGGAGTCCGGCGGCGATTCGGAGACGACCGGCGAGCGAGCGCGGCGGCGGGCCCGCGCAGATGGATTTGGGCGGCTGCATCAGCTTCGCAGGGGGCAGCCTTCATCGCCCTCTTGGCGCGGGCGGGTCGAGGGGGGAACCGCGCGCCTTCTTCGCCCACTTGGCCGACGCCGCCGCCGACGACGACGCGGGCTTCTTAGCGGCGGCGGAGGGGCGCGGGGTCCTCTTCCTCTTGGCGCCGACGACGCCCTTGGCGGCCGGGCTGCGGGCGGCGAAGCAGAGACGGGCGAGCGCTGCGGACGAGTTCGCCGTTAAGTGAGGGAAGCTGCCGAGGAGAAGAAGGCGACGGCGGCCAGGTCCAAGGCCAAGACGGCCGCCAAGGCCAAGCTGAGCAAAGCTCCGGCTGCGACCGCGAGCAAGACGAGCATGGAGCCAAGCCGCTCGCGCCTCCCTCTCATCCACTTCTCGCTGCTCGCGTCGCTGTGTTCCGCGCGGTGGCGAGACGACAGCCGCGGCTTCCTCTGGTGCCCCGCCTCGCGCCCCCCTCGGCGTGGCCCGCTTGCTATCGTAGTCTACGCTCATGACGAGACGGCCATGTCGCCGGAGCAGGAGGTAGAGCTAGCTACGTATATGTTTAGTGATGCTGCTTGGAGTTTCCAACTTTCCTGAATTGATGTTGTTATGGTCTGGTTGCAGGATTGGGAGATCAATGGCATAGACAGATCAGGTTTGGATGCTCAGGTTGCTGAGGGTAAGCTCCTAGCCTGCTGTATTTGTTGGCTTGTGCTATGTTCAGCATACAGTGCTAATCTAGTGCAAATCGCCACGCCGCGGACGCCCCGCCCCGCGCTGGTGCTCACGCCGGTCACCGCCGACGAGGTGCGCGCCTACGTCGTCTGCTGCCGCAACCACGGCCTCACTGTCCGCGCGCGCAGCGGCGGGCACAACTACGAGGGCCTCTCGTACCGCTCGCTCCGGTCGTCCGGCGACGGCGAGGAGGCAGCACGTTTCGCCGTCGTCGACGTCGCCGCGCTCTGGGTGGTGCGGCTGGACGCGGCGAGGGGAGTGGCATGCACCAAGGCGAGGGCCACGCGCGCCGTCCGCAGCGTCGTCGCCGCCGGACTCCCGCCTCCCCCACCGATCTCCTCCCCACCCGGTGGCTGTGCTGCAGTGAGAGAAAAGAAGAGAGAGGAAGAGAGGTGGAGAGGGGGAAGAAGAGGCTGACACGTTGGACCCATGCTGAGTCAGCTGTCATATCAGACAAAACCGGAGTCAAAACCGCCGAGGGACCTACTTTGTACTGGTTTTCTAAGTTGAGGGGTGCGTTGTATCCGGTTTTGCGGTTTGAGGACGATTTTATAACTCGATGACAAGTTGAGGGACCTTCGTTGTACTTTTTCCATAAAATTAAAATAGCCTTCACCCGTTACGATGTACAGGCATTTTTTTTTCTAGTTACTAACATTTTTCAAGTTATTTTAGGTATGCCAGTGCATATCTAGCACCACCCCTAGGTCCACCACTGTGCATTATTGAATGTGTTGTATACAACTAATTAAGATTAATTTTTATTTGTGCAATGACATGAAATATTTAAAACATTAGCAATCCACGGGACATGAGCAATATTTTGATGTCTTTAATCTTGATGTTATTTACTTAGAGGATGATAAAACTGTGATGGAAAGGTACCAAACAAGATACGAAATGCATATTTGTTTTTTGCCGACCAAATAGGTATGTGGCCCATTTCTAGCTTCCATCACTACTTCAGAAGAACCATGGCCATAACCATAACACGCCTGGCCTGTTAGGTCACTAAAAAGAAATTTCAAAAAGAAAAGTCTGAATAATTATAAACTAAAGCAGATAGTCTGAAATTTTCTCCGGTACACCGGTGGCCCAATCGTTTATGTCCACGCAGCATTCTCCTCCACAAAATCCGAACAGAAAAATCGCTTTCTGCGAGATTCAGCCTAGCCAGAGCAAATTAATTATCAGTGGGATGTATTTTGGCCGGCACTATGAGTGTATTTCTGACTCTCCAAACAATTTTCCAACGTACGGCGTGCCTAGCAAAGCACTACTAGCTTATAATAAACCAAAGATAATGGGGTCACATACATACATATACTCTCTCTGTTTCAGAATATAAGTAATTCTAATATTTCCTATATTCATATTAATGTTAATAAATCTAAATAAATATATATGTCTAGATTCATTAACATCAATATGAATGTGAAAAATGCTAGAATGACTTACATTCTGAAACGGAGGAAGTAGCTGATTATACATTTGTTTAATTATACAGGGAAGATTATGTCTACAGTAGACTTTATCGTGTCATTATTGTTGTTTTGTATATATACGAGATTTATATAAACAGTGTTTGCCGTTTCATCAAAGGATATAGTATAGAAACAGTGGTGGCTGTACACACACCCATGTGTCGCCGCTCGTGTGAAGAGGATGCATTCAGATATGTGGTCGGTACGCGTACGTCGCATCGGCCGGCATACGCACACGTTCGATCTTCCTTTGCTTCGTACGTCGTCGCCCCAGTGCATCACCATCATAATCTCTATATATCGTCGATCGTGTTGAAACAGCAACTGGACAACTACAATATACTAAGACATTGTTCGATATATATAGAACAGTGGATTAATGCACAAAAAATTTCATTTGCTGGGCATTTGATTTGATCTCTGCACGTATACGCTGACTGTAGTTGTCACGATCCACTGGTCTAGATTCCTCAATCATTGCTATATAAAAAAAATGCTCATCGTTCATGTAAGATGAGGTTGTTGGGAAAAAAATATATCAGGCAGCTCGACACTCCTTTAACTGACTAGGGATGGAAACGGTAGAAAACGGTATCATTTTTATTACCTTTACAAAGACGTTATAGGTACAGTCAATTTTTATTTTTATATTTGCGAATTACTATTTAGTAGCAACTTCAATACGACGCGGATAGAAATTAAAAAACATCAAAAACAATGTCATTTATTTCACAATAAAAACCATTTTTCATGGCGTCATCCATTTATTTTTACTGACAGACTAATAAAACAAACGCTTGCAAAAATATATCGATGGATTCTGGATCAAAAACCAGCACGAAAAACCGATTTTTGTTGACGGACACTTAGGAGTATTACCTAAAAAAAGATCTATCTTTTTAGGAGGACCTCTAAACGCTCGTTTGGCTGGTGATAGCTGAAGAGCATCGCTCGGGAAAAAACTTCTGCAGTATTAAAAGGTTTTGTGCCCGCCGCCCACCGCCAACCAAACCCTTGCCTTGCCCTCCACCTCTCCTCTCCTTCCTCCACGGGCCTCCGCCTTTCTCACTATCTCCCTTCAGCCCGCCCTCCACCACCGCCAAGATGAGCTGCGTGGGCTGTCGTCGTGTACCGCTGCCGCATCATCTAGCGAGAAGGCCATGACCGCTGGATCTGACGACCCCTTCTTCCCCGCTAGTGGATCCGGTTGGCTAGAGTAGACAACACACGGGACAACGACGACGAGGCACAGGACAACACACAGGAAGGCGATGCCAGCCCTCGGTTGTGACGGTGGCTACGCTTGTGGCTCGGTGATGACGACGGCGATGATAACCGTAACTTGGTGACGGTAGCGACAACCTTGACAATGAGCAGATGGCCATTTCTGAGCGACGGTGGGCAAGGGGCAACATTTGGAGCGCCCACCTCGGTGGCTCTCGAAAGGGCGCATTCTGCCTCTTCGGGGACGTAGCCATCAACGACATCGACTTCTTCATCAACTAGGGTGCGCCCGCCCACTATGACACGCCTACAACAAGCTCTATCGCGGTGGCTAGAAGGACAACGGGGCGCAAGGACTGCATGTGATTGGGGATTTTGGGATAGTGATCATGGATCCTGATTTTTATTTTTTCTTTCTCCTGAAAATATTTTCGTTGACGGGTTTCTTTAGTTGCCGTCAGCGAAAATCACTTTTTCACTACCGGCCTTCTTAGTTTCTCTTAAAATTATTTTCATCCACGAGTTTCTTTAGCTGCTGTTAGCGAAAATCGCCTTTTCATTGATGGCTTCCTTAGCTTGGCCATATGCGAAATTCATTATTTTCATTTTCCTTAAGTCGCTGGCACTATCATCGTTCATCAGAAAAAATTTGTTTTGTAGTTTTGTTTTATTTTATGAAATGGTATCAGTATAGTCGAAAAATTTTCATAGTGTTTTCATATCTAGATTGATGAGCTTGGCTAGCTCTCGATTTGCATCAAATTTTAAAACAAAAACAAATCAAACATTTTCGTAATATAAACAGTAGTCCAATGTACCGTAGGCAATCGTCCAACATCAAAACGTCATTACCCCTGACCACGTTCAAACCTATCTTACCTCCCAACTAACCCCATCTTAAGTCTTAACCCATGCAATCCATCGCTTTCTCCAGAGCTAAACCACGCTTTTGCCACTGGCCGAGCCAACCGCGTGGGCCACCCACCGACCCTAGCCAGCGGTGGGCCCCTCCTCCCGTCGGACTCGGGCCCCATTGACCTGTGGCCTAGCGGGATCGCCGCCACGTGTCCCTGTGGGACCTAGCTGCCGGCCTCCGACAGGGACGCCTCGCCCTCTTGGCGCGTCCCGCGAGCGCCACGTCGGCGTGCCCAGGTCGGGGCTCGCACGCGCGATGCGCTGGCGCTCGCTGGCTCGCCTTCGCCGATCAGTCCAAGCGCTCCTTGTACATCCTTATCGTGATAGGCCAGTTCAATTAATTTTCGCACTAATTAATCTCGCGATGCTTTTCTGAAATTTGAACTAAGATACTCCAGTATAGTATTGAGTTTAGTGAGCAGAGAGGAGTTTGTTTTACGTGTACATGTGTTAATTTTCTTCCCTGCTGTACAAGGAAATGGCTGGTTGAGAAACAAATGGCAATCATTTAAGCACATTGATCTGAAGCAGTCAAGCAGACTTTACCCTGGTCGAGGGGTAATCTGTGAATGATTTGCGTATGTAACACATGGTAGAAAAGGTAGCCATAGATAATCGAAACGTTTCATTCAAATGTACGACCCGTAGCAACATTATATTGTTACTGTTTCGGCCAAATAAATAGCCGCAGCCCACAATTATTGCATTTTGCACCGGCAAGTCGTAATGTGCCATTGAAATCGCATTAACATGGCACGAATGCATCTATAAAAAAAAATTGACATGAACACTGATGATTAAAAAAATGCATTTCACGCTTAAGTAAATTGGGCATGTGTATTAGTGAGATACAATGTTTGTTGAGCCTAGACGTTACTTCGTTAGTTACATGTGACTTGACTGCATTCGTTACTACTAGTTGGGAACTAATGGGCATTGCACGTAAAACGGAGCGACTTGTTAGCGTATAATTAATTAAATATTAGCTAATTTTTTAAAAAAATAATGGATTAATAAGATTTTTTAAAGCAACTTTCGTGTAGAAAATTTTTACAAAAGACACATCATTTAATAATTTGGCAAACGTGCGTGTGAAAAACGACCAGCAGGAACAAACGCGGCCTTGATGTATGGAAGAGATATTGTTTGGTTTGATGGATAAACCTTGAATTTATTCGCCTTTTTATTTAAACTAGCCGGGTGGCCCGCGCAATTGCGCGGCTAGCACAAAAAAAATCATATATATTTTTAGTATGATTTTACTTAAAATTTATTAAATAGCTATCTCGTTGTCTTAAGACTTTGAAAGATCAAACCTTATCATCCCCGTGTTTCTAATTATATAGTTTTTTAAAAGTCACACTAGTTGCTACCCCTTAGATCATCTCCTTCTTTATTTGCTTGCTCGATCTACCACTATTTCTATTCATTCTTCTTGGAACCTTCAAAAAATGGATCTTATAGTTTTTAGAGTTTATTGTCACGTTGGGTTTCGTTTTTATAATTTCTAGATGTCCAGTCAAACGTTGCCATTATACTCCTCTACGGCTTATCCAATGTCTATTCTATTTATTGTCATTGAGATTTTAAAAATCGAACATAATTATCATTTGTGTTCATTTTTACTTTCTAGATGTCCCGCCAAACCATCAGCGGCTTTGCCATTGTACTCCTCTACGGCTCGCCCGCTGCCTCCCTTCTTTATTGTCATTGAGATTTTAAAATCGAACATGATTATCATTGTTTTTTTTTTACTTTTTAGAAGTTCCGAACCTTTAAAAATTGGACTTGTAGTTTTATTTTTTATAATTTTTAGAAGTCCCATCAAACGATGCCACTATGCCCCTGTACAGCCCGCATGCCGCCTACTCTTTATTGTCATTGTGATTTTAAAAATCGAACATAACTATCGTTGGAATTTATTTTTTATTTTCTAGAAGTCCCGTCAACCGTCGGTGGCTCTGCAAATTTTAGTTATTTATAAATTGTATTCCTAATTGAAATATTATTTTTATTTTTCTAATTTCGGAATTTATTTTTTTAAAAAAATTAGTTAATACCATATTGTGTTCTTTTAATGTTTTTATTTTCTATTTTCAATTTCATTTGTTTCAAAATTGTATTTCTACTTGAACTCTCTTTTAATTTTTCTTATTTTGGATATTACTTTATTTTTTATTCGAAATTTTAATTAATCTCGTGTTGGGTTCTTATATGGATTCTTCTTTCAATATTGCTTATTTTTAATTCCTAATTTCAGCTAATTTTATATTGTATTCCTACTTGAACTCTTCTTTTATTTTCTTTTGCTAATTTTGGAATTATTTTTATTTTTATTCCGAATTTTAATTAATCTTATATTGGGTTCTTATATGGACTCTTCTTTTAATATTCCTTATTTTTAATTCCGAATTTCAGCTATTTTAAAATTGTATTCCTACTTGGACTCTTCTTTCCATTTCTAATTTTGGATTTTATTTTATTTTTATTTTGAATTTTGATTAATCTTGTATTGTGTTCTTATATTGAAACTTCTTTCAATATTGCTTATTTTTAATTCCGAATTTCAGCTATTTTTAAATTGTATTCCTACTTGGACTCTCATTTCCTTTTCTAATTTTAGATTTTATTTTATTTTCATTTCGAATTTTGATTAATCTTGTATTGGGTTCTTAAATGGAAACTTCTTTCAATACTGCTTATTTTTAATTCCGAATTTCAGCTATTTTTAAATTGTATTCCTACTTGGACTCTCATTTCCTTTTCTAATTTTGGATTTTATTTTATTTTTATTTCGAATGTTGATTAATCTCGTATTGGGTTCTTATATGGAAACTTCTTTCAATATTGCTTATTTTTAATTCCGAATTTTAGCAATTTTTAAATTATATTCCTACTTGGACTCTCATTTTCTTTTCTAATTTTGGATTTTATTTTATTTTCATTTCGAATTTTGATTAATCTCGTATTGGGTTCTTATATGGAAAATTATTTCAATATTTCTTATTTTTAATTCCGAATTTAAGTTATTTTTAAATTGTATTTCTACTTGGATTCTCCTTTCCTTGTCTAATTTTAGATTTTATTTTATTTTTATTTCGAATTTTGATTAATCTCGTATTAGGTTCTTATATGGAAACTTTTTTCAATATAGCTTATTTTTAATTCCGAATTTCAGCTTTTTTTAGATTGTATTTCTACTTGGACTCTCCTTTTTATCTTTTTTCTTTTTCTCTGATTAATGTGGGAATTTCTAGCCCCCACAGCAAACATGATGACTCCTTTTAAAGCTGTTTTAATAATATAATAGATAGATGGTAAGATTAATTATCTCCAACACTAATATATTAGAAATATTGTCTAAACCCAAAATATTCAAAATTGACAACATTGAATTCAATCAACTCAACCAAATAAAGTTCATCTATAAATAAATACTTAGTCCCTCTGCCCCCAAAAATATGCTTTTGAGTTTGAATCTAGATACAAATAGTACCATGCAAATAGTAAATTACACCATAATTTATTCTAAATTTGGATTAATCAAGTTAACAAATGAAAAAAGTAGCATAAGAAGAGGGAACAACCTTGCACTATACACTGTTCCACTCATCACTCACCCCATACATCGCTGTGCTCATCGCCCATCACCTTCTCTCCCAACCATCACTGAAGTTTGTGGTCGCCGGATTCGATGGCCATGAGCTCGAGTATGTCAGATCTGGTACGCCAGAGCTCATGGCCATCGGATGTAGCTCACCGGAGCCCGTGAAAGAAGGGAGGCGACAACTTTTGAAGGAAATAGTGCCAGTGATGTGAGGAGAATGAAGGAGGAGCAAGACAACGATTATGGGGATAATTTGATCATCTAGATCTAGCATCCCTTGAGCCCCCCTTCTTCCTTGTGGCCGGTTGGAGCTTATGGTGGGCATACATGGTGACCTCGATCTAGTGGCCTCCAGATCTAGTAGGTGTAAGGTTGAATCCGCCAGAGGAGGGAGAGACGATGCAACGATGGAGATGATGGAAACTGAGCAATATCGATGATTCATGAGCACCTGACCAAAAAAGTGAACAATAAAGTAGCAGAAAACGTCGACCCCTACGTGATATCTACACCCACTCGTCTCGCGCCTATATGAGCCGGGCCTTCCTAAGGAGCGTAGTTCATTTCCTACATTTCTCTTGGCCTGGCTAACGAGAGTGCACTTTGCACAAGCGGGTACAAGCTCTGACGCACCTCCGAGGGACCAAAACAAGCACCTCAATACATCCACCAATCACCATGCAAGTTACCCTCCATCCAGGCAACCAAACATGACATACTATACATGACGGCAATTGAATGACACTTGTTGAATTTTCAGAATTATTACAATCCAATACATAGTCTGGAAATATTAATAATTTTACATTATTGAAAAAAAGTGAGATGACGGCATCATCTGATGGTTCTATAAATACTCCCTGAACTGGAGTTGCTCCATCCCAACAAATCACAAGCTTAATTACAAACATTGCAGCCTGACCAGTTAGCCTCTGAAAATTTCGTCACAAACTAATTAAGTTTCCCCTTCACTCCAGCCAATACACAAGTAGATCAAACCCAAGGGCCATCACAGCCATCGATTCCATCACTCCGAGAATATATAGACCGCATATCCCTTCTCGCTAGCTTGCTTAACCCTCCAACCTAACAAGCAACCAAACCCATTTTTACTTATCATATTTGGTATACTAGCCAAGTAAGTCTTCCCTCCTCCAGCTCGTCGCCTTCTTCTCCAGCTTAATTTCTCCGATCGAAATGGCGTCCCCATCGGCGGCGGCGACGGCTAGGAAGCTCGGTAGTCATCTGCCGAGGCTGCGGGACATCATCGACCACGACGACGAGGACGATGACTTCGTCGAGGAGGAGGAAGAGGAGGAGGAGGAGTGGGAGGACATGAGCAAGCGGATGTCTCGCTTGTCCGTCGAGGGCTCCGACGGCGGTGACGCCGACGACGAGGACGACGGGTACCTGCGCGGCGAGGAGGAGGAGGAGGAGGAGGATGGGGACGAGGTGAGATCGGATGTCAACGGTGAGTATGGGGACGGCGGCGGCGGCGGAGGCCAGTGGCATCCGTACGGCGACGACGACCCAAGAAACCCGCAGGCCCCGTCGTCGGCGTCGCTCCCGGGCACGCCGGACCGCGGGGCGCCGGCGCCGTCGCCGTGGATGTACTCGAAGGAGTACGCGAGCGAGACGGAGGCGGCGCGGTGGCCGGGCGGCGACAAGCGGCGGATGCGCCACCGGCGGGAGCGGATGATGCGGGAGGTGTGGCTGGACCGGGCTTGGCAGATGCGGAAGCAGCGGCGGCAGATGCTGATGCAGGGCCAGGGCCTGGGCGCCGACGCGGTGACGGTGGTGGTGAGCGCCGCCGCCGCCGGCGGCGAGTCCCCGGCGCGTGGCGTGGCGATGGACATGGAGGAGATGCGCGCGTGCAGGGACCTCGGCCTCGACCTCCCCTGCGACTGGACCGTGGAGATCCCCTGCTACGCGCTCTCCGGCGTCGACACCGCCAGCAGCGGCGGCAACTCGCCGGCGTCCGGCAGCTGGCGCATCTCCAGCCCCGGTAAGCCATCCCATCCCATCCATTCCATCCATCCCCAATCAATCACTGTCACTAATTCATTGTTAATCACTAGCTACTTCTCAAAATCGAACCTTAATTATAATTAACTAACTACTTCCTGCTTACTTTTCACGCTTGCCTTAGCTCAGCTCTGCACGTATACAAACAAAAACCATTCTCACATCCTGCATCAGGTCCAGTCCACGTAGTGAGCAAAACCTGCAAACTAGAGGCACACCGCACGCAACAACTTGTCCGTACGCCGGCGCACGGTCGGGTCAACCCCTCACCCTTGGCCGGTTGCGCCAGCTATATTACTCACGGCAACCATCAATAAAAACAAAACTCGTTCAAACCCTCGAGCGAATATCCTCTCGTTAACGAACCTACCACACACACACCGCAGGTTTGCCTGGCATGCCAGGCAGTGCACCGGGGCGGAGCACGCGTGCGCGCGCGCGTGCGTTCGTGTGTGCGGCTGGCTGCCGGTGGCGCGGCGCTGTCTTACTTGTCGCATCGGTGAAAAGCACGTAGCTAGAGAAATTAAGCTCCGGTCGTTAGTTGTTCCGGCGTCCGGACGGCGGCCGCGACCACCGCTCGTGTCGTGCGCCCCTGTCTCTCCGGCGTACGTGCGTTTTGTTTGTGCGTACGTGCTTTTGCTTGGCTTGGCTGGTGGAGCGATTGGGTCCGTCTGGACCGGCGACGTACGAGTGTTTGGTCGCCATGTTTTTCGCTACATGCCGGCAATGTGCATGCAGAATCATTCTGTTCATGCCTTCCGTAGTTCCATGCATGCACTTGTAACTGGCTTACACGTAGAGCTCGATATGTTTGTGTGGTCACATCATAATTAAGCGCTGCATTAATTAATTTTTTTTCCCGGGAGGCATCTTAAAATTTCGGCCACGAATTGATCGATTCGTGCACGTACTGAAAACGTGCATGAAAAGTGAGAGTATATAGTAAGCTAATTTACTGGAGCGACAGGTAGGAGCTGCATATATGATTGGGCACCTTTTTCGCTTTGTCGCGAGCTTTTGATTCTTCCTTCCTGTTTGATGGAGCATCAATACTCTACGTATATATATGCACTACGGTTTCGTTGGTTAACATTAGAATTTTACGTGTAACATGTGTGAAATTATTTTTCTATCAATTCTTTTCTTCATCATATATAAATCTTGAGGTAATCCGATAGTCACAAATCTAAAAGTTTTTGAGCAGGAGTTTTCTAGCAATTCCTTATATATATATATATATATATATATATATATATATATATATATATATATATATATATATATATATATATATATATATATATATATATATATATATATATATATATATATATATATATATATATATATATATATATATATATATATATATATATATATATATATATGTATGTGATTGGGCGCCTTTTTGGCTTTGTAGCAAGCTTTTGATTCTTCCATTCTTGTTTGATGGAGCATCGATACTCTATATATATGCGTGACACGAAACGTGGTTTGATTATTTGGTTTTGGTGGCATGCAGGTGACGACCCCAAGGACGTGAAGGCGAGGCTCAAGGTGTGGGCGCAGGCGGTGGCGCTCGCGTCGGCCTCCCGGCTGGGTTCTTGATACATTTTTATCGATCGTCGTACGTGCCATCAACCAACGTTTTGTCATGAGATTGAAATAGTGTATTCGAAAAAAAAAATTCTCCCCTCTTTCGTCGGCTCGGCTGTCACGTGTCAGTCCTCTTCGTCGAGCAATAAGTACATCGATCAGCGATCAGCTCTTCCTTCAAGCGTGTGTGTTTCCACAGTACATAACTTGAAGTCCAGGAATATGTGTGAAAAAAAAAAAGCATTAGCGGCGTGTGCAATCGCCAAAAAAAAATGGAAGAAAAAAATATAAAAAGAAGTTGTTTCCACAGAGTGGTTAGCTAGGTAGCTATAGCTGTGTAGATTTACAGGTGGCACGTATTGCTTGGTGACACGTGTTTTTCTTTCTTTCTTGTATTTTATTTTATTTTCTTTTCTTTTGCCTCGGCCGGCCGGCAGGGGGTGTGGCCCACCGGGAAAGAGTAAGACAGGAGTGTTCGTGCGTTCCATGATTACAGGAGTGCGGGTGAAGAAAACCTAAGAAAAATTAAAAGAAAGTTGTTTCCATGGAAGGTGTGTGTGTGATCCTGGGGAGCAAGCTAGGCCATCCAACTTGCTGGTGTTCAATTCACGTATTGTGATTTTGCAAAGGGGGGAGATGGATAGTTCAAATGGTTCCTAGATAGCTACTACAGATAGAAGAACAACTCCCTCTTAATCGATCGGCCGGTGTAGATCTACTAATGCATTTTTAGTGTTCAACCCAAATGTAAGAGTATGTGACTTAGATGGATTAACATCGAGTTTTTTTTTCCCTTCACATGTTTAGAATGATGTTATCTTTCAGAAATCCGACTTGACTTATTTATAAATGTTGAATAGGATACTTATGCCCACCAATGCCGAGTGAAATTTCTTCGATCATGTTTCTCTTATCCTTATATGCTCATAAGCTAGAATTTTAATTTTAAAACTTAATTTTAAAGTTAATTTTCTGGGGTTTTATCCATCTTTATTTTACAGTATTTGTTTTTAATCACTAAGGGCACGTATATAAAAAAATTACTCATAAATTATTTTTTTGTTACTAATAATTACTCCGTATGGATAAACATAAGCATAAGCTAGCGAACCAAAAACTTAGTCGTCCAACGGCAGCTCACCACAATTCACAATTCTGCAAGGCTACTTATTTGGAACACGACCAAGCTTCTTTATAATGTCCATCCTCTCCAGGGCATGCAAAAAACAGCATGACGGTTATCCAACTATGGTGTCTGGGAAAGATTTCATTATCTATATCTTCTTTGTATGAGTGAAGTTAAAAATTTTTAGATTTTGTTATAACCATTTGGATGGTTTTTAAAGAGACATCCTCAAGGAATAAAAATAGTTTGCCATTACCCTAGCCTATCTCGAATCATATGTAATCTTTTCTGACCATCAAAGATTTAACCTTACCTTAGTTATCCCTCAACTATTATTGGGTGATGTCTTACGGAGGTGCCAACAAATCGGGCGCCCGACTTTTTTTTTTGTCAAAAAACGGGCGGTGTTTCACCAAGTAGATCGAAAATATTTTACTAAATAGATCGAAAATGTTTCAATCTTCTAAAAATTTGAAACACAACCAAATCACTTAATGAAACATTTTGCTACAATGCATGAAATAACGATTTCCAAAAAATCGAACGTTGTTTCACCCAATATAAAAACAATGTTTCAGCAATAGCGAAAGAATGTTTCAATTCTTAAAAAAAACTGAAACACGGTCAGATCGCTAGATGAAACAATTTGGTTCAACGTATGCAACAAACAATTTAAAACCATTGCAACACTTAAACCCCGTGTACATCAACAAACTACGTGTCCATCAAGATAAAATTATTAAACAATATCAAAAATCCATTGCAACATTTGATCCATACATAGTGAAACATCACGAGTACACTAGCAGAAACATTGTTGGTGAAACAAAAAATGAAACGGATCCCCTTAATAGGACGTTTCCGTTATATCCGGGCGGCCGTTGCAACGGGCGCGCATGGTGGGGGTGCGGAGGCGTGGCGCGGCGCAGGGCACCCGATTTTTTCTCCCCCATCAGGCACCTGATCCGGAGGATTCGTGATGTCTTACAGGTTACTAATAGAGGGACCCGCCCCTATGGGGCCGGGGGCGGGGCGAATTTCTCACCCGCGGGTTTCTGGGGACAGGGCCCCGCTCATTTCCAGGGGCGGGGACGGGTTTTGTGTTTCACCCGCGGGTGACCCGTGGGGCCCCGGATTCCTAAGAAATTAATGTGGAGATGGCCCATCAAAGCCCACCAATCCATAAAAAACTTTGACTCCCTCATGCCGTTCCCAATCCCTCTGGACCTCCCTCACGCCGCACTCCTTCCCGTAATCGCATCCCCGTAACTCTCGCCTCCACTCCAACGCGCCTCACCATGACGACGCAGCAGTAGTCGGCGCTTCTTCAACATAGCAACCACCTCAATATCATCTCCCTCCATCCTGAAGCAGCGGTAGCCTAACATCCCCTCTCTCCATCCTGAGTTGCTGACGCGGTAGTGGCTGGCGGTATCCAAAGAACGGTGGATGGTAGCGTCCAAAGGACGGCGGCATCTAGTGGCCAGCATCGACCTTCTCTCCCTCTATCTCGATGCGGTGTCACCGCCGGCAACGCTCCTTGCCTCCTCCCAGGTACATCGTCTCTTCTTCGTTTCCTTATGTGTATGCTTGACTGTTTGCTCCCTCCATCTGCAGGGCCCTGATCGGTTTTCGGGGACCCGGCGGGGACAGGGGCGGGGAGCAATTTTGACCCACTTCTATGATCGGGAGCGGGGGGCGGGGGCGTTCTTACCCAACCCGCCCCGACCCACCCCGTTGCCATCCCTAATAGAGGATGTACGGAGTGTTCGGTCTGAACTTTCTTCATGGATGTGACTATACAGTTAGTGGTAACTACCACTCCATCTATAAGAGACACCATCCACCTATACTTCAAATACAATTTTCTCTTAAACTACTCATTCAATCTACCATCCGATTACACCGTTGTATTCGTAACAATTAAATCTTTACATCAATATCTCACATGATTATATTTTGATGAAAAATCACAAATTACTTTTATGATATGTCTAAATTACTTTTAGATTTCACTAAGTTACTTCTTAGGCATACAAAAGTAAATTCAGTAAAGTTTAAAAGTAAGTAACTTATAACAAAAGAAAGTAACTTTAATTAATACCTTTTTTCATTGAACAAATTATCATATATATATATAAGTTACTTTTTAAGATTTGATTAAAATACTTCCTATACATTCATAATGCTCGGAGGTGATTACTTTTATTATTGTTTTTAGTTAATTCCATAATTTGTGCTGATTAATTTAATTTCTAGATAGAGTCATGTTTTTATCTCTACAACGGATTTACTTCAAATGACATGTCAAAGTTACATTCATTTTGTTCTAAGTTACTTCTATAATATATAATATATGTAAATTACTTTTAGGCTTTACTGAATTTACTTTTGTATGTCTAAGAAGTAACTTAGTGAAATCTAAAAGTAATTTAGACATATCATAAAAGTAATTTGTGATTTTTCATCAAAATATAATCATGTGAGATCTTGTTGTAAAGATTTAAATGTTACGAACACAACGGTGTAATAGGATTATAGATCGGATAAGTAATTCAAGAGAAAACTTCATAAGAAGAAAAAAAAATGCACAACCTAATAGCAAAAACTACTTGGATGCATGTCTGTAACACTACTAGTACTTCTCATGTAATTGTCCGTGTCGCTCGTTAAGTATAAATCGAGATGCCTCTCGAAATAGATTTTGCGTTTCATCATCCGATCCTAATCCCATGCATGCTCTAAATTTGGGCTATGCGCTCTCTTAAATTTGGCTCATATGCGCAGGCAATTTTAGCCCATATGCGCTGCCAATGTCGGGCCAAGTGCGTTGGAAATTTCAGCTCATGTACGCTGTTAATTTCGACCTATAGGCTCTGGCAACTGCGGCCCATGGAAGCTACCACTTTCCAGAGAGAGCTCTCAATTTGGAATAAGTTTCCTTTAGGTCCCTTAGTTTGTCGTCAGGTGAAATTTCATCCCTGAACCGAAATCCTATCTATAAATCCTAGTATATATTTATCACCAACAGCTGAGATTTAGTTATGCCACGTCATTAAGAAATTTTAAGCGGCTAGATTAAATCCTAATATAATTAGCCGTTCTATCATATGTTTTAGTACAGTTATCAATGTTTAAACAGGATAAGTTCAGGCTCTAGGGCCGCGTAACAGCATGACGCATTACAATGATCAAGTTCCCACCGTTGATGAAAATTGTTGCCAGCAAACGGTCTTTACTGATGCAACATAAGAAAAGACCAGTAATTCGAGTTCCACTGGATAAGAGTAACTTAAAGTTCTAAGCTCATCAAACAGGATATCACTGGATAAGAGGGATGTTCATCTATCTTGCCGAATGCCTCGCAAGTATCCTCACTATACCAAAAGTGTTCTAACAGAACAAGATTCAATTAGCCCTCCCCTAAGATTCAATATGCCGCAGAACAAAATGAAAAATGTTGGCTTAATCCGACAACTGAACCATTTGACTTAATCAACCGTCCACGGGCAGCTCGCCACAATTCACGATTCTGCAGGGCTGCTTAGGAATATCGGACCTGCTGGTTTCTTGTGATTCAAGATTCTTCACCACGTCCATCCCCTCCAAGACATGCCCAAAGACAACGTGACGATTGTCCAACCATGGTGTCTGAGAAAGATTTTATTATTGAGAGTTTGGTTAGACCCATCAACTGTAAAGAAATCTAACAAAGTCTAAACAGAACTAATGTCGAAAATTTTTGCACATTTTTCTCTTCCTCAAAATTGGAATACTCAAGGCTGTTTAGATTAGTAAGACAAATAACATTTTAAGAGAGATGGAGTCAAGTACCAGCAGCCATTCATTAGTGTTAGACCTTTTGCCACCAAGGATTTGAGTTTTAGTCTAGGGCTAGGAATCTATCATTGCTTTAAGGACTTATACCGGTTCAACACCTGATTTAGTTCTTTGAAGTGACTGAACTAAAGTTGTCCATATCATGACTCATACTGTAGTATTTTACGATCATACGCTCTTGCCAAACCATTAATGGTCCAGATCTTACAGTGATCCTTTTATCAATCCTATGATCTCAACACTACCAGCATGAACTAGCCCATAAATATTCGTTCATATTGTAAGGCAAAATAAACTTAGAATTACTGCCATTTTAGATGTGCATGAGAACGAGACTATAATTTGTCAGTGTTACAAATTTAGGATGCCCTATTGCCCTGTCCAGTAGTAAAATCGTGAATGAAAAAAAGTTGCTTTATACTATCAGGAGTTTCTTACCTTCACAGTACAAATGAAAAATTGGCTTCCATTTGTGTCAGGGCCAGCGTTTGCCATGCTTAGTACACCAGGACCGGTGTGCTTTACTGAAAAAGGATACAAAAGATGGATTATGATATGTATAAGATAAAGAAGGGCTTCATTGTAGGAACTACTAGACTGGAACCTATACTTGACAAATTATGACACTTCAGAGTTTAGAATCATATGTGCCATTATTTTGTTCCACGGAGCACCTTTTACTATCCATGACTTCGTGTAAACAATATGCTTGAGGATCATGCATGCTGGAAATTAACCAAAGTATTTTTCTCATGTCATCATGATTGCAAAAACCAGTGACAAAATGAGGAAATTTACCTAAAGATTAGCACCTTTGTAGTTATCGTTGCTTCAATTGATTGGTATGTTCTGGATAGTTACAATAACGCATGGTACTAAATTTGAAAGTTTGTATTTTTTTTCGCTGGGCTGGTGGAAGGATGCCGCCTGATTTTATTAAGATATGGGAGAAAGGTTCGAGTACATAACAACAGGGTTGTTGTGACTGCCTAAAGCAGTTGCAGTCAACTGCTAGGGGGAAAGAACACCCCAAGCTCATCACAGCAAGCTAGGATTGAATTACTTACATGTAAAATTTTCATCGTCAAAACATTCACCATAGATACTCCTACCACCAGTACCCTGTGTTACAAAAGCTTAGTACATCAGCAATAAAAAAAAAGGGCGACCCTTTAGCATGCAAAACAGAGAAAGAAGAAATGTTCATAAACACTGTAAATAAGATTGGCAACATAAGAAAGAATATATCAGCAGTAGGTAAATGAGCTATGGGGCTATTAGGTCCTTTTTCCAATATATACAAATATACATATAAATCTACACCTATATCTAACAGCTATCTGCCTATGCGCCCATCTTAACTCCAAAGTTGAGTACACTTTGCTCGTCATTTATGGTATCCTTTCCTACCCCTTTCTCCAATCTGAATCTGAACATTTTTGTGCACACTGCATCCTACTCTCAAATTAATTTGCACATACCGTGCAGCAGTAATGCAGTAGTGCAAGGGGATGGACCAATGCAGGCATGCAGCAATGCTAAATGAAGATAACTAGCTCAATTCAGGACCAGTCATATTGTTCACCCCCCAAATTAATTTGCACACACAGTGCAGTGGTTGAATGAAATGGGACAGATAAGTCCTCAATTCAGCAGCAGAAACTAGTACAATAGCCATTACAGCATCTGCATTTGGATGTGCAACTCTCACATTGTTGTTCTGGAAGTCCCCGCCCTGAATCATGAAGTCCTTGATGATTCGGTGGAAGGAGCAACCCTTGTACCCGTAGCCCTTATCACCTGCAAAATCAAGTAAAACAGAAAATAAGCGTTACTACCAATCTGGCAATTTTGATGGCGAAATGGAGATCAGATTATCAACGAGGGGGGGCCGAGCCGACCAGTGCACAGGGCGCGGAAGTTGTCCACCGTCTTGGGGACGACTTCCCCGAAGAGCCCGATGACGATCCTCCCCGCGGGCTCCCCGCCGACCTCGACGTCGAAGAAGCATTTGCTGTTCACCTTCGCCTGCAGCTCCACGGCCCCCTGCAGCAGACAGACAGACAAAATTCGATTACTGATGAAGCTCAGCACGCCGGCCAGGCCAAGGGTCGGTGAGCCGCGGGTGGTGGTGGGGGAAGAGAGGGCTTGCCTCTGCGGCCGCCGCGCGGACGACGAGGTCGGCGCCGTGGCCGCGGGGCGCGGGGCTGGAGCGGAGGCGGAGGCGGAGCGGGAGTCCGCCCGAGGGGGCGGCGGTGCGCGCGCAGCCGAGGGAGAGGAGGCGGTGGCGCGGCGGCGCGAGGGCGGAGGGGGAGCACACGGCCGGCCTGCAAGCCATGGCGGTGGGGGAGCTCCTGCGTCGGCGTCTGCGCTTGCTTGGCTTATCGGATTCGATTCGGATTGGAGAGTGCTCGCGCTGGCGCGGCGGCAGGAGCGACTGGGGTAGGTGAGGTCTCGGCCGTCTCGCCGCGCGCGTGGAGATGATGACGACCGTTTTTTCTTTTTTTTTTTACGGATTTGCTAGAAACTGTCGCAAGTTTTTTTTTTTCCAAAACTTTTATATCTGTGAGCATCGGATCGCCTCAAGATTTGAAAGAGGAAAATTTTCCACATGTATTACGCATAAAATCCCAGTGCTATTTAATTAAAGTATTGTTAAATGCAAGTTTTAATAAACTATATTGTGGTTACAGCGTAGTTACCTGTAGTTACAATGCAATTACAATGTGGTTGCACTCCAATTATACAAACTTGCGACAGTTTTCTAGATGCACCATTTTTTATTTTATATTTATTTTTCTCAAAGATTTACAAAATAAATTCTAATTTCAAAGTTTTAATATACTCATCTCGTCCAACCATAGGGCCAAGCATATAAATCGCCCTACGCTAAGATAATCTATATGACATAACACCCTGCGGGAGATGCACCGTGACAATTTTACGGACAGACAATTTATTGTCAGGATATAGCAGCCTACAAAATTGCCATGGGTGCTCCCATGCATCAGCAAACTTTGCGACGTGCCAATTTCGCAGGCGGTCCCCTTATGGCTATAAATCGCCCTAAAGGAGGATGATTTATCGTCGGGAGGGGGTACTTGCAATCACAATAAGCTTCACCCGTGAGGTGTCACATTAGATAGATGTCTAGATTGTCCTACTGTAGTCCGATTTATATGTTCCGTCTTAAGATAGGACGGGAGGAGTATATTTTGTAAAACTTTGAAACCGTAATTTATTTTTTAAATTTTTTAAAAATAAATAAAAAATAAAAAAAATCGATGATGACGCGTGTGTGTTATTTGCGAATTTGGGCTTGGCCACATGCCAGTCCGGACGAACGAGGACGATCCTCTTTGTGGTTGGGCCAGGGAGAGAAAGGTAGACGAATAAGTTCATTTTAGGTCCCCTTAACTTAGCAACAAGTTCGGTTTTCGTCCTTGAACCGAAATACCAGATACGACGGATTCCTCAAGTATCAAAACCGGTGCAAATAAGGTCCTAAGGTGGTTTGGATGGTGGTTCCGACTGACGTGATGCTTATGTGGTTGGTTTGACTTGGTCCTCATCTTACGTGGCGCTGACGTGGCACTGAAAGTAAAATATAAAAATTAAAAGTTTAAACAAAAATATGGGAGCCACATGTCATTCAGACAAAAGATTAAAAATATAGTGGAACCCATATGGCAATGGATCCCACCCTTCTCTCCATCTCCAGCAAATGGCCGCAGCTTGCGAAGGATGGCAGTGAAGATGGTGTTCTCTGACTCGGCCCAGAATAGCGGGCACGCCGATGCTCCAGATGTCGACCTCGGGACCATACTTCCTCTTGAGCACCTCCAGTGCGATGTGCGACAGAATCAGCTCATGCAGGTTCCCGAAGATCGACGTCAAGCAAGAGCCAATCCGATGATCCTTCTATAGGCGAACTCGGCTGGAAACCACCAACATGGAAGGAGCCCGTAGGGTCGGAGGCCGAGCCAAGCCACCCCGACGTGCCCGATAGCAGCAGCAACATCATCGGCACTGCTGCCTCCATCTTCTCCGGGGGGCAGCGTCCTTGGGCTTGTCGGAGCTGTCATCTCCGGGGAGGGGTGTGTGCTTGGTGTTGAGTGCCCAGGTACGCCCTGTCCCCCTCCTCCGACTCGTGGCATTACGGACCACTGCCACCACCTCCTCCTACTACAGACTTGGTGTGTATGGACTTCCTCCTGTCCTACGAGGCCGGCCTATCAAAGGGGCGAGGGCCGCAGGCCGCCACGTGCCACCCTTCTCTTCGCAGTGCCGCTCTTCTGCCACCACGCGTCGACGGGTGACCGCAGAGCCGCGAGCGTTGAGGTCGACGCCGCCGGTAGCCATCAGCCGTCCAGATCCCACCGAAGGCGCCGGATTCCTTCGTCCCCACCATCGCCATGGGAATAGGCCCCTCGCCCTTAGGCGAGCCGACACGATAGCGGAGAGGTTTGGGGAGCTATCCCCGCCACAGCAAAGATCTCACGCCAGGTCGCTGTATCGGGGGGATGAGTAGGAGATGGGGAGGTTGGGTGAGAAGGAGGAGGAGAAGATATGGGTCCCACTTGTAATTTTTTTATTTTTAACTAAACTGTCGCTTACATGTGAGGCTTATGATTTTTTCTAATTTTAAGTGTCACGTAGACGCCACGTCATCCAAAATCACTATCTAAATCGCTTTGGCATCTTATTTGCACTGGTTCATCCTTCGTTTACTCCATCTGAACCGCCGTGTGGGGGGAGTTTCGTGCTTCTCCCGTTTCACGCCATCGAGTTTATTCCCATTCTACGTTAAGCAATTGATTTTCATTTGTTTTTCTTCCATGAAGACATTAAAGTCTTTTTTTTTAAATTACGCAGTAGAACGCATGCACGCAAACCTTACCCCTATGAGCATCTTCAAAAACTGGACCGACAAATCCTTAAGATTGACGAAGTCACCACATGCGCCCCGCTGTCGAGTGGTACGTCCCTAAGGTACTACTGAGACTCTTGTAACCACTAGGTTACAGGCCCTTTCGCACATTCAAGTCAACTTTAGAAAGTGTAATTGCGATAATCCATAATTCATTAGCTAAGAAGAACGCACCATAGAAAAACATAATGAACTTTTAACGATATATTTTTTTTAAAAAAAAATGTTTCACCCAGCATTTCTTAGAAAATATTTTTAAATTAACTTTTAACTTTTTAATATTCAATTTATTTGTTTACATCGAATAATTGCCATAGACTTAGTTTCATCCATCATCTATCAACACTATGAAAACCATCCTATTCTAAAAGCTGCCGGGTTGAACTAGATGAGTTGTGACTTATTTTGAATTTTACAACTTTACTTTAAATTAATTTAATGTTTTTTCTATGTTCTCATCACCCAGTCTTGCTTTTAGAGCACAAAAGTGTAATTTTTTATCCTAAATTATTTTCGTTGCATCCGCACAAGCTTTATAAGGAAGAAAATGTCCTTCAATCAGGACTTGTAAAATAACGCACAAATAGATAGTCAAAAAATCCAAAAGAAATTGGTGATGTGTAGCACAAATACATCAATCGGATCACTTGCCACCAAGAGAAACCAACAAAGGAACAATGTTGGTGAATAATAAAAGAGAGAAAAAAACACGGTTTTAATACTCCCTCCATTTCGAAATGTTTGACACCGTTGACTTTTTAGCATATGTTTGACCGTTCGTCTTATTCAAAAACTTTTGTGAAATATGTAAAATTATATGCCTACATAAAAATATATTTAACAATGAATCAAATGATAGAAAAAGAATTAACAATTACTTAAATTTTTTAAATAAGACGAACGGTCAAACATGTGCTAAAAAGTCAACGGCGTCAAATATTTCGAAACGGAGGGAGTAGTTTATATTTCCCTCTAATCGTGTTTAATTTCCAGCTGGAGTTCTGTGGTGTTCCCAATTATTTTTCGGTTTATACGTATTTTTTTCCGCTAGTTAATTAGCAGAATATTGATGAAGCACGGTAGTTGGTTCTTCACAGCTTGGTTTGGCAGGATGCAATTTTCGTTGCGCATAGGTTGCATTGCAGGTGCCATGAACTTGCCCCAATTATAAGCATGCCAACCAGTACGGAGTACTAGCACCGAGCATCAACTAAAATCACCTAAAAGGAGAGTACGTAACAAATTGGAGTAATATATATGCGCGTGCTCTTGGAGAGATAATCTTCCTTTCTCCTCCGAAGTTCCAAAAGCACCCACATTCTCTACCCATCTCCATTATATTAGGCAGCCAATAGGACTAGAAATTACTATCATTCGATCACCTTTAGATCCCTGGATGATCTAGATCAACTACTACAACAACGTATGTTTAATTAAACTAAGTTACTAGTTTTTTTTGGCAGTATATATAGTGCGCCCTTATCTAAAAATACATATATATAGTGCGCACAACAATATTTCAACATTAATTTGCTATAGCTTTTGCTATAGAAATTAAATCTATCCACTCTGGCTTAAATCCCTCGGCATTATAGAGGAAGAACCAGATACAATCCGACAGCTAGCAATGAATCTTAGCATCTCATAAACCAATGGTTCCAAAGGACGCGCACCGTCGAGTTTAGCATTGATTAGAACATAGGAGTACCTAACAACTATCCTATACTACTTCCAATCCTAGAATGGGACTACCTATACATTTGTCGGCAAATTTTTCTCTAAAAATTTGACAGATGTAATTATAATACAATCGTAGTGTAATTACACTGTAATTTATATGTAATTACACTATAACTTATATGTAACTACAGTGTAACTTATATGTAAGTGTCACATAATTTTGAATCATTAGATCTATTACACGATTTGTTTTGGTGAGGAAGAAAACAAATCATAGCACACACATATATGAAAGAATTTGTTCCCACGACCTCCATTTTACCGAAATAACATGTTACGGAGAGATTTTTGAAAGTTACATACAAGTTACACTATAATTACAGTGTAATTACATACAAGTTACAGTGTAATTACATACAAGTTACAGTGTAATTATACTACAATTGTACTGTAATTACATCTATCAAATTTTTGGGGAAAAATTTGTCGACAAATATATAGCAAAATCGATTCGTAGTAGTAGGATGTATCATATCCGATCCTAGATTCTTTTTTTTATGGGTTGAAGGGAGTACCGACGACTGCTCCCGTTCTCTAAGGCTTCTAAACAAATGATGGTTAGTACGTCTGTTATAAACTCCCTCCATCAGAAAAAAACGAATCTAAGATATGATGTGATACATTTTAATATAATGAATCGAAAAAAGCTATGTCTAAATTTGTAGTACTAGGATATGTCATATCCAGTACTAGATTGATTTTTATGGGACGGAGGGAGTATAAGTTTAGCCTCTACTCCATTTTCTTATTGATAAAATTTGCACAGACTTAAATCGGTGGTGTTGTAAAAGTAAGAGCAAGTTTAATAATATCGCCCGATACTAGTTGCAATTTATTCCATATCATCTGTAGCCAACAAAAAAAACTAATATATACGATAGGCCAGCTCTGTATTTGATCTCTTTTTACTGTAGCAAATGATATTTAATTCGCGCCAGCATCTCCTCTCACCCGCAAAAACGGAAGCAAATTTTTCCTTGGAGCGCGCGTATCGGCGGGCGTCTGTTTATTAGAGCAGATACAATAGCAGGCTATAAGCTAGTTAGGCCATTCCCAACTCAATGACTAGGATGTTATCCATATCATTAAATAAGGTGCCATCTAGGATGAAAAATGATGTGGCAAGAGAATAAATGAGAAAATAGAAGAAAACCATGTCTTGTATCTACACAACATCCAAGACAATGTGTGATAAGGAGCATTAAATTTAAGTATGGAATAGTAGTGTTTGCATTGGAAGAGTAGTGTCTAGTCCTAGTTTCTTGATGATGTGGAGTTTATGGAAACCATGTCTAGTGTTTTGGGTTGGAATGGCCTTATAAACATATTTTGAAGAGATAAAGGAATATAGAGAAGAGTAGCGGGCTACAGATCTGTAGCCAGCTGCAGCACGGACTCCAAGACGTAATGTGTGTGTGACAGATGGGACCAGGTATTAATAATATAGTAAGCAACTATTGCATGAATTAGCTATTACATTTGCTATAAATGATTTGGAGCTAGTAATTGGCTATACTATTAAACTTGCTCTTAGAAAAGGTACAATAGCAGGCTATAAGTCAGCTATAACCATATATTGAGAAGAAAAGAGAAGAGAAAGAAGAATGCGGGTTGTAGATTTGTTGTCAGCTGCAACATGAACTCCAAGACGTTACATGTGTATGATAGGTAGGACCGGGTATTAACGGTGTAGTATATTTTTATAGTTAACATCAATTATTAGATTAGATATAGATGATTTGTAGCTAGTAGTTAGTTATACTATTAAACTTGCTCTTAGTCGCTGGCTCGTTTGGCGCTCGCCGCCAAGTCATCATCACAATCTACGCGGCTTTGCTTATCGCCAACTTTCTACCCTTATTGAACATGCTCTAACCGTGTCATTCTTACTCAGGGTTAATCACTTAATCTTACGACTTAAAATCTGCGCACTGGTGGAGAAACCGTTTGTAGTCCCGGTTGGTAACCCCCTTTAGTCCCGGTTGTCCAACCGGGACTACGAATCCGGGACTAAAGACCCGGGTGAAATAACTGGGACTAAAGAGGGACTAAAGATCGATCAGCCACGTGGCCGGCCAAACCATCTTTAGTCCCGGTTTGTGTTACCAACCGGGACTAAAGATCGGTGCACCATTTTTTTTATTTGCATGGCCCTGTTTGCTGCATGGTTGATTTTATATATATATATATATATATATATATATATATATATATATATATATATATATATATATGTATGTATGTATGTATGTATGTATGTATGTATGTATGTATGTATGTATGTATGTATGTATGTATGTATGTATGTATGTATGTATAAATCATATATTACACACACATATGTATAATTTAAAGCACTTAACATTTTATGTGCATATATATATGTTACCAAAACATATATTAACACAAAAGTAAATGTGTACATATATAAATATATATATATACATGTATATGTATATATAGTACAATTCATTTGCTCGGTAGCTATAGCTACGACTTCGACGCCGGCGTTATGTCAGAAGAGGAAGGACTGACGTTATGAATTGTCGATCCGTCGTAGTAGAATTCACCGTCGGGATTAAGGACTTTTTCGTTGATGAATCCCATCAGTTGTTCTTGAACAGCAGTGATAAAATCCTTGTGTGGGAGATTATCCCTCATGTGAATACGCTATCGTTCGAAAAATAATGACGTATCAATATATGAAATTAATAAACAACTTAACAAATCGATACGCAATGAAATTTTGAATGATTTATGTATACGTACATCGAGCTCTCGTGTTATGCATATTTGGTTTGATAGGCAGTGGGCATACTCGCATATGTAGTAGCCGCATAAGTTAGTTCCCTGGTCCTGCTTTGCACACTACATGAGAAACGATGAGAGATTTAATATACTCTTTATATTAACTGTAATTAGAGATTCAATTCAATATAATTTTGGATCATGCATGTACTCACTGGAAAATGAAACCTCCGTCCAAGTTTTTCTTTCCAAGTCCTGCGGACCAATTGACGGAACCGATCCCAAGCCCTACATATGCAGTTGCAAGCTATGATTAATTAATTATTACCTGAGATCAAAAAAATAGCAATAGATTCCCCGCGACTTTGGAATAGATGGCATTATATTACCTGTCTATTAGTTTGAAGACCTTGTCAAAAATCTTCTCCTCTTTATTCATTGAGTCATATACAGTGACTCTGCATGCGTCCAAGTCGAAGAATAACAGGACCCAGTGGAATCTGGAATATGCGTGAGATGAGATATATATGATCGAAAATGTACATGCTATATGTATGGGAACGAAATTTGTTCGAACGACAATAAAAACTCACTCTGTGTTGTACGGCAGTAGTATGTACGTCTTGAAATGCTGCTGCGTTAAGAGATGGACGAGATTGTCCTCTGTGTCTTTCTCGTACTTGTCGATCATTTCGGTGTTGATTTTCCGAGGGTCGATGAACCCAGTATCATAGACCCTCCGCCGTCGGACCCTTTGAATCTCCATTCTACAACGATGAAAGGAAAGTATTTTTGTTTACATATATGCCAGGAGCTAATTATTGAACGAAACAAATTGAACTCAAAGATACTCACAAAATCCATGCGCTCAGAAGAGAGACGTCGAGGGCGTCCATGTCACGTCCTGATAAATTCATCCCGAAATAAAAATCATTTTCTAAAAGGAATAATAGAATTAATTAAAATTCGAAAAGAAATTGACAAACACTAAAATACGTACAAGAAAAATTCAAATGTGGCCCGGAGAATTTTTGTTAAATTCTCCTTGGTCTAAAAGGAGCCCTCAAATTTTAGTGGAATTTTCAGAGCACAAATAATAATTATTAAGAAATAAACAAAGTTAAAATGATTTTATAAAAAGAAAAACTCTAAAAAGTCCTTTTTCCCCCCTCTCCCCCTCTTGGGCCGGCTCGGCCCACCTCCCTCCCTCTCTCTCCTCTCCCCCGCGGCCCATCCGGCCTCCTCCCCGCGCGCGGGCCGCTGACGGGCGGGCCCGCCCGCCACCCTCGCTGACGGGTGGGGCCCACCCGTCATCCCCTACCTCCCGCCGCTCCCGCCGCCTCGCCCGTGTCCTAGCGCCGCCGCCGCCGCGAATCCCGCCGCTCCCGTCCGCCCCGCGTGCAATCAAGAGGGGGGAAATATTCCCCGTGATTCCCTCCCTCTTTCCCCCCATTTTTCCCTCTCTCTCTCCCTCGGATTCGTTTGGAAACCTGTCCCCCTAACCTCGCCGGCGCCATCAATGGCGGCCGGATCTTCAGCGCATGTTTCCCCCTCGTCCGGCCGCTCTCTCCCCCTCCCAACCCTATATAAACACTCCCCGTGCCTCCCTCCACCGTTTCCGCCGCTCGCCGCCCTCTCTCTCCACCGGAATCGAGCTCGCACCGTCGCTCTCTCTCTCCGCCGTCGCCGCCGAGCTCCGGTCCGCCGCCGTCGTCGCCCCGGACCACCTCCCACCTCGGCGCCGCCTCCTTCGGCTTCGCCGCATCCTCGCCGACCTCGTCCACCCCTCCATTTCGGTCACCGACCGCCGGAACACCGTCGACCCCGTCGACCCGAGCCGCGCCGCCGCTTTCCTCCGCTCCGGTCGCCGTTTCCGTCGTCGCCGTCGACCCGGGGTGAGCCGTGGACCGCCGCTTCGCTTCCCCCGTCCCTCCCCTCTCTCGGGCGCCGCTCCGCCGCGCCGGAGGTCGCCGGCGGCGACCATCGGGGCGCGGGCGCGCCGCCTCCCGTCGGCTGTGCCGGCGTGGCCGCCTTCGGGCGCGCCCCGCGGCTGCCGTGTGGGGCCCGGCCGTCAGCCGCCCGCGCCCTCGGGTGCGGCTGACGCGTGGGACCCACGGCGCCGGCCGGTGCGAGCCCGGGTGCGCCCGGTCCACCGTGAGCCGTGGGGCTGCCGCGTGGGCCCCACCCCCGTGGACCCGGTCCGCGCGCCCCTCCCCTCGGCTGACGCAATAAATCTATTTTTAAATTAAAATTTAAATGAAGAAATTCGCAAATATTCACTTAAAGAGCATATAAACTTCAAATGGCCATAACTTGGCCATTTGAACTTGGAATTGGACCGTTCAAGTCTCTAATTTTTCCTTAAGAAGTCAAGAACCCATTTTTGTGCTTTGTTTATGCTTGTTATATGGAGTTTATTAGAGTAAAAGCCTTTTCTTTTCCGTTGGTCGTGTAGACGCTACAGCTTCGGAAGATCCGCTCTTCGTGGAAGTTGAAGCCGACGTTTGGGAAAGCGAGCAAGGCAAGTCACATCATCCTTGAGCATATTGAATCCCAGTTATAAAATTATTTTGATTAAAATTAATGCATTATCGCTTTATTTAAATTCCTGCGTTATCACTGTTTTATTTAGCCATGCCTATTTACCTTTGTTAAGACATTATTATTGCTATTGTTACTATTACCTTGTTCACCCTAGAATAAACAAAACCCCAACTAGTGGACACTCTACTCATGGTACCACTAGCATGATTTTAGGTAGATGCTTCGCTATTTTAATTAGGTAACTTTAGGTGGTTTTTCAACTCTAGACTTTGGGAATATTCATATCACCTGGACACTTTGGAATTGTTGGTTTATTGTGGAATTGGCTTCACACCGCTCCTTCTATTCAAAATCCCCAAAATGGTTTTAGGCTGGGCTCGGGGTGCATGGTTTTGATAATAGCACCTCGGCCAAATAAGGACCGGTCTTCGGGCCTCTGTTGCAAAGCACTACCGTACTTCCACATGTCTAGTGGGTAAGGCTTAGTATGTGGCTCAGTCTGGTTATAAACAAAAGTACACGGATTAGAGATGGACGAAGTCGGGGGTCGATGGACATCTCTAGGACAAATGAAGGCTATACGAGCTGCGGCCCGGTAGTCGAGATGTCATGGCACAGGGCTGGTGTCCTGCTGCTAGGGGCTCAATCCTGCCTACCTGTCCCGGAGGTTCCGGCCGTAGGTGGGATTGGGTCGGTACTCTTGTCTATGGCTAGGATGGGTTGGAAACTATGTCACGTCTTCCGTCTGTATACCGTGGTGGTATGTGGCACGTGGTTACACGTGAGGAAGATGTGTCTTGTGGGTAAAGATGTACACCTCTGATCAGAGTATAATCTATTCGAATAGCCGCGCCCTCGGTTATGGGCAAGCCGAGCAATGTACCCAAGTTAGTGTTTTAATTCTTAAAATTTGCTCAACAACTAAAATGTGGAATGGTTGGCCTGAGTTGGCTTGGGACGAGCTGGGACCCAGGGTCGGGTTGCCAGTTCGGTCTGAATCATCGTAGGCCTTGGGTTAAGGCAGGTTCGTGAGGGTTCACGGCCTTGATTAATAACACTGTGTAACTCTAGGATCGTCTTTATAAAATGGCTTTGGGCAACTAAGTGACGTTTAAATGCTGTTTACTGCAAAACCTAACCCCTATTATTATCCTCTTGTACCCCCTTGCATTAATCATGCATCTGCCGGTGTGACTTGCTGAGTACTGTGGTTGTACTCATTCTTGCTCAATCTTTCCCCCCTTCAGTAAGAGAAGCTTTGGAGAAGAGGTCTTAGGTGGAGTCTTGGCTTATACCCCAGTTGAGCGCCTGTGAAGATGGAGCCGTAGGCCCGCTAGTCCGCTGCTGTTTATTTTTGATTGTCAGGCCTTAAGTGCCTTTGTAATAATGTAAATATTATCGATATAATAAAGATGTGTCTTTTATATCATGTTTGTGTGGTGTACCCCGGCTTTTCCTGGGACGGGGATTAATACACTAGCGTTCGGGAAAAGGCAATTTTCTCGGTCGCGACAGTCCAGCTGGTACAGATCGAAGAGATCCTTGAAATGGATCCAGAGAACATCTTCTCCTTGCAAGAAGTCGGGGTTTCTGATCCTCGCTCCGAACATCTCTCTACCCTTGCCGCTCATTTCCATGTACCATTCATGGAATTTGTACATATGTGTCGGTAGGGACTACAACTATTCAGGTTTGACAAGTGGTTTACTGAGTTCAAACTTGTATGCCACTTCCGCCTTCGGGATTGGTGCGCCTCCAACCAACTGATCCACAGTTAGACCGGTGTCTGAAATAAATTCCGTTATGCCAAAATCTTCGCCGGTCACCAACGGCTCGACCTCTTGGTTTGGTTGTTCTCCAAGCTGAGGGACTAGTTTGGACTTCTTGTGATAGGCTCTCTGAAGTGTTCGGTCATAGTCTGATATCTGTAACGCCTCCTTGTTTGTTGTGGACATTCCCTTGAAGAAGTTCTTCACGCTCGGGTCAATAGGTATCTTCTTTTCAGGACTCCGAGGCTTGAGTTGCCTCTTCACCTCTCCTGCCACATAAGCATCAAGCTCCTCTTGACTGCAATCGTACGGTGGCTCCTTGTTTTTGGTGGCGTCAACTTTTGCCTTCTTCGTTTCTCTTGTGCGGGCAGGCGACGGAGCTTGGCGAGACCTTGTCTTGGGAGGTGCAGGCGGACATGGTGGAGGCGGAGGAGCCGGAGGAGATGGTGCAGCAGGAGGTGGCGGAGGAGCTGGAGGAGATGGTGCAGGAGGACGTGCCGGAGGAACCGGAGGAGATGGTGCAGGAGGAGATGGCGGAGCCGGAGGAGATGGTGCACGAGATGCCGCTTGTTGCCCAGGAAGGATGATGTACCGCTTGCGCCATAGTATGATGGCGTGGCTTGTGTCTCGTAGATGCGTCTCACCGTCTCCTCCTGGGTAGTCCAACTCGAGGTCCTCGTACGCGGCTTCCACCAGCTCAACTTCGACCCTCGAGTATCCTGCTGGAATCGGTCTGTAGTGGTAAGTCTCGGAAGGGTCCGTTGGGATGGTCATTCTCGACGCCACCTTCACGTGATGAGAGGTTATCTATTAGTAATCAACCTAAGCAGCAACTTGCGGAATGTACAAGTCAAAAATCATCAAACTACGAGCATACCTTGATTGATAAGTTCTTGAAGGGAATATGCAGCTCACATGATGTCCGCTGCAGGATCTCATCAACGGGGCAGGTGGTTTCGTCCTGGGTTTGCATGGCGTCCATGCTCTGTGATCCGACCTGCCCCATTGAGGCGCAGCTGCTACGATTTCCTGATGGGCTGACCATTGCAGGATGAATGTACGGCTGGGGATCCTGGGACCGATGTGCGGCCATACGTTCATCCACCTTCCTTGCCACCTCCTCTTGCATACTGAGCTCGTAGCTCGATACCCTGTACTCAAGATCTGCAATCTTCACCTCGGTATCTCTCTTGCTCCTCATCCGACTCCTGTACGTGTGGATGTCCTCCTTAAATCCAATCTTCCAGGGAATCACGCCTTTCCCTCGTGTTCGTCCTGGATGCTCGGGAGTCTGTAGGGCGAGTGACAGCTCATCCTTCTCTCTGTCGGGTAGGAATGTGCCCTGAGAAGAGGCTACCACTGCGTCCGTTAGTCGACTGGCAGCCTCGCGTATCTGATCGCTGAAGACAAGGGAGCCATCAACTGGGTTAAGCTATCCACCGTGAGCATAGTACCAGAACTTCGATCGATCCGGCCATTTAGCGGTGGCCGGTTCGATACCCCTCTCGATCAAACTTGCCTCCATCTCCTCCCACTTATGCATTGCGACGCTATATCCGCCTGACCCCAAGTGGTGATGGTACTTCTTCTTGGTGGCATTGTCTTTGTTTCTGGCCATCATCGCTTGCCCTTGTTGCCCTATCTTGTAAGCAACGAACTCGTCCCAATGATCCCTTAGCTTTGGGAATACGTCGAAGTTCGGTGTTAGTCCCTTCAGGATGTATTTCTTGTAGAGATCTCTCTTGAAGCTCTGGAACTATTCTGCCATTTTCTTCAGAGTCCACTGTTTCACTATGTTCTCCGTACCTGCGGGTAGCGTGAATGTCTCGAGCATTGTGGTCCACAACATCTCTTTCTCTGAGTCCGGGACAAAGCTGTCATTATCCCCGCGTGCCCTTGTTCTGCGCCAGTACACCGTGCTGACAGGCACGTTGTCCCTCACAACCCAACCGCTGTGGCGTACAAAATTCTTGGCTGCTTCTGCCGGGGCACTAGGTCGGCCGTCTTCGTCCACCTCAGTTATGATGTGCCGACCCTCTATCTTCTTCGCGGCACCTCGTTGTCCGCGTGCCCTCTTCTGTCCAGCGGAGGGATGACTTCCACTAGCCTCCTCCTCATCGTTCCCCTCCGCATCCCTCTCCACGTTCCCCTCCTCGTTCAAGTACTGGTTTTGGTCCTCGTTCCCCTCTTCTTCGTTCCAGTACTAGCTGCTTCCCTCTGCGATTGTATCGTATAGTATCTGTTCCTCATCGCGATCAGCCATCTGTGCATACAAAAAATATTTGTTAGGTATATAGGATGTATTTGCTAACCGTAATATTAAAACTCTGCTAATCTTATATTAAATTTCTAATAATCTTATATTAAATGGCTACTAATCTCATATTAAAATTGTAATAATCATATATATATATGCTAAGTCTAACAATCTTATATTAAATCTCTAACAATCTTATATTAAATCTCTAATAATCTTATATTAAAATTGTAATAATCATATATGCTAAGTCTAACAATTTTATATTAAATCGCTACTAATCTCATATTAAAATTGTAATAATCATATATATATGCTAAGTATAACAATCTTATATTAAATCGCTACTAATCTTATATTAAATCTCTACTAATCTCATATTAAATCGCTACTAATCTTATATTAAAATTGTAATAATCATATATATATGCTAAGTCTAACAATCTTATATTAAATCTCTAACAATCATATATGCTAAGTCTAACAAACTTATATTAAATCGCTAACAATCTTATATTAAAATTGTAATAATCATATATGCTAAGTCTAACAATCTTATATTAAATATCTAACAATCACTTCTTTACATCACTTGCCTGCGTGAATTCCTTCGATGGCTAGCTACAACTTCGGCTTGAGGGACGCCGACGACGTCTTCTCTGCAACATTACCAGGAAAATGTATTAGTCTAAACGGGCCAAGTTACATATATAATCATATATGTATTACCAGTAAAATGTATTAGTATAAACGCGTTCGTTCTCACACTTTTAGTACAAGTGCATTCACGTTCGTAGGCGTTTCGTGCACGTTCGTTCGTGTTTCGTAATCGTTTCGTTCACGCTCGTTCGCATTCGTAAGCATTTCATTCACGTTCGTTAACGTTTCGTTCACGCTCGTTCGCGTTCGTTAACGTTTCGTGCACGTTCGTTCGCGTTCGTTAACGTTTCGTTACGTTCGTTCGCGTTCGTTAACGTTTCGTTCATGTTCGTTCAGCGTTCGTTCAAAGGTCGTCCACGTATCGTTCACGTTCGTTCGCGTTCGGTCACGTTTCAATCACGTTCGTTCACGTTCGGCAATATTGGGCGCGCGCGGCAGTGGCATGGTGGCGCGGCGGCGGCGTCGGGGCGCCGTGGGCCGGCCCGGCGGCGTGCGGGCGCGGCGGTGGCGTGGGGGCTCGGCGGCGTGGCGAGCTCGAGGTGGGGGCGGCGGGGTGGCAGAGGCGACGACGTCGTCGGCGGCGGCGGCCGCGTCGAAGTCGGTCGTCGGCCGTGGAGAGAGAGATATATCGAGATCGAGATCGAGAGAGAGAGAGGCAGCGGCGGCTCTCACCCAAGAGATGCAGCGGCGGCGTCTACGGCGGAGGCGTCGAGGACCGTCAAGCGACGGCGAGAGACGACGGCGGTGTCGGCGCGGGGTTGCCCTAGGCACGGTGGCGGCGAAGGAGAAGCCGAGATCGAAAAACGTCTAAGTGTTGGTGGAGAAGATGAGGGCGCACCGGGAATATATATACCCCCGGATCTTTAGTCCCGATTGGTGACAACAACCGGGAGTAAAAATATCTTTACTCCCAGTTCGTAACAACAGCCGGGACTAAAAAAAAATATCTTTAGTCCCTGTTGTTCGTACGAACCGGGAGTAAAGATATTTTTACTCCCGATTGTTCTCACCAACCGGGAGTAAAGATCTTTTCCCGCTATTTCCAAATTCTTTTTAAACCCGGTTAGGTTTAGGAACCGGGACTAAAGATAATAGCAATTGTGTCTTGAATTTCATTGCATATGTGTTTCTAAAATAGTAAATAATGTATTACAATTATTTAAAGTCGAACAATTAATGACAAAACCTTCGAAAAATTATTGTTGTATGTAGTAGAATACGTGGATAATATATAATAAGCACATGAATGATTTAAAATTGCTAAAAATTCTAATAATCATATATAATTAGCATATGCATGATATTAAATTGTTAAAAATTCTAATTAACATATGTAAATACCACATGCATGATTTTAATAAAAAATCTAATAATCATATATAACTAGTATATCATGATATTAAATTGTTGAAAATTCTAATTAACATATGTAAATACCACGTGCATGATTTAAAACCTTTAAAATTTCTAATAATCATATATAACTAGCATATGGATGATTTCAATTTGATTAAAATTCTAATAATCATACATAATTAATAAAAAATCTAATAATCATATATAACTAGCATATGGATGATTTCAATTTGATAAAAATTCTAATAATCATACATAATTAACATATGCCATACAACAATTGATTTGTATGGATATTCAGTACATCCAACATAGTTTACATCGTGTACAGAACAATTACGGCAATACATCAGCGGTGACGGTTGACCACACGTACTTTCTCCTCACTATTGTTCCTTCCTTGTGATCGTTACGTGAGTAAGGGGTGTATTCATTTGATAGGAGGATGCTAGGGTCAATCGTCACCGTGAAAAGGGTTGCCCATCAAACTGATCGTAATCCTCGTCAGTCTTGTCCTCTACTCCGACGATTTTTCTTTTTCCTAGGAGAACCACGTGGCGCTTCGGCTCGTCAGGCCCTTTGCCCTTTTTTCCTTTGCTAGACATGTCCTTGACGTAAAAAAGTTGGGTAACATCATTGGCAAGGACAAAAGGTTCGTCCGAGTATCCAACCTTGTTAAAGTCAACCGTTGTCATCCCATTGTCATCAATCGTTATGCCTCCATCAGTCAACCTAACCCATTGGCACCGGAACAGAGGGACCTTGAGAGGTCCATAGTCAAGTTTCCATATGTCCTCGATGGCACCGTAATATGTGCCAGTTGTACCATCGTGTCCCATGGCATCGATACGAACAGCACTATTCTGGTTCGTGCTCTTCATGTCTTGGGCCCTCGTGTAGAATGTGTACCCATTGATTTCATATCCCTGGAATGTCGCGATCGAGCCAGATGGTCCCCTCACCAGGAAGGCCAGTTGTTGGTTAATCGTCTCGTTACCCATGAGATGTTGTCGCAGCCACGTGGAGAAAGTATCAATGTGATGCCTTGTAATCCATGCATCGGACTTACCGATGTTTCTGGCGCGAACTAGAGCCTAGTGCTCCTCGATGTAGGGAGCCACCAATGAAGATTGTTGCAGAACCGTGAAATGGGCTTTACGGAATAAATTGTTGTCTACCGTCATTATTGCTTTCCTTCCGAGAGTCCCCTTTCCCCGTAGTCTCCCTTCATGGCGTGATTCAGGTACCCCGATTGGGCGAAGGTCTTCGATAAATTCTACACAGAATTCAATGACCTCCTCTGTTCCATACCCCTTGGCGATGCTTGCCTCTGGACGAGCACGGTTACGAACATACTTCTTCAGAACGCCCATGTACCTCTCGAAAGGAAACATGTTGTGTAGGTACACAGGACCGAGAATACCGATCTCTTTGACAAGGTGACAAAGCAGATGCGTCATTATATTGAAAAATGAAGGTGGAAATATCAATTCAAAGCTGACAAGACATTGCACCACATCATTCTGCAGGGCTTCTAATCTATCAGGATCGATGACCTTCTGCGAAATTGTGTTCATGAAAGCACATAGCTTTGTTATTGTTGCCCGGACATTGTCTGGGAGGATACCCCTTATTACAACTAGTAGCAGCTATGTCATCAACACGTGACAGTCATGAGACTTTAGATTTGTGAACTTCTTCTCCTTCGTGCTTATTATTCGCTTTATATTCGTGGAGTATCCAGACGGTACCTTGATGCTCTCCAAGCATTCAAACATACTTTCCTTCTCTGCCTTGCTAAGAGTGTAGCTGGCTGGACTTAAGTAATGGCTTCCTTTCTCCTTTGGTTCCGGGTGAAGGTCACCGCGTTGTTCCATATGCTTCAGATCATTACGTGCTTCCAGTGTATCTTTCGACTTTCCATATATACCTAGGAAGCCAAGAAGGTTTACGCAAAGATTTTTAGTGAGGTGCATCACGTCGATTGCGTGGTGGACGTCCAAGAATTCCCAATAGGGTAACTCCCAAAATATAGAGTTCTTTTTCCACATCGCCACGTGACCATCTTCGCTCAATATAAGCTGGCTGCCAGGCCCCTTTCCAAACACTACTTTAAGATCTTTAACCATAGCAAACAATGTTTTCCCGCTGCGATGTTTAGGCTTCGTACAGTGGTCCGCGTTATGTTCAAAGTGCTTGCCTTTCTTCCGTACCGGGTGGTTTGCTGCAAGGAATCGACGATGACCCATGTAGACAACTTTCCTACAGTGCTTAAGATACGTACTTTCTGTTTCATCCATACAGTGAGTGCAAGCCTTGTACCCCTTGTTGGACTGCCCGGATAGGTTGCTAAGTGCAGGACAATCGTTGATGGTTACGAACAGCAGCGCTCGTAGGTTAAACTCCTCCTGTTTGTCCTCATCCCACACGGGGACACCTTCCTTCTTCCACAATAGTTTAAGATCTTCGACCAGTGGTCTTAGGTACACATCGATGTCGTTACCAGGTTGCTTGGGGCCTTGAATTATAATCGACATCATTATGTACTTCCTCTTCATGCATAGCCACAGGGGGAGGTTGTAGATACACATCGTAACGGGCCAAGTGCTATGGCCGCTGCTCATCTCTCCAAAAGGATTCATGCCATCCGTACTTAAAACAAACCGTATGTTTCGTGCATCCTTTCCAAAGTCTTTAAATTTTCTGTCGATGTTTCGCCACTGCGAACCATCGGCGGGGTGTCTCAGCATCCCGTCCTGTTGACGCTCTTCAGTGTGCCATCGCATCATTCTAGCATTCCCCTTGTTCCTGAACAAACGCCTTAGCCGTGGTATTATAGGGAAATACCACATCACCTTAGCAGGAATTCTCTTCTTCGTTAGCTGCCCGTCAACTTCTCCTGGATCATCTCGTCTAATCTTGTATCGTAGTGCTTTGCAAATAGGGCATGCTTCTAGGTTCTCGTACTCCTCACTGCGATATAGGATACAATCATTCGGACATGCGTGAATCTTCTGAACTTCCAGTCCTAGAGGGCAGACTATCTTCTTATCCTCGTACGTTGTCTTGGGCAATTTGTTTCCCTCCGGAAGATTGTTCTTGACGAGTTTCAATAAATCGCCAAATGCCTTGTCACTAACACCATTTTTTGCCTTCCATTGCAAGAACTCCAGAGTGGTATCCAACTTTTTGTGCCCCTGCTCACAACCTGGGTACAACGACGTTCTGTGATCCTCTAACATCTTGTCCAATTTATGGGCCTCCTTTTCACTTTCGCAATCCTCCTTGGCGTCCTGCAACATCTGACCAACATCATCCGCAACGTTGTTACCATCAGCATCCCTTTCCTACTCGCTCGTTTGATTTTCTTCAAATCCAGCGTACTGAGCAAAGTCCGGAATATTGTCGTCTTCCACTTCATCTTCTTCCATTTCAACACCTTGCTCTCCGTGAGATGTCCAACAATTATAGCTTGGTATGAACCCCGACTCAAACAAGTGGAAATGAATAGTCCTGGATGCAGAATACTCCTTCTGATTCTTACACATTGCATGGACAACAAATAAAACCCTTTTGCCTATTAGCTCCGGCCACTCTCAAAAAATAATGCACGCCGTCAATAAACTCTTTGTACCGCCGGTCAGCGTACATCCATTGCCGATCCATCTACATGACATGAAAAAAAATCGTACACAAATAATTATTCGTACAATAATGACAATCATACAATAATTATAAAATAATTACAAACTCTTTCAACAGTCACACAATAATGATATATCATTATTAATACAAAAATTATGAAATATTACACCAAATAATTATATATTTACTATTTATAAAGTTTTAAACTAATATTAATGTGTTGTACTTATTTTAATTTTTCATTTTAGTTTGTTTTCTATTATTCAAGATTAACTTTCACTATATTTTCCTTCTCAACTATTTTATAAAACCTTCTTTAGCAAATAAACTAAATTTCTATATATTCTTTCTTCCCCACACAAATTCTCTCTCATCAACTAACAACAAAATTTTGGAGACAAAAAAGTGTGCAAAACATAGCTCCAAATTTAATATGAAAAAAAAAACATTGGAGGATGAAGTTGCTAACCTTTTAGGCACCTCCGATTTGTATATAATCACCAAAATAAATTCACTAGAAATTTTGGCATGACCTCCCCCTTTTTTGAAGAAATTTTGAAGCTTACTCGGGCTGGAGGAGGAAGAAGACATATATATATATATATATATAGGGGTGGGACTTTAGTCCCGGTTGGTGTTATGAACCGGGGCTAAAGATCGCCGGGATCTTTAGTCCCGGTTGGTAACACCAACCGGGACTAAAGTTACGATCTTACCAACCGGGACTAAAGATCCCCGGGGGGGGGCTGCCAAGACCTGACAGCATTTGAACCGGGACAAAAGATGATCTTTAGTTCCGGTTGGTAACACCAACCGGGACAAAAGATGATCTTTAGTCCCGGGGACTAAAGATCAAATATGCCCGTTACCCTTTTTAACCGGGACTAAATATCATCTTTAGTCCCGGTTTTTGTTGTAATCGGGACTATTGTGGAATTAGCCCGACCGATGAAAGATGATTTCTCCACCCGTTGCTAATGGTTAAATTTTAAGCGTCGGCATGCAAAAACCCGGAAAATCAGTTTTAGCCCTTCACGGATATCTTTTTTAGTTAGTGTATGTCACAGGGGTAGAGTGTGTTTATAGGGGTAATTATACACATGTTGTGAATGTCTATGTTTTGTACCGTTTCTAAAAAAAAAAATCATATTCATTCTCTCCCGCGCTTAATTGCATGACATGCATCTAGCGTCCTAGCAACAAACAACGACCTTCTAACTGTTGCCAAAGTTCTCACGGTACAAAACAGTGACACGCCGTATATATGCCTTGGATAAACAACGTCGACGATGAAGTGCCCAATTCACCAAAGATCGATATACAATAATACAAACGATGCTAATCTTATCCTCTGCAGGGCATAGCCTTAAATAACTAGCGTCGGTCTTGCAAGTTGCAACAGTACTGCCATCGATTTAAGCTTAATTAACTACTTGTTGTCCATGTTAGCCTACAATATGGGATCAAGCTAATCATGCATCGGTTGACAAAACAATTAGGGCGAGTACATATAAACCCTGCTTGCTGGGAAAGTGAGAAGTCGTTGTCAAAGAAAAGGATAGGGGAGTAGTCGTTGGTCAATGGCTAGCAAGCTGTTGATTTCATCTACATAAGTGGAAGGAATAGGGAAATTTCATCCTTCTTTTTTTTCCCTCTAAATAATTCGCGTCGGTCTTGCTAGTTGAAACACTGCCATCGATCTAGGCTTAATTAGCCTTTGTTGCCCATGTTAGTCGTACAACTTGAGATCAAGCAAGCTAATCGTGCTACTGTTCTTAGACGGTTGACAAAAAAATTAGGGTAAGTACGAATATACCCTGCTTGCTGGGATGTTGTCCTATCTATAATCTATATACTCTGGATCAAAGCGGAATTTAACTATTTACCACTTTTAGATTTGGCAATTGTATAAATGCCCCTCTTAGGTTTGCAGTTAATAATATGCTATTGGAGAGAGAAGTTTTTCTAATTTTTTGCCACTTTTCGCACTGTACACCACCCATGGGCTTGCCAGCGTGGAATTGCACGTGAAATGACCATTATACCCCTGCATCCAGAACCCTAAATCAGCCTTAACCTCTCCCTGTCTCTCCCGATTGATTGTATAATTCATTTGACTGATATATAACAAACAATACTTAGTAATATAGAGCTACAACAGAGACCATACATATATAGGACTACACACATATATATATATATATATATATATATATATATAAGGATTAATATTTTCAGCATAAATATGCATACATATATCTCAGCAAACTGAACATGCACACAAATCGAAATAACAAGCGATACATAGCAGAAGCGCCTCAATTCATCACATCCCATCCAATATCTTAATTCATCAGCCATACAATTCATAGGTTCATTGCAGGCCACACATCATTACAAAAGCAGTTTGTTGAGATATATGTATGCATATTTATGCTAAAAATATTAATCCTTGTATATATATGTGTGCAGTCCTATATATGTATGGTCTCTGTTGTAGCTCTATATTACTAAATATTGTTTGTTATATATCAGTAACAATCAATCGGGAGAGACAGGGAGAGGTTAAGGCTGATTTAGGGTTCTGGATGCAGGGGTATAATGGTTATTTCACGTGCAATTCCATGCTGGCAAGCCCATGTGGCGGTGTACAGTGTGAAAAGTGGCAAAAAAAATTAGAAAAGCTTCTCTCTCCAATGGCATATTATTAACTGTAAACCTAAGAGGGGCATTTGAATAATTGCCAAACCTAAAAGTGGTAAATAGTTAAATTCCCCCTGGATCAAAGAAATTAAAGGATATATAGGCGAGTAATCATTGGTCAATGGCTCGAGCAATTTGTTGATACTTTCTCTGTATTAAAATATAAGCATTTTTAGTATAATGACAAATCAAACATTTTTAACTTAATAGTAAAAAAATAAAAAAAATAATCTTGTAAAATTGATGTTACTAAATTTATAATTGAATAAATTATCATAATATGTAACTTTTTTATTTAAAACATCTTACTTTTATAGATATTATTAGTTAAAATAGTATCTCGGAGACCGTATCAAAATCTAAAAATGCTTATATTTTGAGACGAAGAGAGTATCCTCTACTTATATTTTGTGTTACTGCTTACCTCAGTAACACGTTTTTGTGGATGTAGTAGCACATTGTGTTACAATAGCCTTGACCTGACGTAGTGAGAGGGAATAGGGAAATGTTCTTCATTCTTTTGTTCCGATGTTAATGTTCAGCTTCAGTTTGAGCTGGGACAGTTCATACCCAAGAGAAGAATAAAGTCTGCTTAGTAATATGTGAAACGTGATGAGCTACTGGTACCATGAATTTACTGATTAATAATCAGCTAGTGGATGAAAATAAAATGCTGATGCTTCTGACACGCCGATATATAGGAGCTGACCAACTCTTGCAGCAGCATGTATACGTTACGATGGAGATTCCCTTCTGCATAATAGAAAAAAACACACACACACACACACAGAAAAGTTAATAAGATTTTATTAATTCAATTACACATATGCTTGGAATTGACTAAGGCTCCCATCGGTTGCCATTTTACCTAAAATGGCTTATTTGGCTTATTAGAAAATTAAAATTAATTTATAAGTAAAACTTTTGTAGATTTGTTCGTAGCGACTTAAAAGCCAAAATTAACAAAAATTACGTTAAAAGCATTTCAAAATCAACTTCAAAATTAAGTTCAAAAATTCAAATTTTGGCTTATTCTTTGGCTGTTTAGGCCAAACGATGGGGCTGTAATCCAGAGGCAGAAGCAGCTAGGGAGTAGTGCTACACTGCTGCTGCTTGTGCTGATGAACCGGTTGCTTTGCCTGGTGGCTAGCGCGTCATCGTCAGCTTAGCCGTCCCTGTCATCTCGTTGTAATAAATCGTCAGCTGCTCGGCCGTGCGTTTACCTGCTGTCCCGTACCGGCCGGTTCGTCATCTTTGTTGCCATGGGAAACTTGGCTTGTTTTGATTGGGCATCTGCGAACTGGATTATACCCTAAAAATTTCGAAAGAAATACGAATCTTTGGGCCGGCTGAAAAAAAAGGAAGTTTAAATTTTGAATTTTTCATTGAAATCTTAGCCATTTGTCGTTGATGTAACTAACTAAGAGGATCATCAAGAGATACCCAAAAATCTATCTCAAAAGTTTTTTTGAGAATCCTAAACACAACTTGAGGTGCAAAAATATTTATATTTCCAAGAGGGAGATGGCCTAAAACTGAGTAACAAATTGAACTACCAGATCAGCCTACGATGGTCGCGATCGCCTCCTCCTCCCTGTCGATGATCGATCCTTCATGCTCTCCCCTCGGATCCGTGGATTGGAATCAGAACAAGGAGTTGTGGAGATTGAGATATATATACGGAGATGATAGGAGCCAGTTTTTTTTTTCAAAAATCCAACTAATTCTAGGACGATTTTGCTATACATTTATCGACAAATTTTTCCCCAAAAATTTGACAGATGTAATTACAGTACAATTGTAGTGTAATTACACTGTAACTTGTATGCAATTACACTGTAACTATAGTGTAACTTGTATGTAACTTTCAAAAATCTCTCCGTAACATGTTATTTCGGTAAAATGGAGGTCGTGGGAACAAATTCTTTCATATATGTGTGTGCTATGATTTTTTTCTTCCTCACCAAAACAAATCGTGCAATAGATCTAACGATTCAAAATTATGTGACACTTACATATAAGTTACACTGTAGTTACATGCAAGTTACAGTATAATTACATATAAGTTATAGTGTAATTACACTACGATTATATTATAATTACATTTGTCAAATTTTTGGTGAAAAATTTGTCGACAAATGTATAGGTAGTCCCGTAACCGTAGCAGCACGGAGACGAGGAGGTTGGAAGCAGAAAGGACGAAAGGGGAATAGATAATGCGCGCGAGCACGCGAGCACATCGGTGCACTCCTACTACTACTACCAGTCTATACCAGTGTTCTTCCACGTTGCTACACGCGGGAGTGGCGAGGCGTCCATGCCTCCATGGATCGATCGATCCGAATAATAAATACAGTAATACATATCCAGCACCCACATGCATGTGTAGCAGTTCGCCTAGATCCGCATTAAACTAGTCTATCTCCAGCAATTTATGGTTCACGGCTTTGAACTAAATAAGCCGCCTCCCGCGTGTCCACCCCTCTTGCCTCTGCTCCCTTTGTCCACTTGCCGCCTCTCCCCGTACTCCTACCAACTCTTCTCGTCGTCGGCGGCGGCTTCGTCCGGCTCACCGGCCGCTGCATCTCCCTTTGTGTCTTAGTTAGTTTAATCCCATTTACAAATCTTACGTGGTGAACTGATCAATTATTAGTTGAGCTGAGCTGAGCTTATAAGTAGCAGCTGCTCTGATCTGCTCAGCTCGCTTCATCACCTTCCACTCAGTCAATCGCAGCGAGAAGCCAAGAAGCACTCAACCACGCGCTGTTCGTCATGGCGAGGGTACAGCTCTGGGTGGCCGCCGCGTGCGCCGTCGTGCTCGCGCTCGCCGCGCCCTCGCTCGCCGGCGACCCCGACATGCTCCAGGACGTCTGCGTCGCCGACTTGGCGTCCCGTAAGTTGTTCTCCTCCTCCTCCTTCTTGGTTAGTAGTTTAATTTGCTCCCTTTGAATCTTTGATCGACCTCCATTGCTGAGCATGAGCTGAGAGGTGTTTGTTCCATCCCCATGGCGTACATGCAGCGGTGAAGCTGAACGGGTTCCCGTGCAAGGCGAACGTGACGGCGGACGACTTCTTCTTCGCGGGGCTGAAGAACCCCGGCAACACCAACAACCCGGCGGGGTCGAACGTGACGGCGGCGAACGTGCAGTCGTTCCCGGGGGTGAACACGCTGGGCGTGTCTATGGCGAGGATCGACTACGCGCCGGGGGGACAGAACCCGCCGCACACGCACCCGCGCGCCACCGAGATCATCTTCGTCCTCGAGGGCGTCCTCGAGGTGGGCTTCATCACCACTGCCAACAAGCTCTTCACCAAGACTGTCACCGCCGGCGAGGTCTTCGTCTTCCCGCGCGGCCTCGTCCACTTCCAGCAGAACCGCGGCCACGGCCCCGCCGCCGTCATCGCCGCCTTCAACAGCCAGCTCCAGGGCACCCAGGCCATCGCCGCCACGCTCTTCGCCGCCGCGCCGCCCGTGCCGTCCGACGTCCTCGCCAAGGCCTTCCGCGTCGACGTCCCGCAGGTGGACGCCATCAAGGCCAAGTTCAAGTGATCGTAGCCGGCCGCCGTCGATCTCCCATCATTTTCTGCATTTTCTTTCATCAACAAAACCATCTGATCTACTCATTTGATTTGGTTACGGAATAATTTTAGTGGATACTGTCTGTAGCGTGCAGTTGATTTCTTCCGTTTGTAAATCTGTTTGCATTTGTTAATTTGCCTTGGAAATAAGACTTGTTCCGTTTTGTGTGGACTAATCGCTGTATTTTTAGCGCTACAAATTGCTTCTTTCGTTAACTACGTGTAATCGACTGAAAGTCAACTGTTGGGAAACAGTGTGGAAGTATCATGGTTCAGATAAGTTGGGATCCTCGTGCAAATAATCCCAAGTTCCTGGCCACGTGCACCCGTTTGACTATGACAAATGAGAAAGTTGTGGGATTATTCACTTTGTTGCGAAAATCAACCATATGAAATTTGGTAATGCTAAATTTTGGCATATTTTGACAGTACCAAAATTTGGTAGTGCTGACTTTGTTTGCTTTGATGCAGCTGCTAAATTTTGGTAGAGTTTTAAGAGAGCTTCTAAAGCTGTCAAAATTTGTCAATGTAGCAGTGATTAAAGTATGTTTATATAGTTTTTTGCCTTACCAAAATTTAGTAATAATAAAATTTATTAAGGTTGAAAGTGACAACAAAGTGAACATATATTGTGTTAGGTTTGATCTGATAATTTAACATGTTTGTGTTTGAAAAGCTCTTAAATTATAAAAACTATAAAGATATAGCATGTTTGCATGATATTTAAATGTGATAATTGTTAGTGGATGATGATGTGGCATCTTTGCATGAAGATATACATTGAAACATTATGTGAATTATGTTGCATGATAATTTAACATGTTTATATTTGAAAAGCTCTTAAATTATAAAAACTATAAAGATATAGCATGTTTACATGATGTTTAAATGTGATGATTATTAGTGGATGATGATGTGACATCTTGTTAATTAGTGGATGATGATGTGGCATCTTGTTAGTGGATGATAATATGGCATCTTTGCATATTAAGCTTAAGGAGTTAGTGGGGGGATAACTTTATAGTATAAAATAGGATATATGTGAAACCCATTTATCATCCACACACAAAAAAAAAATTTGCGGGACCCACTGGCATGTGGGGCCCATGTGTCATCCTCTCTCTCTTCCCTCCCTTCCTCCTCCCTCTCCCCCTTCTCTCTCTCTCTCTCTCCTCACGCCGGCGAGCATCACTACGAGGACCCCGCGGAAGCGGCGGATGCGGTCGGACACGGCCTCCCCCTGCTACTTCTGCAGCGCGCCAACAGCGGCCGAGAAGCGGCGCATCCTCACGGCATCCGCGGCGGAGGGGCCGGTGGCCACGAGTTCATCGGCCGGGAGTAGCTCGGCCGCCGAGGGCGAGTGGTAGCGGATGCGGCCGTTGGTCGGGGACGGCTTCACCACTGGCAATGGATTCCCACGACGTACGGGTACGACTATGCCTTCCCGGCGACCAGAGGCGCCGCCTCGCCAGCGACGACCTTGGAGATCCACATCAAGCATTCAAGCACCTCGCCTTCCTCCTCACTTCCGTGAACGACGCCTCCCCAAAGCCCACCTCTGGATACCTGGACGTCATCGCCACCACCTGCATGCCCACATGCCGCATCCGCCGCGCGTACTCCGCCGCCGCAGCCAGGAGCACGCTCATCTCCCCCTCGTCGTCGACGTCGAACACCAGGGCGGGGTCCTCGGCGCCGTCCGCTTCCTGCTGATCCTCCTCCGTGGATCCGAGCGTGAGGAGGTTCGACGCGCGGCGCGAGGACGCGTCGACGAGGGAGAGCTCGGCGAGTGAGAAGGACGGAAGCTGGAAGACGGGGCAGGCTTTGGCGCGGCCGTTGCCTGCACGCCGCCGTAGCATCTCCAGCCCTCGCCCGCACGCCGCCGTCGCCACTCCGCCCCCCCCCCCCCCCCCCCCCCCGCCGCCACCGCCGCTGATCCGGCGTCCGAACGGGGAGAGAAAAGGGGAGAGAAAAGAGAGAGAAGGAGGGAGAGGGAGGGAGGAGGAAGAAGGGATGGAGAAAGGATGACATGGGTCCTACAGATATTTTTTTTAATTCTAGTGCCACATAAGCATCACGTGAGATGAAAACCGGGTTAGCGCTGCCACGTCAGCAAAATCGTCCTCCAAAACCACTGGAGGAGTCAAATTGCATTAGTTTTAATAATTCGGGGAGTCGTCCTACCCGGTTTTGTAGTTAAGGGTCACGAATTAGAATCGGTGAACAACTAAGGGAGTCTAAGTGGACTTTTTCCGCTAAGCATACACTGGGTGCTGGCCTGCTAGTTAAGAACTTAAGATGGGCCGGCTGATGCCCAACATTCTTTTGTTCTTTTAGAATAAGTTCGAATTACGTCCCTTAACCGCAATAATATAACACACGTCCCTTAACTTGTAAAACCGGTGTACTTGAATTCCTAGGCAGTTAACAACATAGAGATAAAATTCTCGCACCGACATGCAAACTTATGTTCCGATGTAATTTACAGAAAGGTAGTACATGCAAATTACAACCTCACGCATCCCTAAACTAAAAATTAAACAACGAAGAAACCGAAACTAAAACACATTAATACAAAATCTAACGAAACAGCGATCGCTGTTTTTAATCCGAGTCTAATAGTCGTCCTTGTCCATGGTCGCCACGATGACCTCCTTCAGCACGCGGCGCGACTCCGCGACGTCCCGTTCGGCGACGAACGGGTGGTTGAGCAGCTCCGCCACCGTGGCGCGCGTGCACACGCACTTCTGCAGGCACGCGGACACGAACCCGCGCAGCTCGATCGACGCCCTCGTGTCCTCGTCCGGCACCGACGGCGGCTCGCCGTGGCTGATCTCGTAGCTGAGCCTCTCCAGCGTCCTCTTCGACGGGAGAGGCCGGGCGGGGCAGTATCCCTGGTAGAGATGCAGGACGGTGATGCCCAGGCTCCAGACGTCGGCGGCGCGGGCGACGCGCGCGCCGGCCATGGCCATGGGCGCGCACCGCTCGGGGCTCATGTACTCCGGCGAGCCGAAGCCGATGCCGGAGTAGACGGTCGAGCCGGGGCCCGGCGGGATGATTTTCGCGTCGTCGAAGTCGCAGATCTTGATGTTCCCGTCGGCGTCGGCGAGGATGTGGAACGGGTTGAGGTGGAGGTGGACGACGCCGCGGGAGTGGAGGCCCCGCAGCGCGGCGAGGCACGCCGCGGCCACCTCGGCGAGGGCGGGCTCCGGCAGCCCGCGCCCGCCGCGGCGGGACAGGGCGCGGTCCAGCGAGCCGCCGTTCATGTGCTCGAACACCGCGACGCGCAGGGACTCGTTGCGGCGGAACATGGCATGGCACCGGACGACGTGCTCCAGACCCTCCACGCGCCGGAGCACCGCCGCCACCGCCTCGTCCTCCTCCCTCCCGCCGAGGTCGTAGTACGGGGTCTTGAGCGCGAACACGCCGCCGTGGGGGCACCGGCGCAGCCGCGCCTTGTAGACCACGTTGTACAAGCCCCCGCCGAGCTCGCCGATCACCTGGAAGTCGGACATCTCGAGCCCCACGATGCCTACGATGGGCTCCTCGTCGGACTCCTCATCACGCACGACGGTGGCGGCGGCGGCGGCCGGAGCCTCGTGGTGAAAAAGCTCGTGCGGCGCCAAGATGGGTTTCGTGCCCTCGGCTTCGTCGTCACGCGCGACGGCGGCGGGGGCCCGGGGGCGAAAGAATTCGTGCGGGAAGAAGATGGGTCTCATGTTGTCAACTTCCCCAAGGACGGCGACGGCGACGGCGACGGCGGCGGTGGGTGGCGGCGCTCTGGTGGTGGTTGTGTACGTTGCGCAGGGGTGGCGTTGCGGGGAAGAGGGGCTTGCGATTTATAGTGGGCGAGGCGAGAGGCGCAGGGCGCGACGTACGCTGACTGTGTCTCGCGAGCGGCACGTACTAAGATTCTATTGAGATTTGAGGGGTCGTCAGACCGTCTCAGGGCCCACTTGTCAGTCAGTTATGTACTGAGTTCTAGCTGTTGTCCAAGTTGGTCATTGCATCTTTTGAGTAAACTGAAAATCGCCGGGGTGTTTTAATTGCGTTTCAGGAGATTGAGAAGAGAAATACTACATTCTCCTACTACCTCCATTTCTAATTACTAGTTACCGTGCACGTGTAATGCACATTTTGACAATACAAAAAAAAAATCTATGTAATCTTTTTATAGTAACATGACAATTTGTATGGTTCTCTTTATTAAACCACTATGTTGAATCACTACTTTTTAACCAACATTGATAAAAATATTTAGAGGATACAAAAGTGCTAAGCACAATTTATACATTGCGAAATTGCTGCTTTTTGGAAGCAAACAATTATAGATCAGAGTATGGATGTGGACATAAGTGCAGGATCCATTACTTCCATCTTTTGGTGATAACCAGTTCACATTCACAAAATACAATTCAGTAACACCAAAAGAATTAATTCAAAACTCACTAATTCTTCTCCATTTTTCATCAGCAAAATGACTCTTACAATTTGCAGCCATGAATGTCGAAGAGAGTCAAATCTGAAGATAACATGTCACCATAAAGCACACAACCATATATTTGCAAGGACTCCTCTGTAATTTGTATCTATTGATATTTCCTCTTAAGGCCTTGTTCGTTTAATCCCCATGAGGAGGGATTGGAGGTGATTTATTCCACACCTATTGTGGTGTGGAATTATTCCCCCTCAATCCCCTCCAATCCTCTTTAATCCCCTCCAAACCGAACAAGCCCTAAGGCATAAAAATATACGACTATTTGTGCCGAATAACAAACCATCAAAAATATCATCTTTACTCAATCAAGAAATTCATATAATTGCTGCCACATAGCCTCAACAAAAAGAGGCAAACAGGGGCTACAGACCTTCTAGTTTGGCACAATTTTTTTGAAACGGCAAGATGCAGTTTTGTATATATCAAATTATCATGAGTCAATAGATGCAAATTTTACTAAAGCTAAAAGTACATCAACAGGAAAAAAAAAGAAGCCATACACTGTTTATAATAGAAAAATCAAAGCTCCATTGCAAGTGATATACAGAGGATAAAAATGTTAAGTGTAAATGGTATGTTTAACAAACAAAGAGGAGGACCATAGGGGTGGAGTTATCGCACGGGGACGGGCGGAGGGAGCGAGTAAAGCGCGCATGGGGGTGAGCGGAGTCATCACGACCGGGGGAGAGCATAGGGTCGCCGAAATCGTTGGAATCGGTGGAGCGAGATGAGATATGAGATGGAGGGTGGACGGATGAGATTATCTGAGATGGCGGATGGACGGATGAGATGAAATAGAATGATTTCACCTGTAGGATTGAAGGGGTGAACTCCTCCTTTTTATATTAGTATAGATGGCTGTTATCAACTTCCTTGGATTTGCAACTCATGGGAATGCCTGGACAAGAAACATCAAGATCTCAAAGAAAATAATTCTTTCAAAAAAATGCACATTAATTCTTGTAAGCATAATAGAGTGCATCTATTAAATTGCAAGGGGATAAATTTCTGACCACACTTACACAAACCTTCCTAATCAACATTGCTCTGATAAAATCCTTTCCAATAAGTATTGATCCGATACAAATATAATTCCAACCAGAATTGCTCCAATAAAACCCTTGCCAAACTGCTCCCACAAAATACACTTTTCCGAATAATATTGCTCCAATAATATTATCTTTCCAATCAGCACTGCTCCGATTAATCAAAACTTAGTTCAGGTACCTGTAATCAAATCCAAAGTTAGTGATAATGATAACAATGATAATATAACTGTAGAAGAATGCATTGGATAAAATGTAGAATCACATCCAAAGTTTAGCTATACTAATAACATGAATGTTGCACATCACAATTATTGGAAAACTTCCTTGCCTAACAAACAGAGATCTGATTTTGAATTCAGATTTGAATAAATTCAAATTTTCAAATTGAATGAACCATGTGTCGTCATCTAAGGTAATCTCTAGGTCATTTTAACTGAAAGCTAATTTGAATATCAGAACAATAGACTTTTACGCATCTTCTCGCTTGCAAATTGTAGAAAGAGCCATACGATTGTAGAAAAATGAACACATGAACATTGTTAATGGACCTCGCTCCCAACTATGACTTGCAGTAGTGAAAAAGCACACACACATGGTTACTCAATATAAGTATATTATTGCACATATCATTTTAGCTATCAGTATAACTTAAATTCCATAATCTGAATATACACTAAATAACTTGAGGTATTTATTCGAACATCCAGCTATTCAAGGTAGCTTCTTTTACTTAGCATTCTATGGATAAAGAAAAGTATCACGGATCTCAGTGAAAGAAATTAGAGCTAACATGATTAAAAAACAATATGTTTTCATATCTTCAAAATTAACTCTTGGCATGTAATACTCAATTGTAGCAGAAAATAGCAACAACAGATACTAATCATTCACGCAAAAACAATCGCAAGTAGTCAGTAGAGTTGTATGCATACATATGCGGACATGCCAAAGGATAATACCAACTTTTTCAAATGAAAATCATATAAAACCAAATATTCAGAGTTGTCTGTGTATCAAGTATTTGTTCTTCTAATTACCTAAAAAAGCTATGACGAAATAGCAGCAGACCACCGGCTTATAATCACTACTCCAGCTTTGTAAAATTAGAATATACTTGCATCATTTTCAGATGCTTCAATTAGCTGATGATTTTTTTCAAGCAAAAATCTACTAAATTTTGGTTATGAAGTGTGAAGAATATACGTAGCACTCACCATCACCAACTGGTTTGCCATCCCATTCGACAATGAGCAGCAATGGGAATATGGGATCCCACTGTTGAAGAACATCACCTCAGCAACCACCTAGCATCGATGGCAGAGATGCTCACCGCGCTAGTGATCTTGAGCACGCCAGGTCTACCAACCTAGGCACCAGCGTAAGCAGCCGCTTGACCATTCAACTAGTCACCCGTTGTGTCGAACGCCGGCACCATCAGGTCAATGTCACTCGTAACAAACACCATAATCACATCGGCCCCTCAACCACGTTCCCAGCTTCGATGATGCATTCAGCCTCTACAACGGCCAGTGTATGCAACTGACCATGCCTACAAAGCACCACAAAAGTACAATGTAATCTAAATCAACATGGGCATGGACGTGTGGGTGGGGTCATACACATTCGTTCGTTCAATTGCCAATCTTTAATGGCAGAAATATCATATCAAAAAAAATCTTTTATGGCAGAAATAGACAGTTTCTTTGTTTATTCACTGCATATCTGAATCCGTACATGTGTGCTTGCCGACTTCCATTGTGCTTGAATTTTGAACCAAAAAGTTTAAAGTCAAGAATTCCACAACGTAAATTGTTAGGACTGTAGATTTACATATTAGATGAGGATTATATAGCATTTAACAGCAAAAAAAAAATGCACAACAACCTTCTTCCTCCTCCTATGCTGCATCATTGGAACCATTCTAGTCATCTGATACCGAATTAGTGAAGAAGTATCACATCGATTGGAATATTTCAAATCCTTTTGTCAGTCCCCTTGATATGTCAGGGACACATTAACGCAACAAGTGAATAGTTTTTACTCCTTCCACAATAAAACAGATTTTACTCATGGCACAGTGATTCATTATGCATTATCAGTATAAGAGCACAGTCACCAGCAAAGAAACAACGATAACAACTATAATGATAAAAACTACAGAATCACCGTTATGTCGTTTATGTAGTTTATTCAACAGAGAAGTATTTAAATTACTTGATTTCCTGGGGATGTGGCAACTATTCCATTACAGGCCTACAGGGCACCTGAACCGGCTCCATCACCAAAGAGGAGAAAACTTAGGTAATAAGTTAGATCCATGAAAATCTGCTTGATTAGTGATTATCCCCCACGCCTCTGTACATGGTTCACCTACAAGGCTACAAAGAACAGGAAGGAGATGAGGGGGAAGAAAATAATGTTTCATTGTATTTGGACATGGCGGCTGGGGTGGCTGTAGCGCAAGTGTGGGAACTCACCTCGCAGGCGTTGGAGATGGGTGTTGGCCTGCTCGATCAGGCGGCGGGCGGCCGTGGCAGTGGATGACGCCCGACGGTGGTTGACGGCCTTGATCCAATAGTGAGAGCAGTCGACGCCGGGGCAGCGGCCTGCATCCAATAGTGACGGCGATAGACGCCGGATGACAGCGAATGGTTGGAGGGCGGTGGGCGAAGGGCGTCGGATCCATCGACGCGAGGGTGATTAGCGCCGGCAAGGGTAGGCCGCGGTGGAGTGCGGCGGCGGTGGGGAACTACTTCATCTCTGTCGAGGGCAGAGGGAGGAGGCGCGGAGCGAGTAGCGCGGCGGCGGAGTCATCGCGCGGTGGAGTCATCACGCCGAGGTATAGATGGCCAGGTGGGCCGCCCGGCACGGCACGGCCCAGGCCCGGCCGTGCCTGGGCCGAGGCTTGTCGGGCCAGCACGGCCCGACCGACGCACCGGGCCGTGCCGTGCCAGCCCACGTGCCGCACTCACGGCCCAGGCACGGCCCAACACGCCTCGGGCCGGCCCGAAGGCACGATGGGCCATCGTGCTTTTCCTTAAAATAAGTCTAATTTTCCTCCCTCTTATTGGGCTGTGACATATATATAGCTTAAAAAGTCTATTTTACCTCCCTCTTCTTTGGGCTGTGGTATATAAATAGCTAAAATAAGTCTATTTAAGGTCTCTATTCTTTGGACAGTGACATTTATATGTCTATTTTTAGACCCTATACTTTGTGTGCTGGGCCTGGACTGCTGGCCCATCGTGCCGGGCCAGCCCAGCGTGTCGGTGGGGAGGCCCAGGCACGGCCCGGCGGTCGGGCCGGGCCAGCACGGGCCCGACCCAAGTCGGCCCGTGCCGTGCTTGGTCCGGGCCTCGGGCCTTATGGCCATCTATACGCCAAGGTGGGGCGGGTGCGGAGTCATCGCGCGAGGTGGGATTGTGGGAGTCAGTGCGTTGGGATGGACGGATAAGATAATTTCATCGGACGGATGGACGGATGAGATGAGATGGGGTGATTTCACCTGTAAGATTGGAGGGGTGCAACTCCTCCTTTTTATATTAGTATATATTAGATATTTTAGTATGGATGGGGACTTTCTACACCCATATACCATGACACCTTCTATTTGCAGCGACTCAAAGAGTAATGAAAAATATTAAAAAAAATTAGTACTAACATCAATTGGGATGATACAAGTCTATAAACAAATACACAATACTATATTTGATCTTTTTTTAGATAATACTTCCTCCGTTTCACAGTGTAAGTCATTCTAGCATTTCCCACATTCATATTGATGTTAATGAATCTAGATAAATATATATGTCTAGATTCATTAACATCACTATGAATGTGAGGAATGCTAGGATGACTTACATTGTGAAACGGAGGGAGTAGAATATATTTTCAACCTTTACTCAACGAACTATAGCCAATTATTACACCAATTCGCTCAGAAGCGTTCACACTCCAGAGTCCACAAAACGCCCCAATCTAACATAAAGCAAACACAAACTAATAAGCACCAACATAAGATGAAAGACCAACAATTATTGAATCCTTTTAGTGAACCTCCATCTGAAGTTGGCGAAAATCTGCATGACCGTTGATTCAAGTTTACGACATGCATTATTTATTAGCATGATGTCTTCGTCACACCTTTGTTGTTGTTGCCTTGTTGAGCCCAACACCGGAGCCAATACGTTGCCCTGAAAAGTATCTGCATATAAGATTTTGATGGTGACTTATCAGAAACCATATCATTTTTATTAAGCCATAGAGCTCAACATATTGCGGATGCTCCAATAAGGATAAGTTTTTTTTATTTTTTTTATCAATACCCACAAGCCAATACCTAAAAATATGAGATATACTATGGGAAGGATATAATCCAAAAGCAATATGGACTACTCTCCAAATGAATCTGAAAAAATGGCAATCTAAAAATAAATGATAAATTGTAAATTTTGTTTTTTTTCCTTCATGTGTAGATCAAATTAAGTCTTGTAAGTTGTACAATGTCTTATATTATCATAACATATCTTATTAAATTTTATCATTTCTTTATATACCTGTTTAAACTATATGATACATATGATTGAATTGTTTTACGGTGCACCATATTAATGGTGGGGGGAGGGACCGGAGGGTAGTATGGAAGATATCTGGCCGTTTATACGTGTGGGTATTTTGGAAAAAAAATTAGTGCAGACCGGCGGCAAACCAACGCCGCTGCAGCCCCGACCTGGATAGATGCCGTGTGGACAGAAGTCTAATCGAACGCTTGCCATGAATATGCCCAGAGAGGACGTTCGCGACGACTCGGCTCTCGTTCGAATCCGTGGAAAGGCGCGCGCTTGGCTCGACGCGTTCGAGTAGATGTTTCGACATATTATTTCGATACCCTAGATCACACAGGGACGCGAAGAGAGACGTCTTGTTAGATCGCGGCCAAAATCGCCGGCAACCGCTGCCGCCATGACAGAAGCTTTATGGATGACATAACCACCATGGCAAGAGGAGGGCAAGGGAAGGGATCCAGCCGCGGGGTTTCTTGTGACCGGACATCAGCCATTTTCGCCTGCACTAGCACATGGCATGGCAGCAAATCATTATTTTTATTTACACTGTCATTTGTGACAATGAATTTGGTACCAACGTTTGAGAAGGATCAGGTTTTAGACATCACATTTCAGATTTTACCTTCATGATTTCAGATTGCATAATTTTCTATATTGAATTTTTCAAAGGAATTGAATAAGAGAAAAATCACTTTTTTTAACACATCCATCACATTGCATGATTCAGAACACCCAACATGCCATGTATATTTCAGATTAAAGAATACATTGCACATTTATACCTTGCAAATTGACCAAAAAAGTGCAGATTACAGCTTGCAGCATAAATCCTTGCAAACTCTACAATTTACAGATTACAAAAAAGTCTATAATCAACAAACTACAATCCTCTTTTGCCGCATTTACAGTCCTTTCAGGCAGAGCATTTCTCTCTTCTGTATTTTTCCCAAAACATAGAGAACCACAGGGTGACATGCAGAGTATTTCCCTCTTCTATATTTTTCACAAAAGATAGAGAACCGCCATTTCTCCATCAGGCTAAGAACCTACAAGAGAATGAGGATTTTTGTCATGGATGGAGGTCTACTTTTTATGTAATTCAAGGTTTGGGAAACAATTGAAAAAACTCTGAACAACATTTAGATGCCATCTTCTGAATTTCAGACGTGCGTACTGAACATTAGTCCCATCACAAACAACATAAAAAAGCTCTGATCTCTACCTAATTAAGCTTGTAAACATGGCAGCCACCACCCATCCTGGTTTGCCGTGCTCCATGTTGCTCCGATCTCACAAATCAATATATGGATTTAACTACTAATATGATGAAATGTACAAAACTACACACGCTGGATGGGGTGTACACACTGACACTGCAAAACTACATCTCTCTATACCAATGTGTTGATGGTGGTCGACGGCTAGGTACGCGCGCAGAGCGACCAGGAACAGATAGAGCAGTCGCTTCCTCACGTTCGCCAACACCAACCTTTCTGGGCCCGCCGCCGTCGCCGAGAGAAGAACGCGCCTCATGCTCACCATTGCCGACCCGGCCATCGCTGGATTCGCTGCCGTCACCGACGGCGCCCATGGCTAGGAGACAGGGAGGTGGAGAGGAACGCGTGCCTCGTGCTCACCCTTGCTGGCCCGGCCGCCGTCTTCAGTAAGGGAGATGAACAGGCGAACGCGGCGGCAGACGAGGGAGGGGGTTGTGGATGAGCGAGCCGATGCGAGACATGTCTTAGAGCATCTCCAACAGTCTCTCTAAATTGGACTCTCCAAACACCCATATAGTCAAATATCCATCTGATTTGGCTAGTCAAACTAGTTACTTGCTCCAACAGCCTCTCTATCTTCCATCCCCATTATAAGTCTATGACAAATAGGGCCCATATGTCAGCCTCTGCTACCCTTCTCCCTTCAATATCACGCCCCATCGGCCCTTCCCTCCACTGCGGCGTCTCCATCGAGCCGCAGTGCACGTGTCTTCCCTTCCTCTTCGGCTTCTTTGCCTTCGCCTTTGTCTTCATCTTCGACGACGCCGGATGCAACGGCAGCAGCGGCACGGGCGCAGGCGCTGTTGGCGGAGGTTGCTTGCTACGGGGAGGTCGCGTCACCGGCAGCTTCAGTGTCCTCTTGATGAGGTAGATGTCGGGTGATGAAGATGGCTTGTGGCCGAGCATCCAGATCGGGCTATCGGGCGGCGACGCGGGGGCGGTCGACGGTGGCTCGACGGCAGTCGTCCTCGCTGCTAGGCCGTGAGGTAGAATCGGAAGGGGAGCGCGGAGGCGAGGGAGGGCGCTGGTCAAGGCGGCGGTGGCGGGGAGGCGGGCGCGGGGGCGGTCGGCGGAGGCTCGACGGTTGTCGTCCTCACCGCTGGGCGGTGAGGTAGAACCGGAAGGGGAGCGCGGAGGCAAGGGGGGGCGCCGGTCGAGGCGGTGGTGGCGGCGGAGACGGACGCGGGGGTGGTCGGCGGAGGCTCGACGGCCGTTGTCCTCGCTGCCGGGCAGTGAGGTAGAACCAGAAGTGGAGCACGGAGGCAAGGGAGGGCGCCGGTCGAGGCAGCGGTGGCGGGGGAGGCAGGCGCGGGGGCGGTCGGTGGAGGCTCAACGGCCGTCGTCCTCGCCGCCAGGTGGGGAGGTAGAACTAGAAGTGGAGCGCGGAGGTGAGGGAGGGCGCCGGTCGAGGTGGTGGCGGCGGGGGAGGCGGTGGTGGGCTCGGGGGCGGCTCTTGGTTGGGCGTCGCGCCATCACCGGTGGCGGCGCTAGCGTCGGGCACGGGCGGCACCGGTGGATGGATGGGTCCATCGCCAACGGCGCGGAGGACACAGACGATGCGAGAGAGGAGAGTCACATAGGAGATGAGTCATGGGGAGAAGGAATGTGTGGGGCCCACATTGGCTAGTCACTTTTGGCAAGCCAAATTTAGCTAGTGAAGGGAAGGTTTTAGCTAGCCAGATGATTTAGCCATCCGGTTGGAGAGGTTGTTGGAGGATGTTTTTAAACTAGAATGGCTAAAATTTAGCTTGGAGAGTGGAATAGAGAGGCGGTTAGAGATGCTCTTATCCAGGGAGTCGAGCGAGCCGAAAGGGAATCGAGCTGGACGCGCCGATATCACCTGCTTGGAGCCGAGCGAATCTCGCCGTTAGATCGATAGCCTATCCACGCGGCATCTATTCAGGTCGGGGCTGCAGCGGCTTTGGTTTGCAGCCGGTCTGCACCAAATTTTTTTCCGGTATCTTGGTACCCACCGTGCTAACGGGCCTTTACGCGAGGAGCGTCGCTAGCTGCCAGGAGCGCCCTCACAGCCGCACGCAAGGAGCGCTGACGCTTCGCCGCGAGAAGCGCCGCTGGACGTCCCGCATGTGAGGGGAATGAACCAGCGTTTCACCGGTAGGTCGCTGGTGCGTCGGGCGTCGCTCGTCCCGTCGCGTGCAGACACTGCACCGCTGCGCGCCACCACCTCGATCAAGGCCGGATCCGTGTCTCTTCGTCGTTCTCGGAGAATCGCGCAAAAATAGCTGGGGCACCGTCCGTTCAAACACGTTTTTTTATTTCAGGCTTGTAAAAGATTATAGATGATGGAATAACACAATGCTGGTAAATTGAGCATTTGCAAATCATTCGCTCATGATTAGGGCAGCACACAGAGTTGTCATGCATGGCGTGTTCATATATTTCTGGAGATGCATACACTTGATAATATAGTGACAAGTGGTGTGTAGTTTTAATTTCGAAGTCCCGTATTCAATCCCAAATATTTCTGAATTTTATTGTATCATACGAAATAAAAAACACATAATTATCATGTAGTACAGTGGTTGCAGTGACTTGAGTAGTACTCCAAAGTCCTGAGTTCAAATCTCTATAAGAGCAAATTTCACATGCCGGATAAAAAACACCCTTTTCTAAAAAAATCATTTTGTCACCACTGGTCTCCTCGAAGAGGCTTTTTATTTGCACTGTCTCGAAGAGGCTTTTTACTTGCACTGTTTGACCATTCGTCTTATTAAAAAAATTTAGAATTGTTATTTATTTTATTTGTGACTTACTTTATTATCCAAAGTATTTTAAGCACAACTTTTTGTTTTTTTATGTTTGCACAAATCTATTATCTTATTAAAGTAATAGAAAAGGAAGTCTCCATGTCTGCTCTTATGGTCTAGAAATTCTCATATTAATCGAGAAAAAAGAAAATAGAGTCCATATAGAAATATAATTTAAAAATAGCAAAATTCAGAATTAAAAATCTATCAACTTAATAAATCTATACCTAATTAAAAAATATGTAAGGTTTCTGTAAAAAATTTTTGTCCGTCGTTTTTAACTTCCGCAACACTGTTTTTTTTTCCGGTTTTCCGTCTTGGTTTTTTCTCCGGTTTTTATTTGGGCCTGGTTTTCTTTGTCCGATTTTTTTCTGGGTGGGTCACGATTTTATGTGTTGCGGTTTTTTATGGGCTCGGTTTTTTCCATTGCTGTTTCCAATTATTTTTTTCTTGGTGCACACATAAGGATCGAATCCCAAATAGAGTTACCTAATCTTCATCTTTATCTATTATAAAAATTGAACCTTAATTTTCATCTGCCATCTGTTGTTAGACACGTATAAAACCAATTTGGACCGGAAAAAACAACCAACTGGCAACACAACCAAAAGCCCACATCGAAAAAAAACCATTCACTGGTGACCTGGACAAAAACTACCATATCGGACCGGAAAAAACTCGGCGACCTGGATCGTAGCAGAAAAACCATGTGTATTATTAAAATAAAACAGATAAACTATGTGTAAAACTACCAGATCGGACTAGAAAAAACTCGGCGACATGGATCGTAGCAGAAAAACCATGTGTATTATTAAAAAAAAGATCAACTATGTGTATTATTAGAAGAAAAACCATATCAGACGGAAAAAAATGAGCAACCCAGATCAGACCTGAAAAAACCATGTGTATTATTAAAAAACCAGATCGGGCAAAAAAAAACATGTATTATTAGAAGAAAAAGCAGATCGGACCGGAAAAAATGAGCAACCCAGATCAGACCCGGAGGTCGCCGTTGTCGTTTCTCTCTGTATCTATCAGAACAATATTGTCAGTCGCGTTTCTGGTATTCTGGTTTTCTTCGTTGCCAATGCTCACCATCAATAGATGAGTCCAATTGTGGGATACATCCTACCACAGTCCTCACCGCCGTTTGATTGTCAGACCATCCATGCCCATCTTAAGTATCATGAGAACTTAGTCTCATTTGAGACTAAGTTGGTTGAGTATCATGAGTATATCAATATACAATGGTGGTTTTATCCATCCTAATTATCATTAAAATTTAATCAATACTTAGTCTAAGAAATAATTTATCCGTAGCGAAGCACGGACATTTTGCTAGTAATATAAAAAGAAGCCTCCACGTTAACTTTCAACGTCTAGAAATTCCTATATTAATTGAAATAAATAAAATAAAAAAAATAAGGAGAATTCATCGTAGATAAGGACTCTTTCTCTTTCCTTTATAGAAAAAATTTGTGTCCGATCGGACAGCTGCATAGAACGATTAGTCTTTTGCTAGGAAAAAAACCTAAGCTGGCTACAGTAACCGTGTACAATAGAACGATTATGGAACGGAGGGAGTACTACTTATGCATAGTCAAGTGTGGATTTCACTAGTATAGAATAGAGAAGGTAGTTCATAGCAAAATCAACATTAAAGTCCTCGTAGAAATTAATCTTAACGATAATCATTGACTCACTAGGATTCAACTCCATTCCTTTTCACAATGCATACACGCAGATTCAGTTTATTCAAATCTTCCCTTTAATTTATATCTGATCATGATTCGCAATCAATTTATTCAAATCTTCCCAGGGCTGATCATGATTCACAGGGCTGAACGGCGTGAGATTGCTGCAGGTAGATGACCCTTGTCTTGTAAGCTTATTACCGTTCTGTATAAACTCTCTTTCAAAGGAGTGAACTGCATGCCTAAAGTCTCCAGCCTTTGTACAGAGAATTTGTATGGTTTCACCATTGGCTTACTGTTGTCCTTACATCTGGATCAGTTAACACGAATAAGATTCTTTTTTTTTTGCACATGTTTTATAATTTTCTTTTCTTATCATATATTTTTAAAAATATTGAAAACATAATCACGCGAATAAAAATTCACGACAAATCCACTAATTACATTTTACATATTTTTTTAGGAAATGGATTACATTTTACATATATAAAATCTTTTCTCACTCGATCGGTTTGATTACACTAATCATAAAATTTCTAAGTTACCTGGAGGTGATAGGGTACTGGGGGAAGAGCTCCCTAAGCAAGCGAACAAACTCGGACCGGTGCAGCACGCTGCCGATGCAGAGGTAGCGGCCACGCGCGTCGGGGTGCTCGTACACCAGCGCGTGCGCGCGGGCGACGTCGCGCACGTCGACGTACGCGGCGACGGCGTTCGGGTACGCACTCTTGGTGCCCCTCATGTAGGTGGCCACCCTGTGGACGCTGGCGTTCAGCGTCGGCTGCAGCATCTCCCCCACGGTGACGGCCGGCACGACCACCAACAGATTCACACCTCTCTTCGACGCCTCCTCCATCGCCGTCCTCTCGGCCAACATCTTCGCGTAGCAATACCAGTTCTGCATGCAGTTGTACATTAGTTATATTAGTTGTTGTCTTGTTGAAGTATATATACATGGGGAGCGTATCATATGCACACAGGCCCTCGCGTGTACACACCGTGTACACCAACTAAAAATTATCACAAAAAATTCTAGGAAAATTTATACATGTACTTTCAATAGTATTACATCTACGTGCAAAGTCGCATCTTCAAATTCATTCTACATAGAGAATAACAAAAAAGATAAAATTCTGATAAAATTGCAAGCTTAAAACTGGTCAGATTTTTTGTTTTTTTTTGTTACGGCTAAAATATAATGAATTTGACATTAAGATTTTAACCCTAGGTGTAATACAATTGAAAGTATGTGTATGATTTTTTATTGATTTTTTGGTGACATTTTTTAGTTGGTGTGCACGTGTGTACACATGAGGGCCTGGCAACATATCCTATGGACACAGGCCCTCACGTGGCAACATATCCTATGCACATAGGCCCTCACGTGTACACACGTGCACACCAACTAAAAAATGTCACATGGCAACATATCCTATGCACACAGGCCCTCACGTGTACACACGTGCACACCAACTAAAAAATGTCACCAAAAAATCTATAAAAAATCATACACATACTTTCAATTGTATTACACCTAGGGTTAAAATCTTAACGTCAAATTCATTATATTTTAGCCGTAAAAAAAACTAAAAATCTGACAGTTTTAAGCTTTACACATACCCTGCAAAAAAAAAAAGAAGTATATATACATAGCATATCTCTGTCAACTTCGTTTTCTGAATTAATCGTAATCTTTTGGTTGCGTGTATTTATCTGGTTATTATTACTTTGGTATACATAATTGGAGGAGTATCATCATTTTCCGTATAAAGATTCAGCTGCGGTTGAAATTTGAATTATTTTGGAGTTAGTTTTAAGATATTTTTGATGTATTTTTTTTTAATATTAGCTTTTAAATCACTAAGACACATATAAAAGTTTTACATGTAAATTACTTCTTGATCGCTAATAAACCGTTTTTGCGTATAATCGGCTATTGGCTAATCCATGGGGGCACTATATATAGCTCTTGTGTGGTGGATTAGTAATGATGGTTTCTAACAGTCCATTGGTTATAAGAGTGGACCTGTGTTTGTTTGCAGAACTCAAGGTCACTCCAACAGCTCTCATCAACAATCTGGTCAGATCTTCTGTTAGGGTTCATATGGACAGCACCATAAGACGAAGTAAACACCACACGCTTGACGCCCATGTCCGCAGCAGCGTTGATGACATTCTTGGTTCCCTCGATAGCAGCTGGCAGAAGTTCCTACGTTTGAAATTAATAATTCGATTCGGTCATCATATATACGTTTAATACGCCGAAAAAATATAGATTCGAAATTGTTTAGAATAATACAGCCGGAAATTTGGAACTAACAGGGTCATTTGAGACTGGCGATGCCACGTGGAAAACGCCATCGCATAAGGCGAACGCAGCACGAAGGCTGTTGCGGTCGAGCACATCAGCTCGGTAGAGGGACAGGCCTTCTCTAGCTCCATCCAGAACATGCAAATGAGCATTCTTGATGTCCGCTGTAGGGAGACAATTTAAAATTAAAACTTTTCACATCAATATCTTTTGAAATTTCTATATTAGATGCATGAAGTCCAAGCGTAAAATAAAGCAGGGGATTCCTAATTTTCTATTTATGTGTAAGATGTTTTGGATTTGAACTAGTTATATCATAATATTTACTCATCTCAAACATTGTTGTTAGCTGTTTATTGATGTTATAAGACATTATTACTATATTTCTATCGTATTTTTATTAAATTTGTACTTGTATATGGGATTTACATTATATGTTCAAAAAATTTTAGTATGTGGTGTAAACTTGTGAACTAGGCACTACTACAGATATGATTTTTCTGGACGAGACCCTTTTTAGATTACAAGCGGCCCATTACTACAGAAGGATCCCTCTGGCGGCGTTGACCTGACGCCTCCCCCCTCCCTCTCCCGCACAGATCACTACACCGACGGCTTCGAACGACTTCTAGAGTTAGGGTTTTAGGATTTATGATTTTTTTTCGATATGTCCTTTTCGTAGTCGGACGAATTGTCCGTATGTGAAAATCCGATTTTTGTATGTAGTTTCTCTACCCACATGAAAAAAAAACTCCAACTTTCGCAGATATCTGGATTCATGTGGGCTGCCCAGCTACCTTCGAAAATCGGATTTGACCGCATGCAAAAATCATATTTATACTAGTGAGGACTATCCATGAAAAAATTTCTGCCTACACCACTGATTTAGCTTCTACATTAAAAACTGTATCGATGTCCAAAACTAGATGCTTTCGCAAGAGTGGTTCTCGTACGTGGACGAACTCACCAGGTTCTCTCATGGCTCCCCTCACGAAGTATCCGCGGTGGAGGAGCTCCTTCACCAGCCACGACCCGATGAAGCCACCGGCGCCGGTCACGCACACCATCTGCTCGCTCCGGCCGGTGACCATCGTCGTCGATCGGTTCGGCCGCCTGTTCTCTGCTCTGCCGTAACTAGTACTAGTAGGCTTTGCTTACAGCTGATATCTGCTTCGCATCTCTGGTGAATCAGGTGCTACCGGGGCGAGATATATATGTATACATAGCATTTTATGTTCCTGCGACACGAGTCGACGATCGACACGGACGGCTAGCTAATGGCAAGGCTTAAAAGTACTGTGTTTGGCGTGTGTTGCTTCCACGCAAGAGAGAGTCACGTGATTTTAATTCTAACTGATTACCAGGAGGACGTACGTACTACAGTCCTTGACAGGAGAGCGCGGTACCAAATTCTGTCCTCAAATTGGGCTCGAAATGATGCAAAGTTGGAAACGTAACGGCCGGTACCGAGGTACCGATCGGCGGGCAGGGTGTAGGGTCGATCATGCGAATTATTGGGACGGCGCACGATGATCATGCAGAAGACGTGAATGATTAATCACTTGCTTTTTTATAAAACAAAAAGAAAACGGATATACGACAAAAATAATGACAAATTATGTAAAGTTATTCTATAGCATTATTAAAACGTAAAGCTAATCACCCTGGCAAAGTTACAAAGCCGAAGTAAAAAGGTTGCACTACCGTATTCACTACAGGGAAACTCTTAATTTTCATCCTTAAAAGAATATCTCTGTCGCATGTTATTTAAATAAACATAAAAAGATTTGAAAAAAAAATGACATGATAGATGAATATGAGATATGTTATTTCACAAACATGAACGTGTATAAACAAAAATAATAAATTTCAGTGCAAATAGTACACACTAATTACAATCAAATTTGTTATTTTTGTTATACTTGTGTAGTTTGAATTTGATTTTGCATGTTTATGGAGTGATATATTACATATTGATCTATGTTGCTATTTTTTTTCAAATATTTGATAACATTTCGGGGGCACGCACAAAATGGGGGATATACACTAGAGCGATAAAAATCCACCTCCTTTGCTACAGTGTCCTGACACTATAAACAAAAAAATTACTCCAAATAAAAACTGTTAGAATGTTGCCAAATCAAATATGTTCGATGTGCAACTTAAAGGTAATTTAACCATTCTTAAAAAGATACTAAGAGATACTATATTTAATATAAAATTTGGTACCTTTAGATACTAAGTAGCTCAAGGTACTAAAATTCTAGTGTAAAATTTAGATATCTCGAGGTTTGTAGATAGTTTATACCCGTAGATCGGATTTGTATAGCAGTATGGGGATTGCTGGTGTCAGGGTATACACGAGATTGACGTGAAAGAGACGGGAGACATGTATTTTTTATAGGTTCGGACCCCCTTAACTGACATGTAATAGCCTTACTCTTGTTGGCCGAAGCCGGTATTGCATTTATATATAAATATCTCTCGCGAGCACAATATTTGCGATGACATAACCTAGTCTATGTTGGCTTGGCGGCATAGAGCTCTTAGTCTTCTTCCTCGAATATAAACCCAGTGAGATTGGAGATAGCTCTAGATCCCTCATATCGGCCTTTGTGACGCCTATATTGGGTTTGTCTATATCTATATTGGCTTGTATTTTGACTTGGCTTGTCCCATCTCCTCTTAGGGGGTCTTGTATTTATACCTCGGATATCCCTTTGTCTAAATAGAACTAGGGAGACAAATTTGGATACGATTCGAGTAGCCCTTGCAGTGCTCGAGTAGAATTATGCTTCTCCTTCCTTATCCGAAACACCTTCTGTATTTAAGGCATGATTCCCTAAAGACTTAGTATTTTGATGGCCCCGCTGAATCCAACCCAAGACTGTTGGAGATACCATATTTTATCGTGTAAAATATGATACTTCCAAATACTAACTACCCTGAAGTTTTTTAGTGTAAAATTCAGTACCCCGAGGCACCCCGATGTCACCAAAGCAGAAGGTTGTAGAGGGAAATTAAGAACAAGAGGGAAGAAGGATTCCTCTCCCTCGTATAGACCTGCCGCTCACTACTAGTATTTAAGAGCTATGCACTAAACTGACTAAAAGCATATTAGGCAGTAGAGGGGCCTCCTACATGGCACCTCTAGGAAGAACGTGATGCAAGAAGCATTGCCGCCATCCTTCAAGGTCTCCAGAAGATCCACATTAGACAAGGTTTTTGTCGGAAGGTTCCGTCAGGGAGGAAAAGAGCCGCCTCAACAATGGCCCCAAGAGGGACCATGGCAGCGCACTCAAAGGTTTCACTGTTGTCGGCTAGGTAAGTTAGACTTATTGTCCGCCACCCACTCCTGTCGTTCTATAGCTGCCGCTCTAAGGCACCACCACCCGTCACTCACTGCCGTTGCTGGCTTGCTGCATCTTTTGACTGAAGTGAAAATTGCCAGGTGTTTATTCATTGCGTTTTCAGAAAATTGAGAAGAGAAATGCATCTAATTCATAGCAAAACGAACACAGCATTAAAGTCCTTACAAAAACCACAACGATAATCATTGCCTCATGATTAGGATTCATCTCCGTTCCTTCTCACAATGCATACACAATCAATTTATTCAAATTTTACGTTTATATCTAATCATGATTCACAGGGCTGAACGAGGTGAGATTGCTGGTAGGTGACCCTTGTCCTGTAAGCTTATCACTGTCTTGTACAAGCTCTCTTTCAAAGGAGTGAACTGCATGCCTAAAGCCTCCAGCCTTTGTACAGAGAATTGGTAAGGTTTCACCATTGGCTTACTGTTGTCCTCACACCTGGATCAGTTAACAATAATAAGATTTTTTTTTTTTTGCAGATGTTTTACCATTTTATTTTCTCATCATTTTATTTTTCACATTTTCCCGCACACTTGGATCATCTACTCCATATCCATCCTAACTTATAAGCATGTCTGGTATTTTTCAAACATTGATCATCAAGAGTTACGTACCTGGTGGTGATAGGGTACTGGGGGAAGAGCTCCCTAAGCAAGCGAACAAACTCGGACCGGTGCAGCACGCTGCCGATGCAGAGGTAGCGGCCACGCGCGTCGGGGTGCTCGTACACCAGCGCGTGCGCGCGGGCGACGTCGCGCACGTCGACGTACGCGGCGACGGCGTTCGGGTACGCACTCTTGGTGCCCCTCATGTAGGTGGCCACCCTGTAGACGCTGGCGTTCAGCGTCGGCTGCAGCATCTCCCCCACGGTGACGGCAGGCACCACCACCAACAGCTGCACACCTCTCTTCGACGCCTCCTCCGTCGCCGTCTTCTCGGCCACCGTCTTCGCGTAGCAGTACCAATTCTATGTTATTTAATTATATACACGTACATTAGTTTAAGTGTATTACGTTCATTGATGAATCACTGTCAGTTAATTAACTTTGTTCTGTGAATTAGTTCTGATGTTTTAGCTGTGTACTCCATTAATTTCTTATATAATTGCTCGAACTGTTGTGTATATTGTGTAGATTGGTCATTGTGGTTTCAAACATTTGCACTGGCTGTTTGTGTGGACCTGTGTTTGTTTGCAGAACTCAAGGTCACTCCAACAAGTCTCATCAAGAGTCTGATCTGATCTCCTGTTAGGGTTCATATGGGCAGCACCATAAGACGAAGTAAACACCACACGCTTGATGCCCATGTCCGCAGCAGCATTGATGACATTCTTTGTTCCCTCGATAGCAGTTGGCAGAAGTTCCTACGTTCGAAATAATTCGATTCATTAATGAACATCGATATCATATATCATATGTTTAATAGTACTAGAAAATTAAGCTGATGTATTGCAATCGGTGTTTTGTATCACGCTGAAAAATAGGAGAAATTTTACTGTCCTTGAGAAAAAAACCTGATTACAGGAATTTGATACTTAAAAATTTTAGTACCTACCTAAAGGTATCAATAGGTATCAAGTTTTACACTACAAAATATAATACACCTCATTACTTATTAAAGTATGGTAAAATTAGGGGAGGGGGAGTAGAGATTCAAATTTTTAGATAATGCATATTGAAATTTTGAACTAACAGGGTCATCTGAGACTGGTGATGCCACGTGGAAAACACCATCGCATAAGTTGAACGCAGCACGAAGGCTGTTGCAGTCCAACACATCAGCTCTGTGGAGGGACAACCTTCTTTTAGCTCTCTCCAGAGCATGCAAATGAGCATTCTTTCTGCCCTCTGTAGCAAGACAAACAAAATAGAGGATTTAAAATAAAAATTTTAAAACTCTGCACATCAATGTCTTTTTGAAATATCAATATTAGACGCATAAAAAATACAATGGGTATATTCCTCCTAAAAAATACATTTCATTGGATTTCTACATGTATATTTAGCTTTGTATTTAATTTAGAGTTCAGAGACTTTGTAGATGTTCAAAACTACTTTCACGAGGGTGGTTGTCGTGGACGGACTCACCAGGGTCTCTCACGGCTGCCCTCACGGCGTATCCGCGGTGGAGGAGCTCCTTCACCAGCCATGACCCGATGAAGCCACCGGCGCCGGTCACGCACACCATCTGCTCGACGCCGGTGACCATCTCTCGTCGACGATCGACTCGGTCGGCCGGCTGCTCTGCTCTGCTCTGCCGTAAGAATGTATTCTTTTTTGTCTACCCTTGCACGTATCTATGATGAAATCAGGTGCTGCCGGGGCGAGATATATATATGGCCGAAATGGTGTTCTTTTTCCTAGGACGCAACAAAAGGCTTGAGCTGTGTTGTGTTGTTTCGCTTGCACGCAACAAAAGGCACGCGATTATTTATTCTATTGTGACTTGATTTATCATCAAATATTCTTTAAGTATAATTTAAATATTTTTATATTATAAAAAATTAAATAAGATAAATGCTAAACGTTAATAAAAAAAGTCAACAACAACGTACACTTAAAAAATGAAGGTTGTACATGAGTTTTCTTCTTTTCAGTTCTCACTGATTACCAACATGAAAATTTTCAGTTAACAGGAGATGCTCGGCAAACTGGTGTTGGAGACAAAATAAAAAAGACCCGTTTCAAAACTTTCAACACATCATAAGTGGTCTCTAGAGAGGGACAACCTACTCTACAAGTCTACATAGCCATGACAATTGGAATCCTAACAAACATTTCACTGCTATAACGTGACCTTCCTTGTTGTTAGCAATGACCAAAAGGCCAAAAGCAAACAACAGACACATCTTTGGTCCTTGAGTAAAATACTGCGCTTGATGGATCTTGCGACGACCGAAAACTCTCCGGTCATTCTTTAATTGCTTCATGTATGATGTATGTCATTGCTGTGTTATGCTATAGGATACAGTAGTTATTTTTAAAAATCACACTAATTCATTTTTCAAGTTTAAAATAAATTAATACTCAATTGAACATGTGCTAGTAGCTCATCTCGTTAATTTTACATATCTTATCAATCTTCTTATTTTCCCTTCTCTTAAATATAAGCATTATGGATGACTACACTGTGAATACCGTCGGACAGAATACCATTTATCCCTAAGAACATCGCATGTCCCGTCCTTAGAGATCCGTGTCACCTGCATCGTTCCATGTCCACTCCACGCCTCCACCCGCGTCGTCCCATGTGTGTATGTGTCGTCCCGCGTCCGCATACTCATATGTATGGCTTTGATAGTGTTTGGATCAAGGGACTAAACTTGATTCGTTGCAATTTTTAACACAATATTTTACCACATGGACGCCACATCATTGGGTGACGTGGCACTCGATGGAGAAATACTGATTTTGCCCCATCTTTCTTTCTTCTTGCTCCCACCCAACTCACTCCTTGATTAGTGAACTGCCCTGGTTCCTTCCTTCTTACTCCACCCCTACTCATTCCCTGTGTGGTGAGCTACCTCGGCTTTGACGACATTCCTGCACGCTGGTAGCCCCACTAGCGAGCTCTAGCCATCTCCGTGTCTCCTTTCCTCTGCTTTTCTCTTGCCCTTGCACACCATATCAAAAGGGTGTTCATCGGTACCCTCCCCAACCTTTCTCGGCAAGGCATGCATAAACTGTTGACGTTCCCCTCCATAGAGCTAGACACAATGAGACCTCGGATCTAGGCCGATCGTCATGACATGTTGCCCGAGGTCATCTCCCTCAGTCAAAACCCCAAGTCCCATCATCTTCCCCATGCTCCGCTATCCCCACATCATCTTGTCCTCATCGCTGTCAGCCCTCCTTCGATGACCTCGGCTCGACGGCTTGACATTTGTGGTGGTGGCATAGCCAGCTCAAGTCACATGGGGAGGTCGGAGGGAAAAGATGTCCTTTAGCTAGAGGAAGGAGGAGGGTGAACATTCATTTTTTTCATGAGATGTGATGTGATGCCTAGTAGACTAGAAAATTGCACACGACCAGAAAATCTTCTCATTTCGATGAAAGGAAAATTTAAAGGGCTTGTTCACTTTGTTGCCAAAAATCAACCTTACCAAAACTTGGTAGTGACAAATTCATTTTGGCAATACCAAATTTTGGTAGAGTTGGGTGTGTTTGGTTTGATGTCTTTTTAAATTTTTGCGTTCGCGAAAAAGTATCTTTTCAAATTTTGGCGGTGTTTTTTAAGAGGAAGCTTCCGGAACTACCAATTTTTTGCAGGATGATATTGGAAAATTCATGTTTAGCTTATTGCCCTACCAAAAATTTGGTAGGGTCGAAAGCGATGATAAAGTGATCATGCCTAAAGTCATTTACGGCCTAATCTTTTCACTTATGCTTATGCTTATGCTTATTAGCTAAAATTTGAATTTTCAACCTTAAATTTGGAGTTGTTTTTTAGGTTTACGGCCTCATCAAAGTTTATTTTTTAGCCTTTACTTTCAGATCACTAAGAACACATATATAAAAGTTTTATTCATAAATTATTTTTCGTTTGTAAATATGTCGTTTGGCTTATTCCCTAAATATAAGCCAACTGATGGGCACCTTAGAAGAGTGCTCACCGAGAATATGCCATTTGGGAGAATGTCATATGTTTTTCTTGTGTGGATGGATTATGCTGTCTTTATTTATTATATTTATAAGTTATCTTATGAGCAAAAGAAAAAAAAACTAAGCCTAAATAAACAAACAGACTTTTTGTTTGCCTTTTTGAAGCCATAAGTCACTACGGCCCTCTTTGTTTATGAGCCAAAAAGTCAAATTTTCTAGTTTGGTATTTTAAAGCCATAAGCCACTCTTATAATGCTCCCTCTATTATTTTTTAATAGATTACGTCGTTGACTTTTAAACACTTGTTTGACTATTCGTCTTATTTAAAAATTTTATGCAAATGTATAAAATATAAATCATACTTAAAGTACTTTAAGTGATAAAACAACTCACAACAAAATAAATTATAATTATGTAATTTTATATTAAGACAAATAGTCAAACGTGTGACAAAAGTCAACAATGTCATCTACTACCTCCGTCCCATAATAGTTATCGCTTTGACTTTTTTTGCGACGTTTGACCATTCGTCTTATTTTAAAAATTAGTGCAAATATAAAAAATGATAAGTCATACTTAAAGTACTTTTGATAATAAAGCAAGTCACAAAAAATAAATAATAATTCCATAATATTTTAAATAAGACGAATGATCAAACTTTAGAAACAAAAACTCAAAGCGACAAGTATTCTGAGACGGATGTAGTATTAAAAAACGGAGGTAGTATTAAGAAAAAAAACTAGGTCGGAGATTTTTATTCTTATATGTGGTAACTAGATGCTTTAAATTTATTGGCTTATACATAAATCATACTCCCTCCATCTACTTTTGATAGTCATATTTCATTTTGGCACACAGACCACGGATAAGTAATTCTACTTATCATCCATTTAAGCATGCTACTAGTTATTCCTCGTAAACAAGCGATTCATTAATATTTACATTTCTCAATGCCCATGTAGCCAATCTTGAGTGGAATAATGGAGAGTCATGCATTAAATCCGAGAAAGTTATTAAGAGGATAGGTTGTTGAATTGAAATAACCTATCAAAAATAAATTTTTCAGATTTGGAAATATGACTATCAAAAATAGATGGAGGGAGTATAAACCAAAACGCTAACTTAAAAGTTACTTTTAAAGTTGAAATCGATAAGTCTAAATCTAAATAAATAGGCTTTAATTACATTAATGAGTGATTAATAAAGCATTCTCTTCCAAAGGAAATGTATAAATCCACCATTAACTTTGAATCCATTAGCTTATACTCTCTCCATCTATTTTTGATAATAATATTTCATCTTGACATATAGATCAAGGATAAGTAATTCTACTTATCATCCATTTAAACATGCTACTAGTCATTCTTCGTAAACAAGCGATTCATTAATATTTACATTTCTCGATGCCCATATAACCAATCATGTATGGAAGAATAGGGAGTCACACATTAAATCCGAGAAAGTCAATTAAAATAATAGGTTGTTGGATTGAAATATGCCTATCAAAAATAATTTTTTTAGATTTAGAAATATGACTATAAGTAGATGGAGGGAGTACTGTGTAATTAAAAAAATGACTAAAATAACATAAACTTATAAATCTAAACCGATACCCAGTATGGTTTATAATTGTTGAGAATTTATCTGATGGCAAATAGTTCCGTGATGTCAGCTTGGAAGCATCCTGCTCGAGAATTATCCGGAAGGTTCCGTTGCTTCCGGCCATCTCTTGCGATGGAAGAAAGAAACCAAAAAAAAAAGAAAGAAAGAAACCGACTCATCCAGAAATATAAGGAAACCAGGAGAGCAGGAGCGAATTTCACAAGGGAATTGCGTGGCGTGTCGACTTCCAAGTCTTCCGCCTTCGTTGGCCCCACCAGTCAGTGACCCAGTCAATCTCCGGCGATGGGGGCCGGAATGAGCAGCGGCCGGCGGCCGAGCTTCTACGGCGGCGGCGGCGGCGGCGGGGTCGGCCGGCCGAGAGGGATGCTGCCCCTGCTGGCGCTGCAGGTGCTGCTCGAGTACGGCCGCGCGGGCGCCAGCCGGCCCCCCGTGACGGCGGCGCTGCTCGCCGCCAACGCGCTGCTGTACCTCCGCCCAGGCTCCCTCGACGCGCTCCTCCCTTCGCTCAACCGCGTCGCCTTCAACCCTCACCTCATCATTCACGTAAGAGGAGCTTCCCCTCCACCAACCCTCCCCTTGTGTTTGGATTGATCCTGATTTCTCCCCTAGGAGAAGAAGAAGAAACAGAAAATTCACATAGGATTCTGGGCCATTTTTCCACTTCTTCGCCCATTCTAGTAGGGCTGTAGAATTGCGGCTGCGCTTCCTGGCGTGCTAATTGTGTCGAGGCTTTCGCTTTAGCTGATCAGTACATGGTAGATTATGCGAATTTCAGCTTGTGGGAATTTGGTAGCGGGATTACTGACTGCATAATGAGTTGGGAAATTTGGGAGTAGTATCCTTCTATTGGGAGTAATTGCTGGTAGTTTCGTGGTAATGTTTGTATTTGCAGAGGGGAACAGAGAATTGGAGGCTGGAGGAGCTGATGAAGAGAGAATTTTCTCCTCTTTGAGCCTGCTCTGCTACAAGCATTTACTCTAGTTGACAAAAAAAAAGATCATCCTATATGTAATTCTAGTTCAGTGAAATATACTTCCTCCAGTTAAAAACACATGTCATTTTGGACTTCAACACTGTTTCGTAATGTAGCTTTTGACCGATAATTTCTATTGCAAAACATTTGAATCCTCATAAAATGATTATATTAGTAAAGTTACTTTGCGAGGAAAATCTGTGCATATGATTGTCATACATCCAGCCTAAATATTTCGAAAGGGATTTTAAAGTTTGAGTTGAAACATGTTCAAAACGACATGTTTTTTTTTTGTGACTAGAAGGAGTATGCAGCTTCTATTCACAATGTGTTTTGTCAATTCCTATAGGGCATTTTTCTCTAAAATTTGCTAGTAAGCTGGTCTTCTTGGAAAATAACTCATTAGTAGGATACAGATACACATCATCTGCTCTAAAATATTATGGGTATAGTTGTGAACCCCATTTGGATTTCCTACACCTTCTATTTTATTGTTTTGAAGTTACAGTCTGCTGGTTCCACCTGACTAAGCAAGATGATCGTTGTTGGTTTGTTGCAGTACTGTGACCTGACACGCTTCTTCCTGTCGGCTTTCTACCACTTGAGCGAAACTCACTTCTTCTTCAACATGTCATCTCTCTTATGGAAGGGCATCCAGCTTGAAACATCCATGGGTAGTGTTGAGTTTGCCTCTATGGTTGCTGCATTGCTTGGCATGTCACAAGGCATCACACTACTTTTGTCCAAAGGTTTACTCCTGTTCGGCAATGATGAGGCTTATTATGATCAATATGCTGTTGGATTCTCTGGAGTACTATTTGGTATGAAGGTCGTGCTGAATGCCTGGTCAGACGATTATGTCTTTCTTCATGGGGTGGTTATTCCAGCAAAATATGCTGCCTGGGCTGAATTACTCCTCATTCAGGCTTTTATTCCTGGGACATCTCTTATTGGCCATCTCGGTGGAATACTTGCTGGATTGGCCTACCTTTGGCTTAAGCGATCATTCTCTGGGCCAGACCCGCTTTCTCTTCTGATTTCAGGAATTGGAAAAGCTGTGAGATGGCCAGTAGGGTTTGTTCAGAAGCTTTTCAGGTCTGGCCGTCCTCAGGGTTACACCCCAAGTCGAGGCAGAGTTGGCCGTGGTTCAGCAAGAGAGAATGGTCGAGGTATATGGAGATGCTCAGCCTGCACTTATGACAACTCGCCGTCGACAGATATCTGTGAAATGTGCAGCAGTGCACGTGAGGACCATGCTTTTTCTCATAGACAGCACCTCCAAGCTGGGGGGAATGGGGAGCCATCGGTTGAGGAGATTCGCCGTAGGAGGCTCGAGAGATTTTCCAGATGACGTGAACCATTGCTCTAGCAAATCAAGTTTTTTGTGGTACAGGAAGGAAGCTAATTCTCATGAAAACTGAAAAATGCCCTTTCATGCCTTCCTGTGCTATTGCTACATAGCTTCAGAACATTCTTGTGTCCAATGAATACTGAAGTTTTAACTTGCCTATTCAAGTTTATTGCTACTAAGTATTTAGCTCCATTCTTTAGGATCCCCTCATAATATATCTTTAGGTTGTCTCATCAGCTATGCCTTCAAAGTATGTAATTATGTCCTTTTTTCTGGATAAATGGAGTATTACAGTAGTTGACTTCGGCATATAATACCCCTGCTGTATGTCTGTCACCTAGTACATGTTTGGCCGTTATTTGCAGGCCTACAGAGCATTCCTTTTCACGGTTCTTTTAGCACTTGCAGTGTGTGAACGGAAATCTGCATCATCAACATCAGGTAGAAGTGGTGAGAATTCCTTTTCAAAGTGGCAGCTTATTAAGGATCCGGTTGCATGTCCAAATGTTGTGAATAGAAGCAGACGAGTTGTTGTCTCTTTACTTTCTTCTTGTCTGATCTTGTTGTCTTCAGAATAGAAGCAGACGAGTTGTTGGAATCATGGTTGGTTCCAGACATTTGAGGGCATCAATTCCAGAAGTCCACATTGACAGGAACAGGGCTTAACTCACCAGGTGGGAGGAGGCGTGTGTATACACAGATACGCTCTCACCGTCTGAAAGGTTAATGTACCAATTTTCCTCTACAAGGTTAGGTTAGGTTGGTAATGTGCCAATTTTCCTCTTGCCATCTCTCACCAAATACATTAATGCATTACGAATACATCCTCTATCACAGATTGACAATAAACGTACACACACCGTGTTATTTCCTCCATTTCATATTATAAAAATTTCTAGCATTACCCATATTCATATAGATGTTAATGAATCTAAAATAAATTATGTTTAGGTTCATTAACATTTATATGAATGTGAGTAATACTAAAAAGTTTTATAATATTAAACGGAGGGAGTATTGTTCAAGCAGAAATGTAAGAGCAGCTGGAAAAAAAAAACAGGAGAGAAACCCAAGATGTTTGGCCTTTCACCTATTTGCCGTGCGTGTTGCATTCCTGGCAGTAGAAATCGTTGCGCTCGACGAGCGTCCTGACACCCGCGCCCGCGCTCGCGTCCACCTTCTTGCCGATGCCGCCGAGGTGGTGGTCACCGTGGAGGACGGAGGCGCGCGCCGCCGTGTCGTGCTCGTCGCCGCCGCAGCAGCGCCGTCTCGCGGTCGCGGTCGTCACGACGCTACGCCAGCAAGAAGGGCGTGTACCGGCTGACGACGAGGAGGACGAGAAGGACACGGTGGCCGACCTGATGGACGTGTCCTTCTCGGGGCCCTTCTTCCTCTCGCTGCTGCTGTATTTGCCCATCTCCATGATCTCGCCGGTGTCGCGGCGACGAAGACGGAGAAGACGACGTCGTCGATCGGGGAAAACTGCAGAGTGCTATACTAACCTACCGGGTTAATTAATTAACGCCATATTCTCCTGGTCTCCGATGCCTTTACTTCACGGTGGGGGCTTCCCGGTTATGTTCCCAATGAATATGATCGATCTTGATCTCTGCCCCTCACGCTTTGCAATTTTTGCAGTTCGCACGCTATCCATTTTAGTAAAATTTTCCATGGAGATTTTCTACCATGGTCGGCAAAGTTGTACCTCACGCTACCTCAAGAACTATGAGAAAAGGAAAAAAAAGACTACACTTTTCGTGAACTACCTCTTATCACTTCATTTTGATCAATCGCTAGCAGGGCCCGGTCGAACACATCACCGGTCTCACAGTCGCATTTGCATGACGTCGTGCATTTAACATCTGATGGTATATATATCTGGTTTGCAACGGACAGTGTACGGTTGCCGACTTGCCGGCCGGTTGTTATATATGTGCATCAGTGCATGTTTTTTTTTTCTTTTCAATTTGTGATCGGGTAGAAAAGTAGCTTAAAACGGTTGTGCCGTACTGTAAACAGTGATTGATGCTTGAAAATATTGTGATTTCGTTTTAATAACATGTGACCGGTTGATCGTCGACAGTAACAAACTATGGTTTTTCCAACAGTACGTGCCGGCTTACGGCTATTATGCTGTCATCTGCCAATCAATCAAGACTAACTTATTTGGTTTCTCAAATACTCATTTACTCCTGCAAATTTCATGTACACAAGTCCACAGCTTGACTAATTAAGCTCGTCAGTGTGCAAATTAATTAAACAATTGGCAGATTTTTCTCATGCATAGTGAAAATCATTGATGAAATAGCGAGAATATCTCCTTATTAGATGCATGTGTGTTTGTGTGTTATAACACGTTTTCCTTTTTCATTTTCTTCACCACTTGGGTGAACCTGTACATAATTTCTATTTATGCTTAATATAACACCAACGCTCACTGGCTCGGTATTAAAAAGAACAATTGGCAGATAAGCCGTATGACATTGATTCCTTACAGGACCTGGTTTGACCATGACAGTTTACCCATTTCTATTTTTTTTCTATTTCTTTTTTTTTTATAGAAAGCTTTGCCATTTCTATTTCGCTCGAACTATGTATACTTAGTAGCTAGGAAAAGGAACTATCGATGCTGACAGATTGATCATTGTAGCCATCAAGTTGGATAAGGTGGAGGCAAAGACAGACTTCACACATATGCATCAAATGTGTACACAAAGAGGTAAATAGGTGTGTATTAACATACACAAAAATATCAGGGTACAAGCCAGTGCAGTACATAGCAAACCTCCATCTCAAACAAAAAAAAAAGATAACATAGCAAACCTATCAACATGGCAATGTGTATATACATGCAATCTAAAAATGGTAACTCAGCACGCTTATTTACAACAATAAGCCTCTCCTTACTATCAAAACATATAGAAGAATAGGCTAAACAATGGCATGAGATTGTATATTACACCGTATGGATATAAAGTTCTGGCTCCACCAATAGAATCCGGCTGTGATGATATCTTTGCATTAATTTGTTGGCCAGGAGGCGTGTTCGGGTCTGGTTGCGGCAAAGGCTGTGGCGGCGAGTTAGGGTCTGGTTGCGGCAAAGGCTGTGGTGGTGCGTTAGGGTCAGGTTGCGGTAAAGGTTGAGGGTTGTTTGGGTCTGGTTGCGGCAAAGGTTGTGGTGGCGCGTTCGGATCAGGTTGTGGCAGAGGCAGTGGTGGCGCGTTTGGGTCTGGCTGCGGCAGAGGTAGTGATGGCGCGTTAGGGTCTGGCTGCGGCAGAGGTTGCGGGTTGTTTGGGTTAGGCTGCGGCAGAGGCAACGGCGGAGCGTTCGGGTCTGGCTGAGGTAAAGGCTGGGGATTTGGGTTTGGCTGTGGTAACGGTTGGGGGTTTGGGTTCGGCTGCGGGCCGGGTTGCGGTAATGGTTGTGGGCCTGGTAGCGGTAAAGGCTGTGGTTGCGGCTGCGGTTGTGGCAGAGGTTGTGGTTGTGGTTGTGGCTGTGGCTGTGGCTGTGGGAGTGGTTGTGGCTGTGGATTTGGGTTTGGCTGGGGCAATGGTTGCGGCTGTGGCCTTGGGTTTGGAAGCTGCTGTAACTTGCGCTGTGGCCCTACTAACCTCGGCACCTGATGAGTTGCAGCAGGAAGATCATCAACCAAGCTTCCCCCAGCAAGAAGAAGCTGCAGCACCAGCAGAGGCAGCAGGAGAAGAAAGCAAGCATGGCGACGCCTCGCCATGGCCGGCTAGCTCGTGCCTGATCACCAGTAGCTAGCTAGCTAAGCTAGTTGCTGCTTGTAGTGGTCTCGGCTTCTCAGGCAGTGGACAGCAAGGGGCAACCGACCTCGAGATTTATAGCCATGGCGAGCCAATCAGCGACGCACGCGTGTTAATCGCTCCCCACGCAAAAGAAGAAGAAGAAGAAGAGAAAAGGAAGATAACCCTCGTGTCTGTTCGGTTGGATGTCCATCGGGTTGATTAATTAGGACACAAGTTAGTAATTGTAATCTGGATCGCAGGTCGTAATCTCCTGTTTATTGCTGCTATACTAAGGAGAGCTAAACATAACAGCACGGCCACTCTGCTTCAACGCCTTGTAGCCAAGCATAAAGTGTGTGTGTCTGTGGTCTCTGCTTACGTATGAGAAATCTTTTTATTTCGATTGTGGGTTTAATTTTAATTTGTTACTTTCCCGGCGTGATCGATTACAGTTACAGCACGTACCATCGCATTGATTGGCCGTCGCAATACCTAACCAAGTTGGCTACTCCATCAGATACACAAACTTTTCGCCGTAGCAATAAATCTCATCTGGTGTGTGATGTAGAAAAAAGAGCTTCAAGAACACTACTACTAAGTTCTCAAAAGAAAAAAAAAGAAAGAGAGAAAAGAACACTACTACTAGTATACTGTCCTGCACTGTGTCCGTGTGACTAGCTAGTGATAATATCTACTCCTACTGCTTATATTACATTATCTCTTCATGCGACCGAACAAACTTACTTTCAGTTACTTTATTACTCCTAGCTTATATATTTAAGATATGTTTGCACATAGAAAAAGCATACCTGAAGCGCGCTAGCTAGTGGAGCATATGTGTACTTTGTGCTCGAGAAGAAAAACTCCATCGTTGGTTGGTTGGAGCAGAGAGGTTATGTGTTCTATGGAGTACTACACCTTTCCAACTACTACTTTTTACACACGCTTTTCGAAATTACTAATAATATGTTTCTTAAAAATTTTCTATAGAAAAATTATCTTGAAAAATTATATTAATTAATTTTTAATGTTTTAAAGCTAATACTTAATTAATAATATGCTAATCTTTCGCTATGTTCTACGAGCTAGGGTACGTAAGGGTTTCCAACTCTTTTTAAGGTTCTATGTACATATGGGTTGGGAACTAATCCTTCACACATGCGAAACAGAATAATTTATCATGATTAATTAAGTATTAGCTTAAAATTTAAAAAATGATTAATATGATTTTTTTAAAAAATCAACTTTTCCATATAAAACTTAAAAGAACATATTGTTTTGCGCGGAAAACGAGAGAGGAGATGTTAGAAACGCTCAGACCTGGTTTAGTTTCTCAAAAAAATTTTCCAAAAACATCACATCGAATCTTTGGACACATGTATAGAGTATTAAATATAGATTAAAAAAACTAATTGCATAGTTAGGGGGAAAATCACGAGACGGATCTTTTGAGCCTAGCTAACTAGTCCATGATTAGCCATAAGTGTTACAGTAACTCATATGTGCTAATGGTGGATTAGTTATGCTCAAAAGATTAGTCTCGCGGTTTCTAGACGAGTTATAAAATTAGTTTTTTTATTCATGTCAAAAAACCATTTCCAACATCTATCCAAACATTAGATGTGACAAAGAAAAATTCACAACCTAAACAAGCCCTCGGTACCCAACTCCCTAAAAAACACAACCAAAGTTTCCTCTTTCTCTAGATTTCTTGCACATGAAACCTCGCGAGGAAAACGGCGTGTGGCTGGATCGATCGAGCTACAGCTTTCCGTTTCTTTTTCTCCTCCCTATGATGTCACTGATAGGCTGGCCCGACAGTGTTCGTCGCCGGGGGCCGGTGGAAAGCAGCTGCGGCGGCTGCGGGTAGCTTTCGCGAGGCACAGGATAGTCAAGAAAATTAACTTGTGTGTGTGTGTGTGGGGTGATGGATCGACACGTACTAGGAGTGGCGATCTGATCCGATATTTGCATCGTCGCGTCGATGGGGTTTAGTACTACTAGTTGTTCGTTGCGTGCGTACATGACATTGGTCGGCGCAGGCGCTGGTGGCCACACGGCACGCGCGGTCGCGGGGCGCACTGGCCGTCACATCGCCTGGGGCGCCATCGACTCGACCGTACTACGACGACGCGCATTGCGCCTCCCAGCTGAAGCTAACGCGCGCGCGCGCTGCGGCCGCCACCACCCGCGTGCGTGATGCCGATTTTTTGCGCTGTCGAAGCCCGACGAGCAGCGGGGGATCGATTCGATCACCAGCTTTGCCAGTCGTGGCTACAGTGACGACGGCGATATCAGCGGTCACTATTACAAGACCGTTGGATCAAAAGTGGAGCGGTAGTGGTTTTAGATTTTTCTTTTTCTTTTGCCAACTTAACTTTTTGTCGAGCAATATGGCTATCCCGGACATGTGCAGTGTATTTACTGGGTAGAGTTATTGTGGCGCACATATATATATATATATATATATATATATATATATATATATATATATATATATATATATATATATATATATATATATATATATAGGGATGGGTATTCGGTCTAACCGAAAATTTCGGTCTCGGTCTTTGGTTTTTCGGTCTTTTCGGTCTTTGAAAAGTGAAGACCGAATTTCAGCGCAAAAATATCATGACCGATAAATTTGGTCTCGGTCTCGGTCCTGACCAAAATTCAACAACATTTTCATATATGCAAAGAAATAAGAGAAATTTTCAACACAAAAATCACAAAAAAAATTCGTAAGCACTTATGAGTAAAGACTCTTATTAGATTGCATGTCTAGAAGAAGTAGGGATGTGAAAATTATTAGAGTTTAATCCTATTAAACATAGTGGATTGTAGATTGCATATAGACATTTTTTGATAATTCGGTCTATCCGGTTAACCGAGGAGACTAACCAAATTGACCGAATAAAATTCGGTCTTTCACCACCTAGGATCGAATTTCTCGGTATTGGTCTCGGTCTTTTCGGTTCAGTCTTTTTCTGCCCACCCCTAGGCATATATCTCTGGAAAAAAGTCTGAGTAGCCTCCCCCTCTCCCTCGCCCACAACTATTAAGCCAACAAAACTAGGCATTTTACCCTATGTATCTCCTCACCTATGTTAGCCTTCAACCCTTCACCTATGTATCTCCTCTTCTCTCCCCAAAAGACCGGCCATTTTCACCGCCGGTGGTGACCTCTATGAGCAAGTGGGTGAAAACGGTGGCGGCGGCACCATCTAGGGCAAGCGGAGGAACCGGTGACGGCCTCCACAAGCAAGCAGAGGAAGACGGCGGCAGCGGCGCCCTCCACAATAGGCAAAGCATCCTCCTTGTGTCACCTCTAGCACTAGTCCTCCACCTTCCCGAGGGCCTCTCCTTCGCTGGCAGCTGACGAAGTGACAGGAAGGAGAGGCCCCGCACCTCGACGGCTTACCTATCGCCGTTGCTGCTGCTCCACCAAGTGGGTGTCAGTTGGCTGCAGAAGGGACGGACGCATGCTAGGATATGGGGACCAAAATTTTTCGCCAAAAATCAACTAAGCATATGTCTATTTACCATATATATCAATCCAAGTAGGATCTAGGACTTGAAATATATCAATCCGTTTAACAACCCATAGTCCACAAGCCTATATCTACCTTTCTGATCCCTGGCTGCTTTCAATCCACAAACCTATTATTGATGTAGCCAATAGTTCTCTTAATTTCATATCTCATTGTAAAATTCCTACGTCCACCACTGCGCTACAAGAGCTCACCAAATCAGAGCTCAAGCTCGAGGGTCACTGGCATTATGGGGAAAAGGGGAAGAGGAGCAGCGATGGCCGATTCACGGCGCACCCATCTCTGGATTAACCTCCTCCCTCAATGACAAAAAGCTCACGGAGCCAAGGCCAATGCCGATGACTTGGTAAAGTGTGGATTAGTCTCTTCCACAGTTCCGCCTCACACCTAGAGATAGAAAGAGGGACGAGAGTTAATGACATGCAGGGCCATCAATTATTTTTATTCATTTTGGCTGACTGGACTACCACATGTACTGTCACATTGGTCTAAAACCACTTTGTTTGAGTTAGGGAGCCACATAGCCACATAGGTCTAAAACCACTCTGTTTGAGTTAGGAGTGTAAATTGGACTGGCTTAATAGTTCGGTAGGTGATTCAGACGTTTTTCTATTCATTTGTTTTAGGTAAAATTGGTTCTAGAGTGCGCATTGAAAGTTTCGGATTTTAAGTTCCGTGGCATCGAAAATTAACGGTTCACTTTAATGGTACCAAAAAGTATATCTCTTATCCATTTTACATTCATGTCAAACTTCTGTTAGTATTTATTTATTTATTGTTTTTCCAAAAAAAAGGACATGGTATGAAGTATCAACAGTGCCCTTCTTTCTCTTCCTCCAATCTTTCCCGTGACCACTTCACACACGAACTCTGGTTGCTCATCCATGATAACCATTGGCCATCAGAGCTCCCTCAAGCTCGTCATATACACCAATCATCATGAGGTTGTTCGTACGATGAGTTTGCCCAGGGCCTCGACATCACTGAGTCCCTCATGCTCTCGTTGATGCATCACCGCTCTCTAGACTCTAGCTGCTGCAGTACTGCACAGCCAACTAGCCAAGAGTGCTCGTATGTATAATAAAGGAAGACGGGGAATGCAGGAATAAGACATATGGATGGGCTGGGGAGGCAACGGAAGTGTCGACGGAATGCTAAAATAAATAACAGAGATAACTTTCAATATTATTAGAGTGATTCATAAACTTTCGATGCTATAGAATTAATTTACCATTATTTTATCCAATGACTGCTTAACTTGCATATATTGTGATGGTACATAATCCCTGAGGACCCATTTATAAAATACTACTTTAGTCTTCTTTTTAGAAAACATGTATATCCCGTGACTTTATGCTATTAATAAATAACTAAAGGTAGTATTAATTAGTTGGATCAGATTAAAAAGGTAAAGTTGCGTATTCGGATTAGAACTGAAAAATTAACATGGTTACCAGAAGTTTTTTTTTCGCCTTGATCTGCTGCAAACTTGTAGTTGATTAGATTTTTAGTGAAATTTATTCTACAAATGGACCTCAAGTGGGTGCCAAAACAATTGACACTGATACATAATGTGTTGGCGCCAGGCAGATTAGCATCGGGTCTTGTGTGGCGATTGGCATGTGTAGAGGTTGGTGCCGAAATATGTGAGTGGTAATATTTATGTTACTAACTTTTCTCATGTATGTTTCTATAATATGAATAGAACGTACATTTGAATTTGATACAACACAGATATCTCAAATTAAATTTCATTGTGCTTTGAATTTGCTACTGTGCTATTTATACTATAGAAATATACTACTACTTAGCATAGCAAATTGGGAGGATAGCCGGCGCCAAGGTTATTCTGAAAGGTTAAAAACCTTGAGCCTGACCTTTGCACACGTCTTTCATCACACTGGCCAAGCTACCATACCACACGTGTCACTGGTTAGTGCCATCTTTGGCAAGGGCTCCAGCTCCTGGATCTTTTTATCGGTGAAGCTAGAGACAAATCATTTTCAATTTGCATGAATTATTCGGTGAATTTGCTTCAGAAAATACTCCCTCCGTCCCAAAAATATAAAAATATAAGAATCTAACACCAGATAAAACATTTTCTAGTATAACACCTGTCTAGATTTATTGTACTAGGAAATATTCTATCTGATCTTATGTTTTTATATTTTAGGACGGAGGGAGTATATTGGATTGGAGCTACGTTTTAAGAGCATAGCTCTTTTTTTTTAAGAGCGGACTAGCCATATTTTTCCAGATCCGTAACTTTATAATCATTTCAGATATAAAAGGTCTACCAAGCAAGCCTTAAGGATCTGGGATTATTAAAGGATTCATTTATAAAATAAGTTTTATAAAAAAATTAGAAAGTAACTTTTGTTAACTGTTGTATTCTTTTTAGTGAGTAGATTTTTTTAAACATGTTTTCCGAACTGTTAAACGGTGTATTTTTTTATAAATATTTTCTACCTAAAAGTTCTTTAAAGAAAGTCAAATAAATATATTTTTTAAATTGTAATAATTAATGTCCAATTAATCATATGCTAATGAGTCGTCTTGTTTTACATGTAATTCAAATGCTCAAGTCAGTAGGTTGTTCGAAGTAAGCCTTAGTTACTTTGTTTATTTATTATTTTTGTACGACCAATAGTTGATTTTAGAGATTCTGGATTTTGGTTTGAGAAAGACAAGTACTATATACAACTTTTGTAATCTGTTGAGAGAAACAACGGTTATACATACTCTCATCAACTATAGAAAAAAATTATGCCTTTATGGTGGTGCTCTAAGTATTTCTTGTTTTTATTTAAGCTATAATTTTGTAATTCGCAACGATTTCTTCTACAATCTTTGTAACAATTAATTTTAGCTTTACAAAAGTCAGAATGGATTTCATTATCTTTTAAAAAAAATACTCCTATATTTCACGGGATATATGTCTCTCTTCCGAAAAGAAGACTAAAAGTGCAGTAGTGGAGCATACTTCTCACTTGACAAGAAAAACGACGTGATTTGGATCGAGCTGCTTTTTGCTACTGCTAGTTTCTCCGCCTCTCAAGTCTCCAAAAAACTCTGATGGCTCGCGCTAGCCCCGGCCCACATGTTCCTCGTCGCCCGCCGGTGAGAAGCGTGCGTGTAAAAAGCAACGGCGGCTAGCGCTGCGCACGGCGTAGCTTTCGCGTGGCGCAGGATTGTCAACAAAAAGAAAAACATAGTTTTGGGGGCGATGGACATGGACGACCATGGGATGGACACGGCGCGCCGGCCAATCCGATCATATCCAAATCTCAATCCATCAAAGGATTGATCGATGGGCCGATCGATCGATCGATGGACATAGACCGGGTAGTTGTTCGTTGCGTGGAGAAAGATCGATCGGGGTCGGTGGGCGCGCTCTGGTGGCGACGCGGACCCGCCGCGCGCTGCGCCCCCTGGCCGTCAAATCGGGTTGGGCGGGGCCATCCATCCATCCGCCATCGCGGGGGAAGGGAAGCCGTACGTAACGCGCTTGTGTTGTGTTGTGCGCGTGCGCCTCCGGGAAGATTGTCGTGGGTGACGCGCGGCGTGCGGGTGCGTGATGCCATCCCCGTGCGTGGCGGTGTCGCGCCGCCGTCTCGTCGAAGCATAGGCTGCATAGCATAGTACTACCTCTATACGACGCCGTTGACTTTTTCCAACGTTTGACCATTCGTCTTATTCAAAAAATTTATATAATTATCATTTATTTTATTGTGATTTGATTCGTCATCAAATATTCTTTAAGCATGACATAAATATTTTCATATTCGCACTAAAATTTTGAATAAAACGAATAGTCAAACGTTGATCGAAAAGTTAACGGTGTCATATATTAAAATACGAAAGGGTACAGTAGGACTAGCTGGTCGCGAATTTATCCTATTCGATCAGCCACCGTCAGTTTGAGAACAAGATACCAAAGGGTGAGGAGATTAAAGCCTGGATCGACTGGTAGAGTGCATCGCATATATTCCTACCTATGTTGATCTTTTCACTAAGCGAGTTTTTGCAATGTGAGTTTTTGCAATGTCTTGGTTGAAACATAGGCTAGGCAAGCATACCACATTCATCTTTATTAATAAAAAAAGGGCAAAACGCGGACGTCATCCGCCTCCAATTCTACCATGTACTAGTAAGAGGAAGTTTAACAGTATAGTCAACTGCTGATTACAAATCATCTATAGTCAATTTAATAATTAATTTATAATAGTTACCTATAAATATGTACTACACAATTAATATTTGGTCCCACATGTCATATACATATGTATTTTGGAGTCTGTGCTGCAACTGGCTACAAATCAGTAGCCCGCTACTCTTCTCTCTCCTTTTTATTTTCTTGAAATGTGTCTATAGCTGGCTTATAGCCTGCTATTGTACCTACTCTAAAGGGTGTGTTCGATACCAGGAGTTCCCAACTCTCCCCTCTCGTTTTCCGCGCGCACGCTTTTCAAACTGCTAAACGGTGTATATTTTGCAAAAAAAAGTTTATATACGAAAGTTGCTTAAAAAATCATATTGATCCATTTTTTTAAAAAATAGCTAATACTTAATTAATCACGTGCTAATGGACCGCTACGTTTTCCATGCGTAGGTGATGGGTTCCCAACACCCACCACCCAACACCTAACACAGCCTGAGTCCTTTAAAAAACCACCAACAAGAAAAAAAAAAGCTCCGTAGAAAACTGAAGAACTGCTATGAACACTACTATAGAAGTGGTTTTTGCAGACGACCAAAATCTATTTTTTAAGCGGTTAAGCGGCTCGCATCTTGCTAGGTGTCTGTGAAAATAGAGGTTATCGTGAGTGGGTTGCCCAGCCGTATAGGAAAATCGATTATTACTAAGACAGCTGTTTGGAAAAATGAATTTTCCACATTTTGAATTTTCAGGCACCAGAACTAAATCCAAAATTTTTTTTGAATTTTAGTACGCATCCTTACACATTTGCACACCTAAGTCACAAGCAACATCTTTTTTTTTTTAGTAAATTTCACAAACTACATGTTTTATAGTACAAGTTGCAGAAAAACACACACATTTTGACACTTGGCATTTAAGTACATATATTTTGGTAGTTTAGTTTAACAAAACCACACTATCGATAAATGGATTCACCCGTGAGATGACGTGGTTGTTCCATCTAGGATGAGAATGTGGCATCCTATTAATTTTCGTGCGATGGCTAGTAATAGGATGCCATATCCTCGTCCTAGGTGAAACAACCACATCATTTCGCGGGTGAATCCATTCATCGATAGTGTGGTCTTGTAAAACTACACTACCAAAATATATGTACTTAAGTGCCAAGTGTCAAAGTGTGTGTGGTTTTCTGTAACTTGGACCACAAAACGTGTAGTTTTGTGAAATTTACTCTCTTTTTTTTTGGTTGAAATACACACAAGTGGTATAGACTATGGAGGATCAAACTCAATACCTAGTCCACACACATCCATCCTTACCACCACACCATCCAGTACTTACTGTTTGAAATTATGATGCTATTCTTTTTAACTTCACATACACAAAACTTGAAATGCTTATTTAGTTCTCTGAACATCTTGAATGAGAAGGTTTTCAATTATAAAGTTGAAGATTTAGTCGAGCGCTACAAAGTTATAGATCTTGTCAAGATATAAAACTTTAATATAAAGATTATCTTCATCTGACTTTATATGAAAAAGTTAGATATAGAAATGTGTTTTCTTTAATTTGATTTTCATGGGCGAGTGGCTTAAGTCGTCCGTCTACGAAAATCAAAAATCGATTTGCATATGTGCATGCTTAAGCCACTCATTTGCGAAAATGAGGTTGCGAGTGGCTCAAGTCACCCATATGCAAAAATTGCTTTTCAAAAGCACATGACGGGTGGCGTAAGTGTGCACATGCAAAAATCGATTTTTACATACGGGTCTAGACTGAAGACTCTCTCCGTATTTTCACAAACAGATCTTATTTCTTTTGACCCGCCTTAAAAAATAGTGAGGGTGTCTATGAAAATTATTTTTCTTCTAGTAGTGGGATAACTATTGGCCCATATAAAACTTTGAATCCTCAAAACCATGGCCCATCTTGCATTGACGTTGGAAAGGACGCAGGGGGGATGAACGTCCTGGTAGGTCACTGAAAGCCAAGACCTATAATATTGTCTGCCGAAGATGATCAAGATGAAAGGAAGAGATCGAGCTTTTTGTTGGGTCTTTTGTGCTGATGAATTGATAGTCCAATTTCCTTTGAAAATGAAACATATGGCAGTCACGTGCAACGGCTACCATCGTATGAGCTGAGTACTGGTGCTATTTTATAGTTAGGAAAAAAAATCCATATACCCCTATATTTTGAGCGTAAGTTCTAACACTCTAAACTTTGAAACTAGCATCTACTCTCATAGTCTCACTTTCACCTCTTTATCGTCATCTATTATCTCTCCACCTCTTTATCGTCATCTATTATCTCAGGAGAGAGATGGGGGCAGATGGCAGTATGGGAAATGGCACGATGCTAGTATGTCACCATAATACAATATAAATCATGAACCGAGAGACTGAAGTACAAATATGTCGTCTTAGTCATTAAACCCGCTTATTTGATCTTTTCCACATCAGTAAAACCACCTTAGGGGTTAGAGGTTACAGTACATAGATAATAAGGTATTTCGAGTTGTCGACGTTCACAGTGCCAAGCAGATTTCCACTAAAATTTTAGGGCTATATAGACATGTTCCTTCACACAAAATTCTAGCCAAGTTCGTTATAGTAAAGGTCAGGTAAGGTTGATTCATCAACCAAAGTTAAAATTTCAGACTTTACCAAATTTCACGCACACCAACAAATCCCCATTAGTTATCCAATAATTTGTAGAGAACTACAAGAACGCGCTGTAAGTAACTTGTCAAAACGATGCTAGATTTTTGTGCGTAATGGTAACTTGTCAAAACGATGCTAGATTTTTGTGCGTAATGGTTCTCTTTGTTCCATGGAGCGCATCTTAAACATATGGAATACAGAAAACGAAGTACATGGCCAGCTTTTGCACAATGCTCGACCCAAAATTATTGGGGAGGAAAGTAAACATAAACCGCCGAACTCATGGAACAGTGTCACCTTCAACAATCCTGCACTGTCCAATATAAGATGATGCAAAGGCACCAGAGAGAAGCAAAAACAGAAACAAGGTTTATTGGGCAGAACTCGAGGGCGTCAGCTCCGGAGTAACCTCCCGAGTAGCACCAATCATTGAATCGTGTTCCTCATCCTGGTGAGCAGACTTCTTGCGGAACAGCTTCTCAAATTCAGTCTTTTCAACAGGCTTGGCATTCTCAGCAGCATGGGCCTTTGCCAGAGTGGAATAGTTAGAAGCTGATTCTTTGATAAACGTAATCTCGTCATCAGTGAGCTTCCTCAGGAATTTGGCAGGGTTTCCTCCCCATACCTGAATCCAATATAACTAGTCAGCAAAGAACTCACTGAAATAAGACGATCAAACAAGAGCTACACAGCACATTCTTGTTGCGCCCATGCAGAAATGTCTAGGCATCTAAACCTACAAAATGTAACTGCTACCTAAATAGTGCAAAACAATGTATTTTCCACAAACTAGTTGAATCTTGGTACGCTAAACAGATGGTGATCATGTATTTGGTGTGCCTAATTGCAACAACAAATAGCCAATCAAGTGAAGCAAACTTTAGACGAGACCTGACTAACAATCAAAACTGAAAGTGAAGTAATAAAGAGAGTAATGCACAACCTCTCCACAGGGGATCCTTGTGTTCTGTCTTACAAGGGCTCCAGCAGCAACCATCCCATGCTTTTCCACGACAACACCATCTAACAGGGTCGCCCCCATACCAACAAATGCTTCGTCCTCAACAGTACATCCTTGTAATACAGCACTATGACCTGTGAAGTGGTATTTCAGAATGTATATGTCATCAGAACTTCACAATGATTGTTTTCATGAGTAACATCTTTGCAGGAAGATGTGCTCATGCCTATTCTTGTGCTAGGCAATGATAGAAACAGATCGTGACCATCTAAAATATGGAACCTAAATATTGCGAGAATATTGGATAAACAAATCATAAGAAGCACATGTGTAAGGCAAGAACCACGGATCATATTTACCTACTGTGACGTTATCCCCAATGATGGTTGGAAAGACTTTTCCACTAAGATTAGATTTTGCCACATGGACAAGAGAATTGTCTTGTATATTGGTCCCAGATCCAATTTGAACGTTGTTTGCATCCCCTGAAATTAAGTATGTCAAGATACTTGTTGACAACAAAAGTAACAACAATTGAAATACAGGATCATAGATAGATATTAAAAGCTTCAACAAATTATAGTATCATAGTTTAAAACGAGTGAATAAATTAGTTTGCATATCTCTGTTGTGCAGAGAATCTAACTCCATGGGCAAAAGTTGTCTTTATTGGCTGTACATGTCAAGACTGTTAATCTGTTATGTCTTAGTTTTCTTTGTAGGTATTGTAAGTATCACTGGGTAAACATGCCAGATAAGTAGCAATGTCACTTAAGTTAGCACTGGTAACAGAACCAGCTAGCTTGTTCTCGAGAGACAAATGCTGCATAGAGAAGACATGAGTTTGGGCAGTGATGAGAACATAAATCATCCCGTGTGATGGAAATATAGCTCTGTTAACACAATCAATGGCTTGTTTGTACAGAGAGGGGTCTAATATATAGTGACATATATCACTGCGATTTATCCACTTAATATTTTAAAAAATGTTAATGGTTTTCCCTTAGATAAACTGTAGTATTTCTTTTTGTCAGCCAAAAAAGGTAGCTGGGTCAAGATATTGCACAATTACTAACATACATTTAACACCAAAAACACCTAATACATTGCATAGAAGGCACATGGATACGTACATTTAACTGAAAGTATTATTTCAAATATAAATTTGCTACTGATAAACTAACTGCTATTCCTATGCCAACAGTTTGCTTGTTCACCTTACATCAACTGTTATGTATTCATGTGAACAATATAATTTGATTGTTTATAGTCAAAAACTCAAAAGAGATAATCTATAAATATATCTTGACAAAGTAAATAACATAGACTGATACCCTTGAACATTGACGAAAACATGACATCAATATTTTTTTGCATCCTAAATAATTTAGTTTGGCAAAGACAAACCAGAATACAGGAACAGTTCCACAGTACTTGTTACATGATTCTGCAAAATGATGCTAACTAAGATAAGAAAGCAAGAAGCACAAACCTCTTAAGACGCATCCATACCAAATTGAAGCTCCTTGTCCAACTTGAATATCACCAATGAGAGATGCACTTGGGGCAACAAATGCATCTCTGTGAACATGAGGGGTTTTGTCAAAGATGTTCATAAGTGTGCGATGCCTTGAGACTGTAATGCTCAAAAGGAAATCATATTAGCATTTCAATATGTTACTACAGAAGCAAACAGTTATCACTAATAACTTTGTTAGAATCCTAATGTTTCATATACTGTCTCATGCTCGTAGGCCCACTGGACTCCTTCCTATCTCATCCTGACTCTGTTTCTATAAGTATGTACTCACGCTTTGGTATCAATCTATAATGGCATTGAGTTATTCACGCCTTCAAAGTCAACCATGTGTAATACCGGTATTTGAATGACTGCTAATAGAAATGGCCTTTTAATCCCACTGGAATAGTATCATGATAATCTTATGGTAACAACCTCATGAATGTTACACAAAACTCATAAAGCGTAATGGCACACATCATACAATTTTAGGTCTTAATTTTGATAATTATACAGTTTGCAGAACACATGACATCCACAGATAGACAGAACCACCAAAATTAATATTATCAGCAATCAGGAAGGAGGCAATATTAAAATGCACAGCAAAAGCAGTAGCGTGAAGATGGTATGTACAGTCAAAACTGCGTGAGACTGTAAGGAACAAGTGACAGAAGCATAACAATTAGAATAGGTAAAATGCTACTAACATTTTTTTACTTACAAGGAGACATTTCAAGGGATCACTATAGAATGGCACAACCAACATGTTGATCTACTGAGTTTATAGTTGTAAAATCTTCCACCAGACTAAGACAAATTAACAACAAACAGAATACGACAGGGTCTCATAATATGCACATACGAGATTAAATATGATCAGGGAGTCAAACAGAAACTTAAAAAATCAGTTACATTTGAATCACTCTCAGAAATAGTAGTTTACACCAAGATGGTTTATGAAATTATAGTGCTTATTTTTAGGCTCAAACAATGCTTACATGGTACAGTAATACACAATTAAGAATCATATGAAAACATTGTTATCAAGCCAAATTCACCATTTATACTTTTTTGCTTCAATTGGGTATCTAAATGACTGTTTTAGGTTGGTTCTTCCATTTTCACTATGAATATAAGCCATCAAACACCAGTTTGTCACAAACATCAATAAACACTCACAACTACAGAGAATATAAAAAACAAATCATTATTTCTGCCCCATGTTAAGACAAGAGTTGCTCTGAACTCTCGAAACCCACCAGACCTCGTAAAATAAATCCTCACAAGCTAATAGGAACATGGTGGTTCTCAGCAGTGACAACAAAAACTTCAGCGATTAAACTCTCCTTCCAACCTCTTTCCGAGCACCAAATCATCACACGTAACCTTTAGCATCCTATTGAAATCATCCATGACAAAATTTAACATATCGCGGAGATTTTAACTTCTAGCTCTGGGGAACTAATCTCTTCTTTCAAAACCTTATACCCAGAGCATGATCAACAACAATATCTACGAATCTACTAATTCAGTTAACCCTCCATACTTCCAGCACCTATCGTGCATTGGACCTGTTCAAGTATCAGACAGCATCCACGAAACGATCTGTACACCAGGCAGCCTCTAGATTTCACAAACTACACTGAAACGAACATTGCAGGTCCATTTCAACTCAAACCAATGCACGATGATCTAACTGCGCAAAACCCTAGGACAGCCCAAGCCTGGCAGGGAACGTGTCCACAAACCACAACATTTCAGCGAATCGTCCCAAACCCTACCCACAGCAATCCCCCGATTCGCTCTCCCGTTTCCGGAGACACTCCAGGATCAAATCGACGCTACTCACAGAACCGCTATCGCGACGGGGGGAAGACCGGAGAGCGGATTGGAGGCACAGGGGCAGGGTTCTTACGCTGCTCGTGGAAGTAGTAGTTCCCCTGGAGGCGGCAGCCGAGGCGGTCGAGGGCCTGGCCGGTCTCCCGGATCCAGAACCCTACCGCGTAGAAGGCCTTCCCGAGGCCGGCCATCTCCTCCCCCACCCAGGCGGCGACGTCGGCGGCGGCGACGGCGGCGGCGCGCGGAATCGCGGGTGAATTTGCTGGCTCCCTGACCTTGCGAGATCTCGAGGAGTGGAGAGGAGAGGAGAGGAGGAGGGGATCGGGGACGACGAGGAGAGAGGCTGTGGAGTGGGGACACGGCCTCTCGCTGGGGTTTCCTCTACCACTCGAGCAATTGACCGTTTTGCCCCTCCCACTCTGGACAGCGACCCACTGGCCCATTTGCGGCCCAGTCAATATCCCGGCCCGCACTAATGTATGGGCCAGGATCTAGGCCCATCTAAACGAGGCCCACTGGTATGGTCCAGGAAGCCCACATCTCCTCCCTTTCTCTCTCCTGCAACTTTGCTCTGCTCCACTTCAGTGCTCCGTCGATCTCTCCTCCGCCGCCGGCAATGGCGTCTCCGCGGCGGCGCTCCCTGCCGCTGCCGCTCCTCCTCCTCGTCTTCCCGGTCTCCCTCTTCGTCGTCCTTCTCCTCCACCACCGCTCCTCGATCCCCGCGGCGGAGCTCCTCTCCGGCCCCGGGCCGGACCCGCGCCGCTTCTCCCTCCTCATCAAGGTCCTCGCCTACGACCGCCCGGGGCCGCTCCGCCGCTGCCTCCGCTCGCTCGCAGCGGCGGACTACGCCGGGGACCGCGTGGCGCTCCACGTCCTCGTCGACCACCCGCGCCCCAACGCATCCCTCGATGCGTCGCGCGAGATCCTCGCCGAGGCCGACGCCCTCCGGTGGCCGCACGGGGAGAAGCGCGTGCACTACCGCGCCGCCAACGCGGGGCTCCAGGCGCAGTGGATCGAGGCGTGGTGGCCCGGCTCCGACGACGAGTTCGCCTTCGTCGTCGAGGACGACCTCGAGGTGTCGCCGCTCTACTATCGGTTCCTCAAGCGGCTGGTCATGGCGTACTACTACGACCGCGAGAACTACAGCCCCTACGTGTTCGGCGCGTCGCTGCAGCGCCCCCGGTTTGTCGCAGGTGAGAGCTACTTTGAATGATTTGTATCTTGTAGGCTGTAATTCACTGCATATATTGTTAGGATTTGTAAGAATAGTGCAATGTGTAAGATAGAAATCGTGCTTTGGAGATCCTTGGAGCTCCCCCAGGTCGAAACTAGACGTCTGAACATCTAAAAGTTGATAGCCATTTTGGATCAGACCCTGAGTGCTGAAATTGGGAGCATCACATCAGCTAGTAGTAGAGAGTTTGAGAACAATTTAGTCGAGCGAGATTAAACTAGATGGCACCCTCCTAGTTTAATTGTTTGCTGCCTTCTCATGTATCGGTTATAAAAAATGGGTATGGACAACCTAACAGTTTCTTGTGGTGGTGATTGATGCATGCCTAAAGCTTGCCTTGAACTTGAAGCATTGGTACAATAATCTGTGAACAGTTTGAACCAATTATCTCCTATCTGCTAGGACTAGATTTAGTCTGGCAATGTTAATCGGTTTGTTTATATTGTCTATATCTGGGTTTCATATGGTTGAGATTGGTAATGGAGATGTGGTCGTGACCCCTAGTTGTACTTTGTGTAGTACCACTGCTGCTTCTGACTATATTTGATTTCTTGTAATCATGTCCATTCTCATTTACCAACAAGATCAGGGAAGCACTTTAGATGTAGTCTAGAATGAAATGGGGTTTCTAGGGACAAATAGTGGCAGCAATTTCAGAATAATCTAGCATAAGAAATTTTATGTTCATTACAATTTAAACATTTGGGTTGCGCTGGCTGTGGTCCTTGGACACAGAGCGATGCTAAATTAACCTTTAGTTGTGCTGAGCCATAATGAAATATGATGTTCGAGTACAAAATAATATGAGCTGGTGCTGCCATTCCAGACCATCATTCTGTTGTAGCATATTCTTTGGTAGATGAGTAAAGGTTGCACTCCTGGTGATATGCTTTTCATCTTGCTGTGTTGGTCAGGGCAGTATTCAGAAAGTGTGGCTAACCTGCCTTGGGGGCTCTTGTGCTGCTATTTTAGTGTCCTATTGTCTAATTTTATGTAGTATGCTTGCTAATTTCTTGGAGTTCACTGGTCAATTTCGTCGTAAACGATGTCTAGGCTCCCCAAGGCACTAGGTGTTGGCCCTATCATTCCTCTAAAGTCTAGCATCTTCTTGAACCATGTGTCAGGGAAGATATTGGAATGATAGGCTTCTGTAGATTGTACTTTATTTATTTCTTGTTGCAAAACAACCTCCACTCTCCTACATGTAGATACCAAAGACTTATAGTAATGTATCCTAACAAAGTATAAAATCTGTAAATAGAGCACCATATTACCTCTGAACCTGTAACTTGTTTTGTTGATGAAATATTTGTCTCATTAACTTCTAATGAGAATTTATGCATTCTTAACTAAAACAAATTATAACTTTTAACCGGTTCTGAACTCTTCGTTAAAAAGTTGAAGTTTCAAACTCTCAACCACAGAACCTTTCAACTAAGGATTTGAAAATCTACCTCCAATTTGGCAATTGGCATGACCACATGAGACTTCCAGTCCAAACTTTCAAAAAAGTATGGGGAAAAATGCAACTCTGATTCACCTGGACAATCTCATGCATTTAAATCTGTCATTTGGCAAAGTCACACAGTGGTCGATGGTGTCGTCTTGAATGGTACTGCTTGGGGTGAACGGTGAAGCCATTAGTCATTTGCTGTAACAGTGCAGTTTGTAGGTGACAATGGCATGTTGTGGCAGCCAAAATCAGGGTTTTAGTAAGATAGAACAAAGAGACCACCTGAGGAAGAAATATGATGTCTGGCAAGTCCCGCCAATGATGGGTTCGCATTGGCAGCTCCGGTGCTTGGGTAGGCTATGGCCTATGGAGACACTTGGCTGCAGCAACAATGAGGAGAGAAGAGAGAGTACATGATGCAAAAGCTTGCACAAAAGAAGGGGAAAAAGAATATGTGTATGGCTGGCTGTTCCATGTCTTGCATGATGTGAAATCCTGTGGTAGTTCAAGGGTTAATTGCTTGTCATAGCAATTGGTACCTGTAGATTGTAGATTAGCATTTTTAATTAACTTTCTTGTGTGAAATATAGTGTTGTCACACTTTAAGTTAAATTTGTAGTAATTATATTTTTTTCCTGTGATTTTTATCCTCCTATTTTTACAATCAAGTTACTAGGAACTCGAGTGGAATTTGCTAGTGAGCATAATTTATGGAAGCTTGGTGAGGATTATTGGGTTGGTATTTACATTAACTTTGATTCTTTGAACAAGATCCTTGCTGAATTGCCTTCATCCAAGCAATGGCTAAATTTTATTTTTGGTATCTACAGCATTCATGTTAATTAAATATTACTACTGCTGCTTGCAATATTCAATGTTAACCAGTTGAGCTTGAAATAAATAGGTAAACATGGAAACAAGATACAGCTGGATAGTGAAACTCACCTTTTCTTGTACCAGATGGTTGGTACCTGGGGCCAACTTCTCTTCCCAAAACCATGGAAAGAATTTCGATTATGGTATGATGAACACAAATCTAAAGGAATCAAACCTATTCTTGAAGGCATGGTAAGAAAACTACCGGATTACATAAGCAGTGTCATATTTTTAGTTTGTTATAGTGGAAAAAATATTATCTGTTGAATATGTTTTTATCTAGAATAACATCTGAAATCGACATGTTGTCAATTTCCATAATGTTTTATTCCACACTTATCGTTTGCAGAAAACTACAGGGTGGTATAAAAAGATGGGGGAGAGAATATGGACCCCTTGGTTCATTAAGTTTGTCCACTCCTGTGGATACTTCAACTTCTACACGAACTTCCTGAAGGAAAGGGCCCTCAGCGTCTCTCATAGGGATGCAGGTGTGAACTATGGAAGGAGTGTTGGACCAGATTCTACGTTGTTAGATGGGAAGAATCTGGATTTCAATCTATGGGAATTGCAGCCTCTAAACAAGCTAAAATGGTACGATTTCTGCTTTGCTGAAGTTCTTCCCGGAAGAGTCATTAGGAAATTCAGTGAACTTGGTTCTGTGCTCAAGTCGGTGCAATTAGAAAACAATGTTGTGCTGATAAGTCTATACTCACTAGAACAGAGAATTGCAAGAAACTTGATTTGCTATCTTGAGAAGTCAGGGATGCGGAACTACATTTTCCTTGTTGACAATACAGAATTTCTGGATGACCTTGCTCATAGAGGACATCCTGTCATTGATGCTATCAGTTTGCTCCAGAGCATCAAAATGAGTAGTTCTATATACTCAGATGACTTTGTTAAGGAAATAGTGGTCAAAGCTTATGTGATAAAAAATTGCTTGGACCTGGGCTACAATCTTTGGGTATTAAATGGGAATACAATTTCTCTTGGCAGTAAGTTAAATGAGCCATCAGATCAATCAGTTGATTTCTTTGCTGCAGAATCTGTAGATTTGATGTTTCTGAGGGGCTCACAGAGCTCTAAAAAAACTTGGAATGAACTTGATATATTGAGAATGGCTGATGGGATGATGTCTTCAAAAAGCGGCTTTTCTTCTTCTCTTGAGCATAAGAATTTTGTCCGCGTGCTCACTGGAGTGTTGGGAAACAATGGTGCTGTGAGGCTGGGAAAACTGGATGAAGAAATTATGGCTGTTGAATTAGGGCCTAACACCTCAAACAGATCATTGTCAGAAGGTCACTGTAAAGTCTTATTCTGGTCTCATAGTATGACTTCAGATTCAGTTCAAAGTCAACTTGAAAATAGAGGTTTATGGTTAATTGACTCAGATTCATCTTGTAGTGCTGTTGTTTGTGGCCAAAAACAGAAGTAATATTGTTTGTTGTTGCAAATGTTCTTTTGTTAAACAATGGCAACATTAACGGGATCTAAGCCAAGGTAACTCAAAGGTATTATGAGAGAGGTGAACCTGCCCTGGGAACTTACCCAAGGAAACAGTGATAGCATTCTTCTTTGATGTCATTTTGGATCATCCTCATGGTATTCAATGCAGATTTTTGCCAGAAAATATTGATTACAGTGGAGTTTTTGTGAGACCACATTTGTTTTGTAGCTCTGCTCTGGTACAGATTATATGGTATCCACGGGTATGAACTCCATTAAGTCTTCCACGGGTATGAGCACTCGGTGTGTGTGCTGTCTTGCAGTCTTGCTGATGAGGGGGAACTATTCAGTTAGCTATGTTTGGCTGCGAATTCAACTCATTAATATGGTTTTGGAGATAATTTTCTCTGGTATGCTCCACGTGGATAGCAGCATTCCAACCACAACCTGACAGTCCTCAGATCATTGGATGCTAACTTGGTATGCTTTTTCTGTCCAAAGTAACAGTGAATTCTCTGTTCTAAACATGTACTATCAATGTTGTCTGTATTTAAGTCATTCAAATTGTGGACAACTGTGGGGTAAATTTTACTGAGATTTGCACAGATAGATAATTTTCTCTCTTTTTTTCATTTGGTCAATAGAAGTAAGTTTGTCTACACTGTTACAATTTCCAATGCAAGGTTAACTATGAGGTTTTTGTTCCGAGGTAGCAGTATGTATCAGATATTCAGAGCAGTTCTACTGCAACAGGGTTCAACAAACCTTATACAGAAACAGATGTAGAAAGTGTGTATCTGAAGAAAAAGGTGGCAGATATGGTTGTTGGTGCACATCTTTCACTGGCAGAAGCGATATTAAGTCACTGGCAGAAGCAATATCAGCAAGGTAACGAAAGGATTCTCAACTGTAAAGTGGTTAGACAAATTTGACAGATCGTTGGAAATTTGTGGAACGATCAATAAAAGAGTGGCATCACTGAGAGGAGATTTCCCAACCAAAGTTGACAATTCCTAGTAACACAATGTTATTCCACTTAAACAAGGTGAGATTATCTATCACTGGATCAAACTTAGAATGTAAGGTAAGCTTGCAGTTGTGACAAAGTGGAGCCTGGAAAATGACATCCAAATTGCCCCAAGATGCATCCTTGCATATAATAAAATGAAAACGTATGGTGTCATTGCATAATGAGATGAGCATATGAGCCTGATGTCTGCTCTGCAAACCACCTTACTCCCATGAATAGGGGCCAGTTGCAGTCAACGGCTCAATCATGTTTAGTGACCAATCTAGCAGCTTGCTATGCCTATTGCATAGAGACATGTTAGGTAGCATCTCAACACAAAATTTGGAAGCACCTAATAGGTAGTATTAGGCGTATATTTCTTCATGCATTAGGATCTCCAACGGAGCATTTCTGCTATTAGCTACTCTGTTTCTCAAAGATATTCATTCATTGCCTTTATCCCTTTAATTTTCTCTTAATTAAGGTATATATAACTGATTAGCAGGTTCACTATAGCTACTAGATTCTGGCATCCTGTTCATGATTAACCTCTAACGTACTCTCACACTGTAGGCTGTAGCACCATTAGTACACTGCAATACGGATCATCAAATAATTAGTGTCGTAAAGTGTACTCGCTGATGATCTCGACATTTGTTGTTGTAAGCAGTGTCCTTTTCGTGACAGCTGGTGTCCTTTTTATTTTTATTTTTCCTATTAAGGGGAACAGCTGTTTTCTTCATCATCCTCTAAAAAGGACATGGCAACTAATTAGGTCTACCAGACAACGTGAACAAGCGAGAAATCTCTATTTGCAAGTTGTTATTACTAATCTTACCACCCTTAGAATTAATTAATAAGCATGTGCTTTGTCCTCTTCTGGGCATACTGTCACTCACTGATGACACTTCTGAGCAGACTGGCACCGATAACAGGAGCGAGCAAACGGTGATCGGTAGAATAAGCTGCTGGAGGAGGTGTAAAACCAAACCCATGTGCCCGTGCCTGGCATGTTCATTCAATCATTCTTGGCACTTGCTGAACACAAAATTTGCTGTAAAAACTAGAATTGCTACAGACCTACAGTTAGCATCCGATCTAAAGGCCGTGTTTAGTTGCAAATTTTTTCTTCCAACTTTCAATTTTTCCATCACATCAAAATTTTCCTACATACATAAACTTTCAACTTTTCCGTCACATCATTTCAATTTCAACCAAACTTTCAATTTTGACGTGAACTAAACACACCTTAAGTTCTTAACGCTCATGATACGGATTGGACAGCCACAGCAGCTATTGCACAAAGAAACCATTTGGCGATCTCTGCATGTTGAGGTAGAAAAAAGAAGTGAACCTTCCAGTGTTGCCAGCTTGAGTCATTTCTGCATCTCAAAGCAAGGCGCTAAAGGAGCATCTATACTCCACCGCAGTTCACAGCCATATTGCCACGACAGCGTCCAGTTCTCTTCTCTACACCATTTTTGTCCTCTTGGGATGCAGCGTTGAGTTATGCATATATTGACAACTGATCACTGGGTGGGGCATTCACGAGAGCCGTGAAAAATATCAGCGATGTCGGCAGGCGAACGCAACGCAACCCCTCCTGGGCCATTTTTTCTCTGGCTCCAGTCCAGATTGCGTGCTTAGCCAGCGGCAGCGCGCACCGGTTGATTGGGTGGTGGGTGGGTTGCGCCTTTCAATCCGATGCGGAAGCACCAGATCGATCGGTTTGCGTTGCGATCCGTTTTTCTTTTTTTCCCTCAGCCGCTACGGCGGCGCGGCGTCTACTCGCCGTGAATGGATTGCTTCTTTTTTGCCATAAATTCAAGGGTGGTGAGTGGTGACATGTCTGTTTGTTGCGGTGGTCGCGCTGCGCCCACAGCAGGAAAACGGTCATAGCAGTCCTACGAAAAGGATTCTCAGTTGAAAAAAAAATGCATATTTAGGTTTTGTTTGGCTAGATGTTGAGTTCAGAGTTCTTATCCATGTTAGATTTCAATTGAAGGGATTTAGACTAATATGTCTTAATAGAAAAAAAAGAATCGAAATGGTTCATTCAAATGTTATTAATGTAATTCTAAATCTCGATATCGTTTTAAAAAGTCTTAGATATAGAGTTGGACTAAATGAGATCACAGTTTAATTATTTAAGTAGCGATTGCGATACACCAAAGAAGTTAAAAGAAATTATATTGGCTAAAATAGAAAAGGATACTACTACTTCTACAAAAACGATGTTCAATTGGTCCCTCTATTGGTGGAGAAACATCTTTAGCCGGTCAGCCAAAATTCACAATAGTCCCAATTACAATAAAAACCGGGACTAAAGATATCTTTACTTTTGAACAGGGACTAAAGATATCTTTACTTTTGAACCAAAAGGTTAGAGTTTTTTTTTTATCTTTAGTCCCGGTAAAAGATCTATTTTTAGTCTCGGTTGGTAACACCAACCGGAATAAAAAGATCGGCATGCGCAACATAGGTGGTGGAGAGTACTAGGCCAGATCGAGGAAGAGGAGGAGCGGTTAATATATTATATCTCCTCATTGTCCTTATCTCTTCCTCCTCCCATATTTCTTCCTCTTTCTCCTCCTCTCCTTTTAACTTCTCTCCTCTAACTCCTATCCTCCTTTTCCTCTTTCTCCTCTAACTTCCAAGCGCCGGCTGGCGGAGGGCCTGGTGGCCGGCGGCCTTGCGGCGGCGCGGAGGCCCGGGCGGCGTGGCGGAGGGCCGCGCGGCGGCCGGCGCGGCAGCGGCAACGCCTTTTTTTTTCTTCTTTTTAGAATTTGTGATTCGGATCTATGTATTTGAATTGTGTGTGATGTGAATGTGATGTATCTCTGATGAATTTTGTAAAAGTTGTGATGTATCTGATGTATCGATTTGGGGAGTTGAGGATTTGAGTATTTAGGGATAATTTATTTGGGATTTTGGAATGGGGATGGGGTGAAATCAATATATTAAAAACAATGAAGAAAATAAAAAAATAATGGAGCAATCGGATCTAGCTAGCCTAGTTCTATCTTTAGTCCCGGTTAGTGTTATTAACCGAGACTAAAAATAGATTTTTATTTCTGGTTTTTTCACCCAGTACTAAAGATAGTGATCTTTGCTCCTAGATTGATAGTCCCGGTTTTTAAACCGGAACTAAGGGTTACGAACCGGGAGCAAAGCCCCTTTCTCCACCAGTGCTCGGCAGCAACAGCGGAACGTGAGGCGGCGGCCCCTGTGCGGTTGCATTTGCCATTGCATCGGTCACACGACACGACGCCCTCTCTTACACCGGTCACATGTCGGGACTCTGATCGGATCCTGCGTTTCCGGAGCATTCAGATCTCGGTGCGTCGTCTCGTCTGCTTTGTGTGGTCCGTCCGGGCGGCGTCAGTGCACAGGGCAAAAACAAGGGACACAACTCGCATCTAGGGAGTCTAGAGGCTATCATGATTAATAGCTTGCCGGAGCCGGAGCACAGACCGATCTCGCTGCTTGATAATAAGGGCATATTTGGTACAGTTTCAACTCCTAAATATAACTCCAGGAGTTGAGTTTGGAGTGGAGTTGTGAAGCTGCCTAAACCCAGCTTCACAACTCTAGTACATTTTGTGAGAGAGCTCCATCTAACTCCTTTTTCAATTTTAGTGGAGCTGAAACTGTTTGGCTAAGCTCAGCTCTGGAAAATACCAAACAAACCTTAAAAGTGATGACGGCGGTGGATCCGGAAACGGAGACGAAAATGACCGGGCGTCCCATGTTCCGTATACTGTCCAGACTCATTTAGTATGCTCAAACAGTGCACTAATTATCAATCAGACAGTACTGTATTCTAACACTTATTAAGATCGATCGCAAGATTAGGCCGAATGCCATGTGCTCCATGCAAGCGTAACGTGGACATGGCCTTGAGGCCTTGAAGAAATGCTAGCTTTTGTTTACAGTAGCAGTGCACTGAACAGTGGCATTCCGTATAAGGTTGTTGCTTAATTCACTCGCTCGACATTAATGCCGTGGCCTTATTAAGCAGTGTTTGACCACGTACTAAACCTATCATCAAGCGTTGAGCAAGTACTTGCAGTTTTTAATATTGACCACCGGCAAAAAAACCATCAAATCCTCTGCTGGAGTGGAATCAAGAATTTAGCTCTAGAAATTGGGTCTGAAGTGGAGTTGTGGAGCTACATAAACTCAGCTCTATCTCTTTAGTTCATTTTATGAGAGAGTTTCACACAGCTCCACTCTTATTTTAGGTGGAGCTGAAACTGTCTGGCTGAGCTCCAACTCCAGAAGAGATAGAGCTGAAGTTGTGCCAAACAGACCCTTATTCAACCGCTCCGTTTGCCGCGTGCAATTGCATAGAGCCAGGCAGGCATGATGAACCATATGGAGGAGTATTGAAGTGAGGTGTACGCAGTGGTGAGCTGCCAGCAAATCAGTAGCTGACCTGCTTTTTTTCTTCCTTTTTTTTGCATCGTCCATGCATGTGAGCTGCTCGTGGCCTGCTTGTCACGGGAGACCCCGAGCTACATGGGGGAAGGCTGCAGATTTGCCACATGCTGCGTCGTCGCCGGATCATCACACTTCACACAGTTTTCACAAGCAACGACGCAGAGACGAGATGCCTGCACTAAACATCACGCAAAGGCAGGAGGAAGACGACGGTGACTCGATCGGTGATCCGAGAGCGCCAAGCTCCACGTACTGCTGTGCCATTGCCCATTGCTAGGATGTTATTGTGCTAGTGTCGCACATCAGATCAGATAAGGAAACTCTGCAATCGACTACACCATGCCTTTAGTGATAAAGGTCTTGTTCTTTTCTCTAACAAAAAGTTGAATAAAGATAAAGATTTCCGTGCCACGTTTTTCAATATGAAATGGTGTGTTTCGTGCGAAAACTTTCTATGTGAAAGTTGCTTCTAAAATATCATATTAATCTATTTTTCAATTTTGTAATAATTAAAACTTAATCAATCATATGTTAATATCATCTCTTTTTACGTAAAAAAACTTATTTTTTATCTTAATCTTTATCTTTAGGAGAAAAGAACACCACTAAAATCGCGGTGCAGTGGATTGCAGAAATTTTATTGGGTCTTCGCCATACCAAGTAAACTTGCTACTCACTGACAGGCGGTGGCTCAATCCGTATGAATCGTGAGCTATTAGCAGTAACTGTACAGCGAAGGACGTGAAAATGGAGACGATGAGATCCTGCTTTTGTGGCCGGCCTTCCACATGGCCCTATGCACATGGCCGTCACGGTAAGATGGAGAACGCATTTGACAATTTGTACTGCTTAATACTCCCAATTGCTAGTGTTTGGATTCATTCGATTCCTGTGGCAGGCTGGCAGCGCATGACACTGTCGCCGGCCGATAAATATATAAACTTTGGAGTTGGAGGGACTTGATCTACTTCTGAATGGTCAGTTATGTTGCTTGACTGCGATGATTAAGCCAAATGGATGCTTCTTCTATTCCCTGTATCCATCGCCATGTTTGTCACTTCGGAGTGGATGAATATGCCCTTGAACGAAAAGACCAATCTAACCTCTTTATTGTTTGCTCCTCGATAGGCAGGCTTATTATATATCTTATTCACCGAGGACATAATGAAAAGCCACAAGTAAATATATAAAGCTTTACGTACTCATATTTGACTCTAATTTTAAGTAGCTGATACGTAGGTCCGATATTTAACGGGTTCATAGGTTAGTGACCCATATCAAAGGATAGTGCTATACAAAAGACCCATCATGTAACTACCCATAAAGAGAGACAAAATGAAGTTTTTAAGGGTGTGTTTTATACTCTTTCTTTTCAATTTCTATATTCTAGTTTTCCATATGCATGTTTTTTTAAATTACTAAACGTTTCATCTTTTGCAACAAAACGACCTATAAGAAAGTTGATTTAAAAAATCATATACTCCATCCATTCCCAATACTCTATCCATTCTCGATTGATCATCATATAGTTTATTTCCATATGATCATTATACTAGTATTCATCCCTTAGGTTTATTCGTTATCTATGTTGCATGGGAGTAAATGGACATTGGTGCATCCGTGCCTGGAGGGAGTATGATCATTTGTGCTGCATTTGTGCATAGACATTGCACCATCCCAATCCCCACTATTTTCTAGCAAATAACAAACCAAGACATTGCATGTTGCAATGATGACGAGGGCGGGGAAAGGGAAGCTTGATGTGGATGACGTGACCCCGCTTCTCACCCTCGACGTGTTGGACTACGACGTGGAGCAGCTATAGGACGACGAGGGTGCTCAAGCTCAAACCAGTGGCAGCCAAAGCCGGACGAAGCAGACCGGGCGGATTGGGTGGTGGATGGTGGCCACGGTGGAGGGACAATGACAACGACACGCACAACTGCGGCTGGTTCAGTCAATCTAGACTTGATCAGTTTGCTACCAACGGAGAAAGAACGTGGGGGCGGGAGCGAATGAGAGAGTGGAACACCGGAATGGGGCTCACGATTGGCAAGCCAATTTGGCTGGCCAAATTGGCCAGCGAGCAGGCAAGTTTGACTAACTAGATGGCAAGGCTATTGCACCACATTTTCAGCAAAAATTATCAAATTTTGGCTTAGAGTGTCAAATAGCCATGCTGTTAGAGATGCTATAAGCCCCTAAAAATTTTATTTGAATAACCCTAAAACTTACAATAATGGATCCATTTGATGCTAATAGAGTACTTGCTCTCACACCAATGATCTTTTGCACTAGGTCTTGGCAATTGTCCATGTCCCCGTCTCCATCTCTAGTCGCCCTCCATCTAGGGTTGGCAATGAGTCAAATATATAGGTTTCGGGTAGAGCAAGAACATGCTCGACTCGAGACCCAAAACTCCTCGCCCAACCCATGTCAAATACTCATATCATGTGTAAAGATAGACCCCATGCCTATGCTCGTTGGGTACTAGTATCATTGGTTTTTCAACAACATGATGCAATATATATATATATATATATATATATATATATATATATATATATATATATATATATATATATATATATATATATATATATATATATATATATATATATATATATATATTGATATTGATATTGATATATACATGCTATCACAATTAATATCTATTACTTCTTCCGTCCCAAAATGTTGGCTAGTAAGTATAAAACCATAAACAATCAATGGTGCAAATTACAATCATTCATAAGTAGTGAGTGCATACCAACATCCATAATTCTACAACTAACCAATGTACAGATTATTTCATCACGGAATAAGAAAACAAATGACCAAGCCATTAATATGTATCACTTTGTGTATTTGCACATTCAAGTTTTAGTTGATCTTTGACACACAATCATCCAGAAAATCACGTATGTACATTTATATTCGGGTACCCATATGTTACCTATGAGCCTAATACTAGCTCGGCCAAGTTAGGCATACCCATGAACACAAAGGCCCCGTTTGGTAGGGCTCCAAACTCTAACTACTAACTCTAAACTCCAACTCCAATGGGAGCTAGCTCCTATAGGAGCTAGAGGTAGGTGTGAAAATGTTTGGCTAGATTAGTCAGCTCCATGCCACCACGTCCTGTGTTACCATTTCATCGAACACATGGGGTGCGTCCCGTTGTCCTGCCGCTGCCCGGCTAGCGCCGCTTGCCTCTGTCGACGCCGCCACCTGCATGTTGCCCTGCCGCTGGCGTCGCTCATCTCGTGCCCCATCGCCGCACGCCGCCGTGCAGCAATCGCCATCGGCCAGCCCATGTGCCCTGCCATCGTCGTCGTTCATGCCACGCCCCGCCGCCCGCGTGTTGCTCTACCAGACTACCACCGTTGATGCCGTTGTCGGTCATCCCATGCTTCGGCCTACCACCACCGCCGCTGCGTGCAACAGTCGCCATCGGCCAACCCGTGCGCCCTGCCGTCGTCGTCGTTCATCCTGCATCCCACCGCCCGCGTGCTGCTCTACCACCGCTGATGCCATCATCGGTCATCCTACGCTCCGGCCTGCCACCACAGACGCCACCGCCGGCCGCGCGTCGTCGCCGCCTGCCATGCGCCTGCTGTCGCTGCTGACGTCCGCCGCCGCCGCCACCGCCACAGCCGCAGCTAGGACTCGGGAGGAAGATGGGGGAGGAGTGAGAACAGGAGGAGATGAGGTGGTTAGGGGTAGTTCTGTAAATACACTAAAAAGTTAAAGGGCAGTGGGTCTTTTGGGGTGGAGTGGAGTTGTGGAGTAGCAAAAACCCAGCTCCATCCCTATAGTACAATTTTGTGGAGCAACTCTGCCAACTCCGCTTCAAAAAAATATAGAATCTATACCGTTTGGCACAACTCCAGCTCCAGGTAAGATGGAGTTGGGAGCTAGAGCTGTGCCAAACGGGGCCAAAATCTAACATATACCCATGGCCATTGGGGAGGGGTTGGGGGGGGGTGTTACCTGTGTGTATTCGGACCCACGGGTTAAATTGCCATACCTCCCAATCTCCTTCTCTAGCCATGTGGTGTTGTGCCATCCTAGCTTCTCAACCCTACCCATTAAGGTTACGATGTCGGCCACCATTCGCTAATCCCGCCACAGGGTATTTACCATTTCTATTGTTACCATTGCCACATGCCGCATTGGAATCGTGGTAGCCTCCCGGAGCAGGAATAGCCTCTTGTTGACCTTTTTTTCTGAGTAAATTTCATAAATATCCACACTTTATGGTCGAAAGTTATAAGAAACAATAAGTATTATGATGTGTGAAACGTAACCACAAGTTTTATGGTATAAATGTACCATAAAACCCAAACAAAATCTCAAATAATTTCAGTGTATAAAAAATATTTTTAAAGTAGTGAAAAGTTAAACCAACAATGTAAATTAAGAGAAATAGTGAATCACACTTCAGGGTATCTTTCATTGCTAGAGTTTTACTTTGGACCACTAGTAGTCCAATCTTTTTACTCTAGACTACTAACTCTACCTTTGTTCCTATCTGGGTCACCCCATACCACTTATTGAGCACATCAACGGTCTTGAGTACATGGTTAGAGAAAAGAGTCGAGATGGTCCAAAGTGCAACAAATATATGGCTCCGTGCCACCCGCAGCCGCCTTCGTGCCCGCTCGCATGGGGCCTCGGCTCCTCTCTCGCTGCCCACAACCGCCTTCGTGCCCGCCCGCCTGCGGCCTCGGCTCCTTGCCCGTCGCCCGCAGCCGCCTCCGTGCCCGCCCGCCTCTGGCCTCGGCTCCTCGCCCACCGCTCGCAGCCGCCTCCGCCCCTGCCCCCCACCCACCACCAGCCGCCAGCCGCGGCCTCGGCGCCCACCTCCGGCCTCGGCTCCTCGCCCGCCGTCGGCCTTGCCTCCGCGTCCGCTAGCCGCCGCCTCTGCTCAGAGAGAGAGAGAGAGAGAGAGAGAGAGCCGGGGGGGGGGGGTGGCAGAAGGAGAGAAAAAAATGTGAGGACAAGTGGGCCCCACCTGTTTTTATTTGTTTTTTTCTGACTGTATCGGCACGCGTGTACCACGTAAGCTGAAAACCGCTTCGAATCGAGTTAGGGTGGCAATTTATCCGGATTTAAGACTTTTGGGGTGTCAAATATTCGATATTATAGTTTAGGGGGGTAATCATACTACCGCAATAGTTGGGGGGTGTAATTCGTACTTTTTCCAATATAAAATTAGCTAGTCACAAGTGAAAAGACTAAACTAAGGGTGAGTTTGAATTAACATTTCCATTTGGCTACTACCTCATATCCCAGAACTACTAAACAATACCTTTTTCTTTTTGCAAAACTTTCTATACAAAATTTTATTTTAAATTAAATAAATATATTTTTTAAATTTATAATAGTTGATACTTAATTAATTATATGCTAAAGCCCAGTCAATTTGCCTTCTCGAACGAAGTTTACAGGTGGTGGCTAGCGGAGGCGGAGGCTAGCGGACGCGGAGGTAAGGTCGCCTCTGCTCTGGTAGCACAATGTGCAATTTACTTATTAAAAAAAATCAACAATTAGAAGTTACATATAAACTTTATATTATAACATTTTAAAGGAATGCATCCTCAATATGTGTAGGTATGGCGTTCTACACACTTTAGAACCATATTACTCGGGATTATATGCCACATTTATAATAAATGTGTTTTATGAGAACTTAGACAATAAAATGTAGAGTATGCGTTTTTTTTTTTTGAAATTTGCTCCATTTCCCCTTGTTTTTGTAGTTTCCTCATTTTTCTCAAATTCAACCCTTTCTCAGTTTCTGTTTTTTTTTTTGCTCTTGGTCATAAGCTGTGGACTGAGTGGTCGGTGACCGTCAATCCCACAGTGACAGGCTGACAGCGGTTCTCCCCCGAATCATCTCCCAGAGCAGGCAGAACCGCGCACAACGGAGGGCATTTACGTCATTCCACCCAAACCGTCCGCTCCAACCCGTTTCACCCCAAGGGCAACACGGTCATTTCCTCTGCCCCCCCGCAAGCGGCCAACCCGAAAAATTTCAAAATTCCCTCCTCCCAACGGGCCGTTTTCGAAAGCCGACGCGGCGCGGCCGTCCGATGGGCGCGATCCGACGGCCCGGGGCGCCGGGCGGGCGGCGTGGGAGGGAGCGCGCCTGGGCCGTCCGATCTGGCGATCCGGTGCCCTAGGCCCCGCGCCCACTATAAAGGTCGCCTCCTTTCTAAAGCCGCACCCTCGTGTTCCCCCATTTGCACACCCACCCCCCCCTTCACTCCTCTCCTCTTCGGCCGCTGCCCCGCTACTCGCTTCTCCGAGGTAATTACGACGGGATTTTGCTATCGTTTTGGTTGCCGGACCTGGGATTGTGTGGGGTTTTGGATCTGGTTCGTGGTTTTGCGGTGGATTTGGTTGGGGTCGTGGTGGATTTGAGGGATTTTTTGTTTTGAGGTTTCGTTTGCTCGTTCTGTGAGTATTCTTTTTGGGCGAGGTTGCGGATTTGTGAGGTGTTTTTAGGTTCTCACAGCAGGAGTTCGGGCTTTCTTTATGTTAGATCTGTTTTTTTGGTAGATTTTTAGTTGTTTTGCAGTCCACTCGGCTTATTTCGGAAGGTTTTATCTGTGACATTTTGGGATTTGCTTCTCGGATTTGCTCTCATCGAACGTGCTTTCACTGAGAACATATACTAGATTCGTTTCGGTTCCCGTTTTGCTGCCTTTTTGTTCAAATTTTGAGCTTGGATCTGTGTCCTGTTTTGAACTTTTTGCTCTCAAAATACCGGGGGATTTGAGCTTTTCAAAAGCAGATCTGGTCCTCCTTCCATTTCAAACCAATCCCCCATCGTTTTCTCGCACCTAACCGCGGAATCTCCTTCGATTTGCCTCCCTCCCACCCGCAGGCACCAACCGGCAGCCATGAGGGAGATCCTGCACATCCAGGGCGGGCAGTGTGGCAACCAGATCGGCTCCAAGTTCTGGGAGGTGGTCTGCGACGAGCACGGCATCGACCCCACCGGCCGCTACGTCGGCACCTCCGACCTCCAGCTCGAGCGCGTCAACGTCTACTACAATGAGGCCTCCTGCGGCCGCTTCGTGCCCCGCGCCGTGCTCATGGACCTCGAGCCGGGTACCATGGACAGCGTCCGCACCGGCCCCTATGGCCAGATCTTCCGCCCCGACAACTTCGTCTTCGGCCAGTCCGGCGCCGGCAACAACTGGGCCAAGGGGCACTACACCGAGGGCGCGGAGCTCATCGACTCTGTGCTCGATGTCGTCAGGAAGGAGGCTGAGAACTGCGACTGCCTCCAAGGTCGATTCCTTGCTCCACTGTTAAAATGTTGCTTGTTAATTATGTTCGCGTGATTCCCGTGATGCGTGTTAGTTCAGATCTGGGTGAAAATAGTTCCAGATTTGGTAGTGTCGGCTGCTTTTTTTTCTTTTCTTTTATAAGCATATAATTTATCATGTGATGCTTTAGCTTTTTAGTAGAGTATTTTATTTCCTGTAGTAGCTTTTTGTTAGCTAGTACGTGTCACCCTGATATAATGGAACTTTAATAATCTATAATGTAGATTCCAAAGTGCTAATTATTTAGTCTTTGCTAAACTTGTTGTGCGGTATTATTGACCATTGTGATTTACCCACCTTGTGCTGTTTACAGCGAGTGAGGTCTTTACTCTTGGTTTAGTGTTTGGTTTCTAATAAGACTACTTGTTGCTCCAGTGTAATTTTGTTGTCATGTAACATAAGTGCGGATAGTTTTAAGCTGGCAAACTTGATTGTTGTGGTTACAGTTTTTTATGTTTAAAGCTCTGTTCAAATGATTTAGCCTGGGATTGTTTTATTGTTGTCAGTCTCTTATTAAGCTGTAAATCTTATTGCTAGCTTGTTATTCTGAAATATGGAGTAGTTTTTAATCCTTGCCATAAAACCCTACCATGAAATCTATTTCAGCAATCCTATGGCTATTATGTTAGCTAGCACTGCATCACCTTATATATGTTTTGTCTTTTCTGTAATCAGGTTTCCAAGTTTGCCATTCCCTTGGAGGAGGCACTGGATCTGGAATGGGCACACTCCTGATCTCCAAGATCAGAGAGGAGTACCCTGACCGGATGATGCTCACATTTTCTGTCTTCCCTTCACCAAAGGTCTCAGACACAGTTGTTGAGCCTTACAATGCAACTCTCTCTGTCCATCAGTTGGTGGAGAATGCTGATGAGTGCATGGTTCTTGACAATGAGGCACTTTATGACATCTGCTTCCGCACCCTCAAGCTGACCACTCCTAGCTGTAAGTTAATTCTTACTCTGGTTCTAACTAGTGGCATATGCTGTTCAGATTTTCAGAGATGTATTTGGTAGCTTAGTTTCATTCCAATGTCAATGCTTGCTTTGGTAGATCCATGTATCTTGTGTGGATCTTGCTATCCATTATTTGCAGTCCAATTTGCATGGTCCCAAGCCCAGCATGATCTACCTTGCCTTGTTTAATTATGAGGCCAGTTACATCTGAATCCCCTTGCTGGTTCGGTGGTTTAATTTATTTGCACCCATCGTACAGATCAAGCATGTTTCCTGTACACATTATTGCATCATAATTCAGTAGCTGGCATGATAGTGCCACCTACTCCTACATAAGGGCATCAACTTTTCTTAGGAATGTTGTTGAGTGCATCATGTACTACTATCTTTATTTAACCATAATTATTTTTGATTCATGTTAAAAACTTGCATCTAGTTTCTGTCTGTACTACAGTCTCTGCCTGTAAAGTTGCTATAGTGTTTTTATCCTAGTTTGGCTAACCTAAATTTTTCATATGAACAGTTGGCGACCTGAACCACTTGATCAGTGCTACAATGAGTGGAGTTACTTGCTGCCTTCGCTTCCCTGGTCAATTGAACTCTGACCTCCGCAAGCTGGCCGTGAACTTGATCCCTTTCCCTCGCCTGCACTTCTTCATGGTGGGCTTTGCGCCACTCACCTCGCGTGGCTCGCAGCAGTATCGCGCCCTCACTGTCCCTGAGCTCACCCAGCAAATGTGGGACGCCAAGAACATGATGTGTGCCGCTGACCCGCGCCATGGCCGCTACCTCACGGCCTCCGCCATGTTCCGTGGCAAGATGAGCACCAAGGAGGTGGACGAGCAGATGATCAACGTCCAGAACAAGAACTCGTCCTACTTCGTCGAGTGGATCCCCAACAACGTGAAGTCCAGCGTGTGCGACATCCCGCCGCGCGGCCTCTCCATGGCGTCCACCTTCATCGGCAACTCCACCTCCATCCAGGAGATGTTCCGCCGCGTGAGCGAGCAGTTCACCGCCATGTTCAGGAGGAAGGCCTTCTTGCATTGGTACACCGGCGAGGGCATGGACGAGATGGAGTTCACCGAGGCCGAGAGCAACATGAACGACCTTGTCTCCGAGTACCAGCAGTACCAGGATGCCACCGCCGACGAGGAGGGCGACTACGAGGACGAAGAGGAGCAGGTCCCCGAAGACGAGTAATCTCGCCGGAGTTTCTCCTGGGATCCCATCTTGAGTGTCGCCTGTTGTGTCCTACCGTTTGGGCAATCTTTATTATTGTTTCGGTATGATGATGCTTAATTGGTTATGTGCTTTTGGGTAATGTAGTAGTAGTACAATGCTGTGTGGTCCGTAGCGCCGCTGATGCTACTGCCACTTTAATCCGTTTCACCTACCAGACCATGTTTGGATTCGTATGCTATCGCATATGTTTGGGGAGTGTATTGGATTCTTGTACTGGTTTTGATTGCTCCCGTTGCTGTCTCTTGTCTTGCTGCATCGATGAGAATCTTGCTGCTGCTTTGTTGCTGTCTGCCGTCTGCTGTTGAGTGGTGCTACACTGTGGTGATTGTCTCAAAACAGACTTGCAATCTCAAAGCTGGTCCCCGGTCTGCCGCTTGCGCACGCTACTTGTCCTTTTTATTCGTTGATGGACAGCAAGTTCTCCCATCCTCAAGCTGCTGCGTTCACGGTGGAGGCCCGTGCTAGGTTGTTTTTCCATCCTCCAAGCCGGCGTTCACGGGCTCACGGCGCAGGCCCTTGCTAGTTTTTTTTTTTACTTCAGGCCCTTGCTACTTGCCACAACGCTTGTAGTTGTAGCTGGCGCCGGGCCGCCGGCCAACTCCGCTCAGTCAGATCACTAGCGTCGGTTCTGGTGTGGCATTATTTTCTTACGTCGAAACTAGTACCGTGGCCCTATTTGGATCCATGGATCCATGGGTTATTTTTTAGCCATACCTCAAATAGCTCTAAATAGCTTAAAAGTTTTAAACAGGTGAGCTATTAGAGCATCTCCAACAGTCTCTCCAATTCTGACTCTCCAAATATCTATTTAGCCAACTCTCTATCTAATTTAGCAAATCAAATTCTTGTTTACTTCAATGACAAATAGGACCCATATGTCAGCCTCAACTAACCTTCTTCCATCTTTTTTTCCCCACACATACTACATCTCCTTTCTCCCTCCAGTACTACTACTCCCCCACTGGCACCCCTACCTCGTGCGGTGACGGCGGACGGCGCCTACCTCGGTGCGGCGACGGCGGACGGCGACGGCGACGACAACTTGCGTGCCGACGGGCGGAGGCGGAGGCGAGGCGGCGGGTGGCGGCTCAGCGAGAGGCGGGGCGGGCTGAGGCGGGGCGACGACTGCGGCGAGTGAAGGCCAGCGGCTGCGGCGAGCAAAGGCCACGGCGGGGCTGGTGGAGGCGGGGCAACGGCTTGCGACGGCTGCGGCGAGCGAAGGCTGCGGTTGCGACGAGCGGGGAAGGCGGGCTGTGGCGAACGGCGGGCGGCGGCGAGCAGCGGGGCGGGTGCCAGCGAGCGGCGGGGTGGGCGCCGTCTAAGCCTCCCGTAGTAGTGCTCCTCCTCGCCTCGCCTGGTTGCTGTGCTCGAGCTCTCAGCGTCCGTAGCAGTGCGCCGGCGTCGATGGGGGAGAGACGGATGCGAGAGAGAGAGAGAGGAGAGAGGGGGATGGAGGAGATTGGCTGTGGGGCCCACCAATGGCCAGGCAAATAGACTGGCCAAATTTAGCTAGTGAGGAGGAGGATTTGGCCAGCCAAATAGCTTGGCTAGTGAGGTAGAGAAACTGTTGGAGCATGTTTTTTTGATAGAATAGCCAAAATTTAACTTGGAGAGCCATTTGGCTAAGCTCTTGGAGATGCTCTTACAGGGCTATTTGGAAATAACCCACCCAAAAAACTATGCTCCTCAAGGAGTGCTAATTGGGGCTATTTCGGGTGAGGTCCACTGGAAAAGTGTCTTTTCTCTCCCTCTCTCTCCATGGGAAAGTGCATTAAATACCAAAATAGCTCTCAAAATAGCTCTTGGATCCAAACAACTTAGGTCTATTTTATTAAAGGGCTATCTTCTTGTGCTAAAAAATAACTCTCAAAATAACTCTTGGCTAGTTCTCTAAACAGAGCCTATGTCCTGTTGTTTTCCGATTAAATACATATTTTTATTTCGCTTTAGGTTAGCATATTTTTTATACTAAAATGTGTATTTTTTTATGAAAACTTACTATTTTTCGAGTATGTAATAATCAAAACTTTAAGGGTTGTTTGGTTGACATACCTACAATCCCACGTTGCCAAAGTGTGCCATACTTCTATGGCTAACATGGCTAATATGTGGCAAAAAAAATGAAGTCACACTTCAACCATAGAGCAAACTTGTCTCACTTTTATGTGCCAATGACATAGAACCTGTTGGCGGATGGCATGAGGCCCTTCAACCAAATCTGCCGAAATCCGTGGCGAAGGCTATGGAGCAAGAACGGCGTGAGGCGAAGAGTCGTACGAGTGCCTTGCTAGGCTAGAGGCGTCTCAGGCGAAGGGTGCAAGGCGAAGACTATCTGCTGAAGGAAGATGACTTCGCCATGGCAAGTTCGCCCCCGCGAGGCCCGAAGAAGCCTTTCTGGCCCGTCAAGCCTTGGGGCTATAGGGCCGGCGATCGCCAGACGGCCCATCAGGCGCCCATGAGCCCCTATAACATTATGTACCCTTGTAAATGTCCCTTTCGTAAGGGTAATAATGTAAATTCCCCTGTATAACCTAAACCCTAGTAGTAAGAACCTGTAATGGGGCTATAAATAGTCCCCTAGGGCCATGTAATGGGGGGATGGGAAAAAAAGGAAGAAATTCAAGATTCAATACACTTCGTTTTCTTCCAACCACTGTTGAGTAACCACGTCTTTCGACGTATGCAGTTGTCATTTCGACAACAGCTGGCGCCGACCGTGGGGACCTCCGAGCGAAACCACCGAGAGCGAATGCCACCGAAGAGGGTCGTGAAGGAGAAGGTTGCCAGGCGGAAGGAAAGCGATGCCGGACCGGACATGGCCGCCGAGGAAGGAGCAGAGCCTTCAGCGCCCGCGGCCGAAGATGGAGGAGGACAAGCGCCATCACAACCGCCTTCAGCCCCTGCAACCTCCGTGCAAGTGCCGAACGCGGCCGACGTGGCGAAGGCGGCTGCGGCGGCAAGGGCACTCCAGATTAAGGCGGAGATCCTTTCGACAAGCCAACTGGTGGTGCCCCAAGCCGCTCCATCGCAGCCGGCAGCGGCCCCAACTGCGCTCGCCGTTGTGCAGGCCCAAGTCAGCCCTGACCCCAAAGCACAAGCCGAAGCCGACATGGAATCTATGCGGCAAAACATGACACGGCTCCAAGACATGTTTCGCCAAATGCAAGAACAACAACAAGCATACGAGGCGGCAAGGCGGACCAAGGCCATGTCGGCTCCAATCCTTCAGTATTCGGCAGGTTATGTCCCACCTCAAGTCCATCCGCAAGTGACGACCCAGCCCTTTCGCCACAGGCCGCACAGGCGCCGGTGTACTTCGCCGGGCAGCAATCGGCCGCAGCAGTGCATTCGGCCCCTCACGTGCAACTGCAAGCTCAACCAGTCGCTGCCCAAGTACACCATCAACCACCTTGCCAAGCGCCACAAACAGTGGCGGAAGGGGCTTCGGCTCTGCAGGCGCAACTCCAAGCTTTCCTTCAGCAACTCAACCAACCCCACTGCATTTCAAGTGCAACCCCATCGGCCCACCCGGAGGGGAATACAAGTCAAGGTGCGCCTAATTGGTTGCCACCGATTCAGCCGGGCCTGGGAGTTTCGCCATGGAATCAAGGACCGCAGTTCGACTTCGTCAACGCTGCTCAGGCACCAACCGTTCGGCAGCAAGCTCCAACTCCAGGCTTCAGAACAAACCAAGCACCAATCCAAGCTGCCACGATGTGGTCGTAGCCAATTTTTGACCCATCCATGGCGGCTCAGCAAGTACCTCCAGTTGGAGCCGGGCAGTCGAATGCCATGGCCCAACCTCACGCACAAGCTGCGAATTTGCCCTTCGCCACACCGTACTCGCAGCAAAGTGCGGTAAACAGGGCGGGAGGCGAAAAGGGGCTACCGCTGAGTGGGGGAATCAAGACTCGTCCAATCCCACCGCAGTTCAAGTTCCCACCCGTCCCGTGCTATTCAGGCGAAACTGACCCGAAGGAGTTCCTCTCCATCTACGAGTCAGCGATCGAAGCGGCTCATGGTGACGAAAATACCAAAGCAAAGGTAATACATCTCACTCTAGACGGCATCGCCCGTTCTTGGTATTTCAATTTACCAGCCAATAGCATTTACTCATGGGAGCAATTGCGCGATGTTTTTGTCCTTAACTTTCGAGGCACCTATGAGGAGCCGAAGACGCAGCAACACCTTCTCGGTATTCGGCAAAGGCCGGGGGAGTCGATAAGGGAGTACATGCGTCGCTTCTCGCAAGCCCGGTGCCAAGTTCAAGACATAACCGAGGCGTCGGTTATAAACGCCGCTTCGGCCGGTCTGCTCGAGGGCGAACTCACAAGAAAAATCGCCAACAAGGAGCCACAAACGCTCAAGCAGCTACTTCGCATCATTGACGGGTTCGCAAGGGGCGAGGAGGATTCCAAGCGACGACAAGCTATACAAGCTGAGTACGACAAAGCCTCCGTCGCCGCTGCTCAAGCTCACGCACAAGTTCAAGTTGCCGAACCATCTCCCCTCTCTGTTCGCCAGTCTCAGCCGGCGATCCAAGGACAACCGCCAAGGCAAGGCCAGGCTCCCATAACTTGGAGAAAGTTCAGAACAGACTGTGCGGGCAAAGCTGTGATGGCGGTCGAAGAAGTGCAAGCCCTCCGCAAGGAGTTTGATGCCCAACAAGCGAGCAACCATCAGCAGCCAGCCCGTAAGAAGGTCCGAAAAGACCTCTACTGCGCCTTTCACGGACGCTCTTCGCACACCACAGAGCAATGCCGAAACATTAGGCAACGTGGCAACGCGCAAGACCCAAGGCCGCAGAAGGGAACAACTTTCGAAGCATCCCGCGAAGCAATTCAGGAGCAAACATCCCCAGCCGAACAATGCCAAGATGTACAACGAAGGGTAATCCAAGTGATTACAAGGGCTGATCCGCCAAGCCAGTTGTCCAAACGACAGAAGAAGATGCAGATCCGTATGGTCCACAGCATCACTTCGGTGGGTGAAGGGGCGCCGCAGTATTTGAACCAGCTAATTTCTTTTGGGCCGGAAGACGCAGGAGTTATGTTTCCGCATCAAGATCTCCTGGTAATCTCAGCTGAGATAGCTGGTTTCGAAGTCCGACGAATCCTGGTCGACGGAGGGAGTTCGGCCGATGTTATCTTCGCCGAAGCATATGCCAAGATGGGGTTGTCTACCCAAGCCCTTACCCCAGCACCAGCATCGCTCCGCGGTTTCGGCGGAGAAGCAGTTCAAGTTCTCGGCCAAGCACTTTTGCTGATAGCCTTTGGCTCGGGGGAGAACAGACGCGAAGAGCAAATACTGTTCGACGTCATCGACATCCCGTACAACTACAACGCCATCTTCGGCCGTGCAAGCCTGAACAAGTTGGAGGCCATTTCCCACCACAATTATCTCAAGCTCAAGATGCCCGGCCCGACAGGGGTGATAGTAGTCAAGGGGCTTCAGCCTTCGGCCGCTGCAAAAGGCGATCTAGCCATAATCAACAGAGCAGTGCACAGTGTTGAGACCGAACCACATGAACGGCCGAAGCACACGCCAAAGCCCACCCCTCACGGAAAGATAACAAAGGTGCAGATTGATGACGCCGACCCCACAAAGCTCGTATCACTGGGGGGCGACATGGGCGAAGAAGAAGAAGTTGAGAGTATCCTAGAGGTGCTCAAAAAGAACATCGATATCTTCGCCTAGAGCCCTGACGAGGTGGGGGGTGTCCCGGCGGATCTCATCATGCATCATGTAGCAGTCAAGCCGGACATTAAGCGAAGAAAACAAAAGTTGCACAAGATATCTGCCGATCGCCAAGAAGCGGCGAAAGCCAAAGTACAAAATTGCTCAGGGCGGGGGTTATCCAAGAGATTGACCATCCGGAGTGGTTGGCGAATCCAGTGCTGGTGCGGAAGTCAAACGGCAAATGGCGCATGTGTGTCGATTTCACAGACCTGAACAAAGCATGTCCGAAAGACGACTTCCCCTTGCCGCGAATCGACCAGCTCGTGGATTCAACAGCTGGATGCGAGCTCATGAGTTTTCTGGATGCATATTCCGGTTACCACCAGATCCACATGAACCCGCTCGACATCCCCAAAACATCCTTCATCACTCCATTCGGCACATTTTGTCACCTCAGGATGCCTTTCGGCTTAAGGAACGCAGGAGCAACTTTCGCCAGGCTGGTGTACAAGGTCCTTGGTAAGCAGTTGGGGCGGAATGTGGAAGCTTACATCGACGACATCGTTGTAAAAAGCCGCAAGGCTTTCGACCATGCGATCGACCTGCAGGAGACATTCGACAGCTTGCGCACAGCAGGCATAAGGCTGAATCCGGAGAAGTGCGTTTTCGGCGTCCGCGCAGGCAAGTTGTTGGGTTTCCTTGTTTCCGAAAGAGGCATCGAGGCAAATCTCGAGAAAATCGATGCCATCCAGCAAATGAAGCCTCCGTCAAGCGTACATGAAGTACAAAAGCTTGCAGGCCAAATTGCGTCACTCAGTCGATTCCTCTCAAAGGCAGCCGAAAGAGGTTTGCACTTCTTCAAGACCCTCCGGGGCGCAGGAAAGTTTAATTGGACACCAGAGTGCCAAGCAGCATTCGACGAGCAAAAGCAATACTTGCAAAGCCCACCAGCTCTGATAAGCCCACCCCAGGAAGCGAACTGCTATTATACTTAGCAGCTTCGCTGGTGGCAGTTAGTGCCGCCCTCGTCCAAGAAACAGAGTTCGGACAAAAACCGGTCTACTTCGTCTCCAAAGCACTGCAAGGAGCGAAGACAAGGTACATTGAAATAGAAAAGCTCGCTTACGCCCTAGTGATGGCTTTGCGCAAGCTTAAGCACTACTTCCAGGCCCACAAAGTCATAGCGCCATCACAGTACCCCTTGGGCGAAATACTCCGAGACAAGAAAGTCACTGGCCGGCTCAGCAAGTGGGCGGCAGAGCTATCCCCGTTTGACTTACATTTTGTTGCACGCTTTGCTATCAAGTCTCAAGTGCTAGCCGACTTCGTAGCTGAATGGACATCGGTACTTGCCCCCGACCCCGAGCCCGCCGAACAATCCTGGCTGATGTGCTCTGACGGCTCGTGGTCGCACAAGGGGGCAGGCATTGCGGCAGTCCTATTTTCGCCGAATGGTGTGCCGATTCGGTACGCAGCAAGACTGCAGTTCGACACAACCAACAATGCAGCAGAATACGAAGCCTTTCTCCTGGGCCTAAGAAAGGCGAAAGCACTGGGAGTCCGGCGCCTGCTAATTCGAATTGACTCCAAGTTGGTAGCAGGCCATGTTGAAAAATCCTTCGAGGCAAAAGAAGAGGGAATGAAGAGGTATCTGGAGGCTGTTCGGTCCATGGAAAAATGCTTCACCGGTATAACGGTCGAACACTTGCCTAGAGACCAGAACGAGGAAGCAGACGCCTTGGCGAAATCCACTGCTTGTGGTGCCCCACATTCGCCTGGCATCTTTTTCAAAGTCCTACATGCTCCAAGTATGCCCATGGACAGCTCGGAAGTCATGGCAATCGACCAGGAGAAACTGGGCGAAGACCCATATGACTGGCGAACCCCATTTGTGAAACACCTTGAAACTGGCTGGCTTCTGGTAGACGAAGCAGAAGCAAAGCGTTTGCAACTCAGAGCCACGAAGTATAAGATGGTCTCGGGTCAGCTTTACCGCTCCGGGGTACTTCAACCTTTACTTCGTTGCATCTCTTTTGTCGAAGGCAAAGAAATGGCAAAGGAGATACACCAAGGGCTATGTGGCGCGCACCAGGCTGTAAGAACAGTGGCCTCCAAAGTATTTAGACAAGGAGTTTATTGGCCCATTGTGTTGAAAGTCTGTGTTGAGCAAATCAAGAAGTGCGAAAGTTGCCAGCGTCATGGCCGAAGCCAAGCCGCACCCCAGTATGATCTGCAGCCCATTGCGCCAATATGGCCCTTCGCCAGATGGGGACCGGACATCATTGGGCCGTTCCCGGTGGCGCGAAACGGGTATAAATTTGCAATTGTAGCTGTGGAATATTTCTCTCGATGGATTGAAGCCGAACCCCTTGGGGCAATCACTTCGGCAGCAGTACAGATGTTTGTATGGAAAAACATTGTTTGTCGTTTCGGAGTGCCAAAAGAGTTCATTACTGACAACGGCAAGCAGTTTGACTCTGATAAGTTCAGAGAAATGTGCGAAGGGCTTAACCTGGAAATCAGGTTCGCGTCGGTCGCACTCCTGCAGTCAAATGGGGCGGCCGAACGTACAAATGGCAAGATCCTAGAAGCACTAAAGAAAAGACTCGAGGGGGCAACGAAAGGCAAATGGCCAGAGGAATTGCTATCGGTTCTCTGGGTCCTTCGGAGACCCCCACAAGACCAACCAAGTTTAGTCCGTTTATGCTTCTTTATGGCGATGAGGCAATGACCCCAGCAGAGCTAGGGGCTAACTCACCAAGGGTGATGTTCTCTGGGGGCGAAGAGGGACGCGAAGTATCGCTCGAACTCTTGGAAGGAGTAAGAGTCGAGGCGCTTGAGCACCTGCACAAGTACGCCACAAGCACTTCGGCAACTTACAACAAAAAAGTTCGACCCACGGAGCTGATGCCTGGTCATCTCGTCCTAAGGAAGAAGGCGAACCCAGTAGCGGTTGGCAAGTTTGAATCAAAGTGGGAAGGACCATACCTCATCAAACACAAGTCCAGGACGGGATCTTTTCACCTAGCGACACTCGAAGGCGAGGAGTTCGACCATTCCTGGAACGCCGCCTCTCTCAAGCGCTTCTATGTCTAGAATGGGTGGCACCCAAATCGCCAAATTGTAAAAATATACATACTATCATGGAAGCCCTTCGGCACTATGAAAGCCTTTCGGCAAGAAAAAAAAATGGATATAGGGCTATTATCCACCATGGAGGCCCGAACCAGTATAAAATCTCTGTGTCCTCCGCCTTCTTTTTATCTTTTGTGTGATTGATAATTTGTGGAAAAACCCTAAGGCAAACGCCTGATCAGCGAAAAAGGCCAGGAGGGCGAAACGAATCGGCCGAAGCATTGCTCGCAGAACGTTGAAACCGCAACAGTTGTCTCGGAAAACAAATAGCCGAACGACGTTACGTCCGATCAGCATAAAAGCAAAAGCGTTTCTCTCGACACAGAACGCTACAGATCAAAAACGAACGACGAAAAGCTGAAAAGTCAGTACACCTATTTCGCTAATATATGCAAAGGGGCCGGCATGTTCCGACCTAACAAAAGCACAAAATGTGACGATGCAAACAATAGTGAAAAGGAAATAAAACACGTCTTTATTAACTTCGAAGAAAATAATCGAAGAATAGAAGTTTCACAACACGATACAATTCACCTTACAAGTAAATTACATCTTCGTCCCCATAATCACTATCCCTCCCTAAGGAATGATCAGGCGAACTAGGTTCGTCATCACTACTAATATCGTACACAACCTTAAGAGGAGTAGGGGGCGAAACACAGACTAAACTGTAACGACGCTGAAAGATCGTTTCCTGACGTTTAGTCTTCTGATGGTTTCGCCAAAAGGGAGCCATATCCTCCAAACGTCTTGAATGAACAAGATCGTAATCTTCTAAGGTTCGACCGGGGTGCGCCCGCAGCCAGTCGGCAACCTTGAAAACCTTATAGCTGCGACCGTTTGTCTCTATTTCGCGATAAACAGGCCGAAATGGACATCGCACCTTCGGCAGACCCTTCACTGCCACAAATTTGTCGTTTTGACTTCGCCAGCTCCCGAAAGGGGGCCGGATGCACGACTTTCGGCAAACCCCCTGATGGACAGTGCAGAAAAAGCAAAACACAGCTTACATAGTAAGAATAGGCAGAAGAAGGGGGAGTTATGGCATAATGCGAGATGAGCGAAATAATAATATGCCAAAGACTTCGATCATCAAAAAGTAATTAAGATTGTCATATATTCCAAATGTACAAAAAAGCCTTTTTTAAGGTTTGGCTTTAGCCTGCCGAATGTACATCATTCGCCTCTCCAGGCAAACGCAAAAGAGGGAGGAAAACTACAAAAATATAAGGAAAGGGCGGAGGGCCTCAGACCTCTGGGTGATCCTAGGCATCGCCTCCAACTTCTTTGCCCACCGCGCCCTCTTCTTCGCACCGATCTGCCGCCTCCGCCTTCGCCAGTTGCTCTAGAAGGCACGCCTTGGCAGCGGACCGGCCGTCTTTCTGCCAGAACTGTTTTCGCCATGCGCGAAGAGCGGGCGAAATGTTCTGCGCACTAATCTCCCAGTCCCCCTTCGCATAGGTAGGGAACTCGGCAACGTGCTCGCAGCCGAACTGCTGCAAAAGGCCTAAGGTGAAGGCCACCGATACACGTGCACAGCAATCGCCGTACGCGGTGGCGCAGTCCGAAACCGATCCGCCAGCCTGCTGGGTCCACTCGGAGAAGTCGAAGGCTGAGGCATCCTCGGCATGGACCCCCCGCACCTTCGCGCCCATGTCGGTAAGGGCGAGGCAGAGCGTTTGGCAAGCCGTTCTAGCGGATTCGGTGGTCTTCGCCATCTCCCGCGAAAACCGCTGCGACTCCTCCGCGGCGCTCGCTTCAGCCCTGCTAGCCTTCTGGCGAAGAGCTTCCATCTTCGGCTCAGTAAGGTTGTAGTAATCGATGAGCACTGCCGAATGGGCCTTCTCCTTCTCCAGTTCGGCCTTGAGGCGATCAACCTCGGCCCTGGCCTCTTTCCCCTTATCCAATTCGGACTGAAGGCGTTTGACTTCAGTCTTCGCCTCCTTGAGTGTGTGGGCCAGGGCCTCTACCTCCAAGTTCTTGCGGCTTATTTCATCATCCTTGGCCCGAAGACGGCTCTTGAAACCGTCAAAACGGGCCCGCACGGTTCTCTCTGTCGAATAGTGAGCCGCAAGAATCTAGATGAAAGATAGGAGCGGGCGAAAAGAACAAAAGGTTAATTGTGAGACGTAAAAAAAAGAGGGAAGAGGAAAACGAAGAAGGAAGAAAATGCATACCCGAACCGCCAAACTTTTAATGGTGGAACACCCCGCGCCCACGTCGCTGCGACGCCGCCCACGCCTTCCCGCCCGCGCCGCGAGCCCACAAGGGGTGGATTCAAATTTTGAATCCCCTCCCACTCTCTCTCCACCTCCCACGTCGCCGGCGAAATCGGGAGCACCCCGGCCACGTCCGTCTCTCCCGAGCCCCAATAAAGCTTCCCCGCACTCCCCTCCACCTTTTTCCTTTTTCCGCCGCTCTCTCCCGTGCCCTCCATCACTCCCGCACCGCTACACCCGCCGCCGCCGCCTTTTCCACTCCTCCGGTCGCCGCTCGCCGCCGCTGGAGCCGCCGCCGAGCCAATCTGCCGCCGCCATTAGCTTCGCCGCCGCCAAAGCTACCCCGGCCGCCGCATCCCCATCCAATCCCGCCGTCGGGGCCCGCTTCTCCCCGCGCGCCGGTGAGTACCACCATTGCCGCCGCCTTCGGCCATGGTTTCCGCCCGCCGTAGACCACCCCTCTCCCTCTAATCCTTCCCATTTTGTTCCCTAGGAGGTCCCGGAGATCGTTCGCCCGTCGCCGTCGTCCTCCCGTCGCTCGTCGTCGTCGTTCGCCGTCGTCTCCACTCGCGCCGGCCAACCTCGGTGAAAAACTCCCCCTCCTCCCTCTTTCCCTCTCTCCCGTGTGCGCCGCCGTCCTCCGCGCGCGCACCGTCGTCTTCGGCCGCCGCCGCCGCTTTTCGCGCCGTCTGCCGTCGCCGTCCGCGCCGCCGGTTGCCGTCGCCGGCGACCGCGCGTGCCGCCGTCGCTCGCCATGCTTGGCCTGCCGGCTTTAAAGCCGAGCCGAGCCACCAGCCGCGCCCCTCCCGCCTTGTGCCACTGCCAGTGGGGCCCACGTGCCGGCGCCCCTCCCTCTCTCTCTTGAGCCGCTGACTCATGGGGCCCGCATGTCGGCGCCGCCCCACCCCTTGCTGACGTCAGCCCTGGGGCAATATTGCGCAATAAATATATTAAGGCTTTTTCTTTATTAGTAAAAACACAGATAATCTTCTAAAAATCATAACTAATTCATCCGAGCTCCGATTAAGTCCATTCAAGTCTCAGTAAATTCATAAAAATGTATAGAATCCATTAAAAATGGTTTTGTTTCCTGTTTCAGTAGTCTTATAGCATGTTTTGCTTGTGTGCTTTGTTTGTCGCGTAGATTTCGCCCGTTTCGTCGATTCGTGGTTTCTCGAAGACGTTGCTGTGGTTCCATCAGTGCGAGAGCAAGGCAATTCATACATTGCAATTGATCATATTGTACCCAATTTACAAATGTCCCGCATTTCTATTAAATATTGCACTGTTTTACAATATCATGTGGGATTGGTCCTATTACTCAGCTATATGTTGTTTCCCTTACGCCATTGATAACTTGGGTATTAAAATGACTAGATGTTGGTTTAGGAGATGCTTAGCCATGCTTAGTTCAACTAGTGCACAAAAGGGGGTCACATTAAAGCATAGACTTTGATTATTAGCAATAGCTTTGGATTAGTGCCACCGCAATGGTGTTGGTTAATTAAAATACACTACATGGTGGGCTGTGGGTGCATGGTTTTGCTAGACGTGCCCATGGCGATTAAGGACCGGTTCGCGGGATGCCTTGGAAGAACTTATCGTACTTACCACAAGCCAGCGTGGGCAATGGCTGGGCTTGTAGTGTAGCTTTTCTCTAGCCGACGTACCCAGGCGAGGGTGGGCGTGATGGAGTTGGGTCGGCCGGGGTGTCCGGTTGATCGGCTTCCGGATTCACCGCGGCACGAAAGTGGGGTTGCCCGTTGCCTGCTGGGGACGGGGGCGAACCCTAAGGTGTGGTACGATCGGTTAGAGAGGGTTATGCGAACGGTCCTGTCACGGCCTCTTTCCGGTATGTCGTGGTGGCATGTCGGCGCACGGGAACGTGTCGTGGGGCTGTGTCTTGTGGGTACAGTTGTACACCTCTGATCAGAGTAAAACTATTCGAATAGCTGTGCCCGCGGTTATGGGCGGTCGACCAGATTCACCGTGATTAGTCTCACCCCTAGTTTAGCTTAATGAACTGGTGTAGTCCAGGTGGTTGGTTGGGCCTGTTGCAATGTGGCGTAGCGTTGGACAGTGACTGGTTAACATTGCTTAATTACCACAACTGTTTTTACTGTTTTCAACTACTGGTTTTAAATGCCTGCTTTATGCAAATGAACCCCGTAGCCTCCTTTGGTTATATCCTGCATCATACCTCCTCTTCCGGTATGACTTGCTGAGTACAGTGGGTAGTACTCAGTCTTGCTCTTTTCCCCCACACCAGAGTTGAAGTCCTTCTCAGTTGAAGATGTCTCGAAGAGGTTGGTTTCGTCGCTGTCGTCAAGGATGCCTGTGGAATGGAGTCGTCCGCTGCAGGAGTCAAGTCTTCAGGCTCAGCTCGCTTTTATCTTTTTCCGCTGCATTTGTATTCTTTCATATTTCTGTAAGACGTGGATCTGTATGTCAACAATTGTCGTTTGTGTACCCTGGCTGGTCCTGGACAGGGGTTTAATACACATTCAGCTTAGAAATTCTAGTTCGTGAATTTCTAGGCGTGACAAGAGAGACCCCCAAAAAGGCGGTGCTGTCGTCATCGACTCGGCCGGGATCCGGCCCTTTCGCCGAAGCAGGGTTTGGCTTGCGAGGGGCCATGGCGAACGGTGCGTTTGCGGTGGCGAAGAAAGAGAATGGGCGAAACGCTTGAGGGGTCGAGAGATGCTGTGGAAGAAAGAGACGGAGGAAGAGAGCGCACGCGGTAAAATTGGCAAGTGTGGCGGTGAAAAGGAAAGAGTGGTGGGAATATATAGCTCACCCGGGCGACCATTCGCCTACCCACCAGTAATAAAGCGCCACGTGTCGCAAGGGTAGGAGAAACGGTAAATTCCCACCGACCGAGCGGCACAGTAAAAAGCCCACGAAGGGAAAGTGTCGCGTCCCAAATCGACTCTAAAATACATCCTCGAAATTATGCAAAGAATAAGTAAAATCCATGTGAAAGCCTCCAACAATTAAAATGTGCAAAGCTAAAAGTCAAATAAGGCTTGGAGGATTTTTGTATATTTCCTAAAAGCCTAAAATGCGTAAATAAATTTTAGTGGAATTTTCAGAGCACAAATAATAATTAAGAAGAAATAAACAAAGTTAAAGTGGTTTTATAAAAAGAAAAATCCCTAAAAGTCCTTTTCCCCCCTTCCTCTCTTGGGCCGGCTCGGCCCAGCTCCCTCCCTCTCTCTCCTCTCCCCCGCGGCCCATCGGCCTTCCCCCGCGCGCGCGTCGCTGACGGGCGGGCCCGCCCGCCACCCTCGCTGACGGGTGGGGCCCACCCGTCATCCCCTACCTCGCGCCGCGCCCGCCGCCTCGCCCGTGCCCTAGCGCCGCCGCCGCCGCGGATTCCGCCGCATCCCGCCGCCCCCGCGCGCAATAAAGAGGGGGAAATCACTCCCCGTGATTCCCTCCCTCTTTCCCCCCACTTTTCCCTCTATCTCTCTCTCGGATTCATTTGGAAATCCTCCCGCAAACTTCGCCGGCGTCATTGATGGAGCCGAGATCGCCGCGCCGGTTTCCTTCCCCTCCGGCCGCCCTCTCTCACTCCCAACACTATTTAAGCACTCCCCGTGCCTCCCTCCTCAGTTTCCGACCCTTGCCGCTTTCTCTCCCCGTCGGAATCGAGCTCGCGCCGTCGTCCTCTCTCTCCGCCGTCGCCGCCGAGCTTCGGTTCGCCGCCGTCGTCGCCCCGGACCTCCTCCCGCTTCGGCATCGCCTCCTTCGGCTTCGCCGCGTCCTCGTCGACCTCGTCCACCCCTTCGTTTCACCCGCCGACCGCCGGAACGCCGCCGTCCTCGTCGACCCGAGCCGCGCCGCCGCCTCTCTCCGCTTCGGTCGCCGTTCCCGTCGTCGCCGTCGACCCGGGGTGAGCCGAGGACCGCCATCTCGCTTCCCCCTTCCCTCCCCTCTCTCGGGCGCCGCTCCGTCGCGCCGGAGGTCGCCGCCGGCGACCATCGGGGCGCGGGCGCGCCGCCTCCCGTCGGCCGTGCCGGCGAGGCCGCCTTCGGGCGCGCCCCGCGGCTGCCATGTGGGGCCCGGCCGTCAGCCGCCCGCGCCCTCGGGTGCGGCTGACGCGTGGGACCCACGGCGCCGGCCGGCGCAAGCCGCGTGCACCCGGTCCACCGTGGACCGTGAGGCTGCCGCGTGGGCCCCACTCCCGTGGACCTGGTCCGCGCGCCCCTCCCCTCGGCTGACGCAATAAATCCGATTTTAAATTAAAATTTAAATGAAGAAATTCGCAAATATCCATTTAAAGAGCATATAAACTTCAAATGGCCATATCTTGGCCATTTGAACTCGGAATTGGACCGTTCAAGTCCCTAATTTTTCCTTAAGAAGTCAAGAACCCATTTTTGTGCTTTGTTTCTGCTTGTTATATGGAGTTTAGTAGAGTAAAAGCCTTTTCTTTTCCGTTGGTCGAGTAGACGCTGCAGCTTCGGAAGATCCGCTCTTCGTGGAAGTTGAAGCCGGCGTTTGGGAAAGCGAGCAAGGCAAGTCACATCATCTTTGAACATATTGAATCCCAGTTTGTAAAATTATGTTGATTTAAATTATTGCATTATCGCTTTATTTAAATTCCCGCGTTATCACTGTTTTATTTAGCCATGCCTATTTACCTTTGTTATGACCTTATTATTGTTATTGTTATTATTTCTTTGTTCACCCTAGATTAAACAAAACCCCAACTAGTGGACACTCTACTCATGGTACCACTAGTATGATTATAGGTAGATGCTTCGCTTTTAATTAGGTAACATTAGGCGGTTTTACAACTCTAGACTTTGGGAATGTTCATATCACCTGGACACTGTGGAATTGTTGGAGTATTGTGGAATTGGATTCACACCGCCCCCTCTATTCAAAATCCCCAAAAATGGTTTTAGGCTGGGCTCGGGGTGCATGGTTTTGATAGTAGCACCTCGGCCATATAAGGACCGGTCTTCGGGCCTCTGTTGCAAAGCACTACCGTACTTCCACATGTCTAGTGGGTAAGGCTTAGTTTGTGGCTCAGTCTAGTTATAAACAAAAGTACACGGATGGAGGTGGATGAAGTCGGGGGTCGATGGACATTCTCCAGGGCAAATGAAAGCTACACGAGCTGCGGCCCGGTAGTCGAGATGTCATGGCACAGGGCCGGTGTCCTGCTGCTAGGGGCTCAGTCCTGCCTGCCTATCCAGGGGGTTCCGGCCGTAGGTGGGATTGGGTCGGTACTCTTGTCTATGGCTAGGATGGGTTGGAAACTATGTCACGTCTTCCGTCTGTATACCGTGGTGGTATGTGGCACGTGGTTACACGTGAGGAAGATGTGTCTTGTGGGTAAAGATGTACACCTCTGATCAGAGTAAAATCTATTCGAATAGCCGCGCCCTCGGTTATGGGCAAGCCGAGCAATGTACCCAAGTTAGTGTTTTAATTCTTAAAACCTGCTTAACAACTAAAATGTGGAATGGTTGGCCTGGGTTGGCTTGGGACGAGCTGGGACCCAGGGTCGGGTTGCCAGTTCGGTCTGAATCATCGTAGGCCTTGGGTTAAGGCAGGTTCGTGTGGGTTCACGGCCTTGATAAATAATATTGTTTAGTTCTAGAATCGTGTTTACAAAATAGCCCTGAGCAACTAAATATCTTTAAATGCTGTTTACTGCAACCCTAACCCCTTTATGGTATAACTCCTTTGTACTCCCTTGCATTTATTCTGCACTTGTGGGTGTGTCTTGTTGAGTACGGTGGTTGTACTCAGTCTTGCTCAATTTTTCCCAACCCCAGAAGAGGAGTTCCAGGAGGATGAAGGCTTCGGTTTCTAGCTCGTGCCTGCCGTCAAGCGCCTGTGGTCGTCGCCCTAGTCTTCCGCTGTTTCTCGTTTGTCTCTGCGTGTGCTGGGCCTTCGTTGCCCATGTAATAAGTTATCTATTTACGCTTCCGCTTGTTAAACTCTGAATTGTATCAACTTTTGGTGTACCTTGCCTCCTGGGACAAGGATTAATGCACGCACGTAAGGAATGCCCGTTGGGTTATTTCCGGTCGTGACAGAAAGCCTAATACTGTTCCGTTCGGCCCGGGAAAAGAAAATAATAATAACCACCAATCGCAGGAGGCGAAGCACGGCAAAATAATAATAGCCGCACAAGTAACAAACTTCTTTCGCAGGAATAATGTAGGTTTCGGTAGGAGCATCGGTCGAAAGGGGGCGCCGCATACCGTACCACATGGTTTGCACAGTCTCGGCCGAAGCTCCAATCTCACCCTTACCCGTGAGGGGCTTGTTGGCGGATGGCATGAGGCCCTTCGACCAAATCTACCGTAACCCATGGCGAAGGCTATGGAGCAAGAACGGCGTGAGGTGAAGAGTCGTACGAGTGCCTTGCCAGGCCAGAGGCGTCTCAGGCGTAGGGTGCAAGGCGAAGACTATCTGCTGAAGGAAGATGACTTCGCCATGGCAAGTTCGCCCCCGCGAGGCCCGAAGAAGCCTTTCCGGCCCGTCAAGCCTAGGGGCTATAGGGCCGGCGATCACCAGACGGCCCATCAGGGGCCCATGAGCCCCTATAACATTATGTATCCTTGTAAATGTCCCTTTCGTAAGGGTAATAATGTAAATTCCCCTGTATAACCTAAACCCTAGTAGTAAGAACCTGTAATGGGGCTATAAATAGTCCCCTAGGGCCATGTAATGGGGGGATGGGAAAAAAAGGAAGAAATTCAAGATTCAATACACTTCGTTTCCTTCCAACCACTATTGAGTAACCACGTCTTTCGACGTATGCAGTTGTCATTTCGACAACAGAACCCATGTCATGATGAAACAATCTTGTCATAAGTGCGATATGAACCGAACGAACATCTAACTTGGTCAAACTGTTTAACTTGAGCTGTGACATGGTGAGGCAAATTGTGATAGTGAACTAAACAACCCCTTAATAACTTTCTTGTTTCTGTGTCCTAATTTCACCTTCGGTAAAAACAGAGAACACGACCAATGCCCGATCTCCCTCCGCCTTTGACCTTGTCCCACACGCAAAGGCTGGCTTGGCCCACCTGTCCCCACCTGTGTGGGGCGTCTTCCTCCTCTAGCCACCCCGGTGCCCTGCCATGACAACCCTAGGGGCTTTGCTCGCTCGATGGGTGCCGTCGTGTGGATCTCTGTGGAGGCTGCTTTCATATAAATAGGTGATGCAATAGATTTTGATTATTCAGAAGCTTATCATCGTAAAGATGAGCTGTTTAGGGTTTTCGTTCGTACCAAAATAAGCTAAGTGGTGCTCACTAGGTGCATGATGAAATCCCCACAAAAAAAAACAAAAGAAATCAAGTGCAATAAATTTGTGGAAGAAGATCAAGGGCAAGGAACATGCCTCCTCATCAGGGAGCAGACCAATTGGAACCCGGGTGCAGAGTTTAACCACTACCTCAACACCAATCACACAGAAAACGATCGAACACTTGATGGTGAAAATGTTGATATCCTTGAGTGGTAGAAAGAGAAAGAACGAATTCTTCCTGTGCTAGCTCAGTTTGCACAGGATGATCTACTAGTTCCAACGTTATCTGTCTCTTCAGAGCATGCATTTAGTGAGTGAGGCTGGAATAATTATTGAAGAATAGAGGTCATCCCTTGCACCTGAGACGGTTGAGGCAATCTTTTGCCTTAAAGACTGGATGGAAGATGATGCAAGGATGCAATGCGGACCAGAGGATTCAGAGATTGCCGATGCAGCGGCAGACGTGTTGGTGGAATTTGGCATCAACACTAATAGCGACGGTGTCAATCAAAATTAATAATTTAATATATGTAATAGTACAAGCAAGTTGTTCACTCTTTTCCTTACCGGGGGAACCCTAATAGGGTGTAAGTTTTTTAACGAGACAACAACTTTGTATTCATGTTATGAATAAATTTGTTTTCCCCCAATTTTTATGTCAGTTATTTGCGGTCAATGTGAGAAAAAAAATACAGTGCATATTTTTTAATTAGGTAAATTAAATCTTAGTATTGCGGAGCCGGCTGGGAAAAAAAAGTGTGTGGCCATCGTTTTCCCTATCAAAATTTCCCTCAATTTCAGATTACAGGCAGCAGTACTTGGTCACAGCCCATCAGCAGGCAGCTGGCAGCAGGTGAGCAGCGAGCTCATCGACATCGGGCATTGAGGCATTCAGCCATTCAGCTCGAGCAGCTTTGACTGAATGACTGCTTATATTCCACGTGAGAAGCACGACGACGAAGCCGCACGCCGCCGTGATCAACACCAGCAGCAGCGCCGCCACCCGCCCTCATCCCCGGCGTGCCTTCGCGGCGCGGTCCGCGCGAGCTGCTCCCGGCTCCACATGTTCTGGGCCGTGCTGGCACGGTACGGCACGACGAGCACGGCCCATTTTGGCACGAAGCACGATGGGCTGTGCCGGGCTATTTGCAAAAAGTACACCGAAGGTCCCTCAACTTGTCATCGAGATACAAAATCGCCCCCGAACCATAAAACCAGATATGCAGCATCCCTCAACTTACAAAACCGCTCACTTTAGGTCCTTCGGTGGTTTTAACCCCGGTTTTGTCCGACGTGGCGGCTGAGTCAGCGCGGGACCCGCGTGGGCCCCACATGTCAGACTGTCCACGTCAGCTTTCTCTTTCCTTCTCTCTCTCTTCCTCGTCTCTCTCTCTTCTCTCTTGGCATGGCGTGCGACGGGTGGACAGGAGATCTGGCGGCCGGGACGCTGCGGTAGCGGCGACTGCAGGTCCATCGCGCGGGAGCGCCGCTGGCCATGTCCCGGCTGTGCGGCTCGTCCTCGCTGGCCGAGCCCTCGCCCACGCCGGCCGAGTCCCAGCCGCGCCGCTCACCCTCACCGGCCGAGTCCCGGCCACGCCGCTCGCCCTCGCAGGCCGAGTCCCACCCACGCCGTTCGCCCTCGCCGGCCGCGTCCCGGCCGTGTCGCTCGCCCTCGCCGGCGTCGGCCCATGGGAGGGGGTCGCCCACTAGAAGCGAGAAGCTTGGAAGAGAAATGGGGAAGGGAAAGATTAATCCCTCGTTGTCGCCGCCGGCAGCGGTGGGTGGTGGCGATGTCGGTGCTCGGGGCGAAGTGGAAGGAGGTGCTCACGTCGAAGGACGGCGGCCGACGATGAGCGCGCAGGTCGAGCGCACCGGAGCCTCCAACCACGGCTGCGGGCGGCGCCATCGCCATCGCCGTCGTCGTCAGGGGCGGCGTCCTTGGGGACGGTGACGACGAGCTCGCTGTCGGCGTAGGTGGCGGTGGCCATGGCGGGGAGCGTGCATGGAGGGAGGCGGAATCGCGACCGGTCGAGCTCGAACGCGGCGACGCAGTCGTCCCGACGAGTTGCTACTCCCCACCGGCGAGCACTTCAACTCCTCCTCCTCCTCAACCCTCTCCGCCCCGCCGCGCGAGAAGAGGGGGACCATCGCCGCGGCCATGCAAATCCGGCAGCTGAGCGGCAGGATCCATACAACGGTGGCGGAGGAGGAAGAGATAGGGAGATTGGCCGCCACGCGCCGCTACTCTCGTGCAAGCCGCCGCGCGCCGCTACCTCCTCGCCGGTGAAGAGTCGGAGGAAATAGAGGTGGACGCCGTCCCGTTGCACACCGCCGCCCTGCCACTCCTGCTCGCCCGCCGCCGTCCTCGCCGCGTCGTTTCCCCATCCGCCACGCCGCGCCGCTTCCCCATCCGCCACCCCACTACGCGGCGCCGCCCCTCAAGCCCGTCTCCTCAAGCGCTGGCCCCTGCCCGTCTCCCCGTGCCTCCACCGCCGCCCAACTCCAAGGTTTCCCCCACCGGCGTCGCAGCCCTCACACGGCTGCAGCGGAGCTCCGCTGGGCTGCCGCTGTCGCGGCGCCGCCCTCCTCTCCCGCCGACCGGCCTAAGCAGAGAGAGAAGAGAGAGAAGAGGGGAGAGATGACTCAGCGTGACATGTGGGGCCCACGTGGGTCTAACGCTGACTCAGCCGCCACGTAGGACAAAACCGGTGTCAAAACCACCGAAGGACCCGTTGTGACCGGTTTTGATTAGTTAAGGGACGCCGGATATCTGGTTTTGCAGTTTGAGGACGATTTTGTAACTCGATGACAAGTTGAGGGACCTTCGGTGTACTTTTTCCCTCTAAGTTTCACCCAGCTCTACGCCCCGCCATGGCAGCCCTAGCCCCTAGGGGCCTCGCTCGCTTGCTCGATGCCGCGGCAATAAGTTTAGTTTAGGTCTCTCAATTTGTTGTCGAATCCGAAATTCGTCCATGCACCATAAAACTGGATAGGACGTATCCCATAACTTCCAAACCAGTGTAAACTAGCGCAGCTGATTGGTTCGCCGTGGTTCGCATCAGCCGACGTGAGTTCAACTCCTAGGGAGCGAATTTTCCTGTTGCCTCATCAGGGTTTTTCCCCAGCTCCCAGGGATCATGTTTAGGTGGTCCCATTAGGGACTAGGGTACACAGGCGTGCGTGTTTAGTAGTATTGCACGTTTCCCGTGTACTTTGGCCTAGTGCCTCCAATCTAAATCCTAGTGTGTGTTAGGGACAAGGACGGATGTGTGCACGTGTGTTGTGGTATCTAAATCCTAGTGTGTGTTAGGGACATGGACGGATGTGTGCACGTGTGTTGTGGTGTGAGTGTGGTGTATGTTCGTGTGCGTCCTAAGTTGTACCCTCTCAAAATTTTCTTTCCTTCCCTTTCTCTCTCTCTCTCTCTTTCCTCCTTTATTGCATCTTCTCCTCTATCTCTTCTTCTCTTAGTGACCGCGAGAAGCAGCGCGACAACTCGGCCACCGGTGAGATCCAAGGCTGGCACCCCAAGCAAGAGAGATCCAATCACTCACAGGACCGAATTGCCGACACGAAATAGCGAGATTGGAGAGGGAACCCCCGAAGCCCCCACCCACCGCGTCCGCCGCACATAGCACCTCTGCCGGCAACAATGTCGAGTTCTCCGCAATTGCGCGTAGGGGTGCCAACGCGCCGTGCAGCGCTGTGTTTTTCTTGGATTTCGGGACGGCGTTGCTCCAAACCCCCCTCCTCTCCTCTCTTCTCCTCCTCTCCTTTTATGCGTTTGCGAAAAAAAATTATTCTCCGCTCCCTCTTCCTCGCCTTTTTCTCTTCTCCCTCTCCCTCCTCTCCCTAAGAAGGGGGCACATCTGCTTCATCCCTGCTCCTGCCAGGGATGGAGAAGAAGGTGAAGGTGGAGGTGGAGGTGGAGGGGAGCTCGTGGTCCACGTCCTGGTAGAGTGAGCCGCCTCAGGCGACGTTGACCACCTGAGACATCACACAAGCTTGTAAGAATGAGGGATTCTTAAAAAAAAAATCTGGAAAATCAAAGTTCCTTTGAAAGTCAGGATATTTATGTGGTTACTGATCAAGGAGAGTATTTTAACCAAAGACAATCTAATTCAAAGGGGGTAGAAGAAGGGGATGTTAGATAGATCTCCCTCCCCTTGAGCCCAACGGCTCAAGGGGGCCTTGACCGCGCCCTGATCGGGGGCGCCCAGCCCAATGGCTGGTGGGCCCCCGTCACACTGCGCCATATAAAAGAGGGGTGGAGGCCGGCACGGCACAGTGTACGAAGTTCACCGCCGCCGCCAACTCCACCCCACAAAACCCTAATCCGATCGAGAGGGGGCGCAGCCAGTGACGGGAAACGCCACCGCCGCGCCACGCCTCATCGCCGGGACGTCTACGACCACCACTGCCGCAGCCGTGATTGCCGTCGACCTCACCGGCGCCGCATCCACGTCAAGCCGCGACGACAACGACGATGTCCAGCGCCTCTTCCTCCACGAACTCCTCAACCGGTCGGTATCTAAACCCTCTCCCTTTCATCTACAATGTCGTTCATCAAACCCAAATAGAACCACCCGACTAGATCTAACCTAGGTGATCCTAGTGCAAAGTCTAACAATGGTATCAGAGCAACCCTAGTGTTTAGATAGTTTCGGGGAAAGAAATCCAAAGAAAGAAAAGCACAAGATCCGCACGGATCAAAAGAACCGAAAACCCTAACCCTAATCTTACCTCGTCGCCGGCCGTCGTTGACGCCGGCAATGGAGGGGGGGAGGGGCAAAGAGGCGCCGCCTAGGAGCCACTCGACGGCCGCGCGCGCACCTGCACGCGCGCGCCGGCGAGGGGGCCCGCGGCGGCGCCGCCATCTCCGTCGTCGCCATCTCTCTCTCACACGGTGGGGGTTAGAGACGGTGGGGGGAGCGGAGAAGAAGAGAAAAGAAAGGAGCGCCGGCCATGGCGCGGCGGCGCGAGGGCCGCCGGCGTCGGCGACGCCGCTCGGCGCGGCCGCGCGCCCGCGAGAAGAGAAGAGAAGCTAGGGTTTTCGGCGGCCGGCCGGGAGAGGGGGGTTTTGATCCTCCGATCTCGGCGCCCGGCCGTCCGATCGAAACCCTAGCTGATCGGACGGCCGGCGCCGGTCAGGCCAAAACCGGCCCAAAAGGGAGCGCGCGCGCGGCGGCTTTCCCGGCCCAGGCCCAGGTTGCGGCCTGGGGAAGGGGGAGGCGCGCCCGCGCGCGCCAAAAGGCCGCGGGCCGGCCGGAAAAAAGTCCATATGAGGTCCCTCCGGGGCCGAAAATGAATAAAAGAGAACAGTAGCAATTTTCCATTTTATTTTGTCAATTTTCATGCAAATTTCAATAGAATTTTGAATAGATTTTTGCATGTTTTACCTCTGTTTAAATTTGAACCAACGGGAGAATTTTCACAGAGAGAGAATTACAGAGATTTTGCTACTGTTCATATGATTTTTATAGTTTTCCGCTGCAAATAGATGTAATTGATGAAAATTAGTGTTTCTAAAATTAAATTTCAAACCAACGGGAGAATTTAATTTTAGGAACATTAATTATGTGCTATGATGTTGTAATTTTCTGACCAACGTTGTTAATTGCAATATTATAGTTATGGTTATATGTGTTATGTCTAATTCTGCCCAACGGTGATGTAGGCTTAATGCATAATACTTTAATGTTAATTTTGTTCTCACCGCACATGATTATTTCAGGTGGCTACTCCTTGATGGGTTGCATTAAAGATATTCCGACCCTAAAAGGAGATAACTACGCAGAATGGAAAAGAAAACTCGACCTTGCTTTTATCTTGGGAGAGGTGGACTGGGTGTTGACTACCCCATGTCCTATAGAACCTGCTGAACTTGTCAGAGGTGAAAATGAGTCAGATGCTGACTGGCAAAAGAGACAGAGGGACAATGCTCCTCTCGTCATGTCGTATGACATTGAACAAAAGAAATGGTCCTTAGCCAACAAGAAATGTTTGGCTGTGGTAAAGAATACGATTGAGCCTACCATATTGGGCTCGATCCCAGAGTGTGACACTGTCTCAGAGTACCTTGAAAGAATAAAGAGTCAGTTTACTGGCTCTTCAAAGACTTATGCTACACAGCTGATCAAGCAGCTTGTGACAGAAAGGTACCATGGAGGTGGTGTTAGAGACCACATACTTAGAATGAGCAACATGGCTTCCAAGTTGAAGCCAATGGATTTGGGCATAACAGATGACTTTCTAGTCCATTTGGTTATGGCCTCATTGCCAAAGCAGTTTGATAATTTTATTGTCAACTACAATATAAGTCCAGAGAAATGGAACTTTGAGAAGCTCATTGCTAATTGTGTGCAAGAGGAGGAGAGAATCAAAGAATCAAATGGTGGTTCAATAAACTATGTTAAAGATAAGAAAAAGAACCACAAGTCTCCCACCTCAAAAGGTAAACAGTCTCAGCATCTGCCTCAGCAACAACAGTTCGCTGTTGAGAAAGATCAATGTCTCCACTGCAAGAAGACAGGACACTACAAGAAAGATTGTCCTGACTTTTTGAAAATGATCATGGCAAAGAAAGGTGAGAACATTATTACATTTGTAAATGAATCTCATTATGTTGGTTACTCTAGATCCACATGGTGGATTGATTCTGGAGCAACTATTCATGCTTGTAATTGTTTAAAGGCATTCCGTTCGACGAGGACTACGCAAAGAAGAGAAAGCACCATTAGAGTTGCCAATGGAGTTGAAGAAAAAGTTGAAGCTGTTGGAGATCTTCCTCTAGAGCTTGCGAATGGCTTCATACTTTTACTTCGAGATGTCTTTTATGTTCCTTCTTTGCAAAGAAACTTAATAAGTGTATCAAAGTTGGATTTTGATGGATATGATTGCCGCTTTGGAAGTGGCAAATGTGAACTATGGCATAATAATGCATGTATTGGTCTTGCTGTGTTGTGAGACGAGCTTTATTTGTTATCTCTTTCTGAGAATGTGAATGTTGTGTCCTCGTTGACAAAAGAAAACAAGAAAAGAAAGCGAACTTCCGATGTCTCATCGAAATTATGGCACTGTCGTTTGGGCCATATTTCGAGGGGGAGAATTGAGAGACTAGTTAAGAATGAAATTCTTCCCCCATTGGAGTTCTCAGACTTAGAACAATGCATAGAATGCATTAAAGGAAAATTTGTAAAGAGCATCAAAAAGGGTGCAAAACGAAGCGCAGGAATTTTAGAGATCATTCATACAGATATTTGTGGTCCATTTCCTGTGAAAAGTGTGGATGGCTATGACTCATTCATAACATTCACAGATGATTACTCCCGCTATGGTTATATTTATCCAATTAAAGAGCGATCAGAAGCACTGGATAAATTTAAGATATTCAAAGCTGAAGTTGAAAATCAGCATGATATAAAGATTAAAGTAGTAAGATCTGACCGTGGGGGGGAGTACTATGGTCGACATACGCCTTATGGGCAAGTCCCTGGACCTTTTGCAAGGTTCTTGCTAGAGAATGGAATAGTAGCCCAGTATTCAACACCGGGCGAACCTCAACAGAATGGGGTAGCTGAAAGGCGCAACCGTACCCTTATGGATATGGTGCGCAGCATGATGAGCTACTCCACACTACCACTCGGTTTATGGATGGAGGCGTTAAAAACCGCCATTCATATTCTCAACAGAGTTCCAAGCAAATCGGTGCCCAAAACACCGTATGAGCTATGGACAGGAAGAGTACCCTCGCTAACTCACCTCCGTGTGTGGGGGAGTCCTACAGAGGCCAAAGTATTTAACCCAAATATTGGGAAGTTGGACCCCAAAACAGTCAGCTGCCATTTTATTGGCTATCCTGAAAGATCAAAAGGCTATCGTTTCTACTGTCCAAACAGTTATACAAAGTTTGTAGAAACGAGACACGCCGTCTTCTTGGAAGACGAAATGATTAGGGGGAGCTCGGTAGTTCGAGAAATTGATCTTGAGGAGAGGCGGGTGTCTGTACCCGCTCCGTCGACTCAGGAACCTTTCTTCTCTCTACCTGCTGATGTTGTGCCTGCAATGCCTGTCATTGAGGTACCAGCACCTGTTGTTACCCCTCCTGTGGCAACAATGAATGAGAGTGAGGAACCTGTTATACAGGATTCAACAGAAATGGTTGCCACACCAGAGGAGGAGCTACAACAGCCTCAAATAGATAATGTGCCAGTACAGGAGACTCATCAAGAGCCTCAGGTACAGGATGTGCCAAATGTGCAGGCCCCTAGAAGGTCTGAAAGAGTAAGAAGATCGGCTATCCGTGATGACTATAAAGTTTATAATATAGAAGAGTCGCATATGGAGGATGATCCCACCTCATATGAAGAGGCCATGAGAAGCGCTCGCTCATCTGAATGGTTGGAAGCCATGAAAGATGAAATGAAATCAATGAAACTAAACGATGTTTGGGATTTAGAAGAAATTCCTAAAGGAGCCAAAACAGTAGGCTGTAAATGGGTCTACAAAACCAAATATGACTCCAGAGGGAATATAGAAAAGTTTAAAGCACGACTTGTGGCAAAAGGCTTCACGCAACGAGAAGGGATTGATTACAATGAGACATTTTCTCCAGTCTCTTGTAAAGATTCCTTCAGGATTATAATGGCACTAGTGGCACATTATGATTTGGAATTACATCAGATGGATGTAAAAACGGCATTTCTAAATGGAGATTTGGAGGAAAAAGTATACATGGCGCAACCGAAAGGTTTTGTCATGAAAGGAAACGAAAATATGGGATGTCGTCTAAAGAGATCCATTTATGGATTAAAGCAAGCTTCGAGACAGTGGTACTTGAAGTTTGATGGGACAATAAAGAAATTTGGGTTTCAAGAGAATGTCGAGGACAACTGTATTTATTCAAAGTTTAAGAATGGGAGATTTATTTTCCTAATTCTGTATGTGGATGACATTCTACTGGCTAGTAGTGATGTCAGTCTACTGCAGGAAACAAAGAAATTCTTGTCCTCAAACTTTGACATGAAAGACCTCGGTGAGGCTTCATATGTTTTGGGCATAGAGATTCACCGAGATAGAACAAAGTATGCATTGGGACTTTCTCAAAAGACATATATAGAAAAGGTGTTGAAGAAATTCAACATGTACAGATGCAGTGCTACACCTGCTCCTATAATGAAAGGCGAAAAGTATGGGGCATCGCAATGTCCCAGAAATCAGTATGAGCTCAATGAAATGAAAACAAAGCTATATGCGTCAGCTGTAGGAAGCCTACAGTACGCGCAAGTGTGCACACGACCTGACTTGGCATTTGTTACCGGGTTACTTGGCAGATTTCAGAGTAATCCAGGCCTAGAGCACTGGAAATTGGTAAAGAAAGTCTTGCGTTATTTGCAAGGAACAAAAGGCCTCATGCTGTCTTACAGAAGATCAGAATCACTCCAGATAGTGGGGTACTCAGATTCTGACTTTGCAAAAGATAATACAAAGTCAACATCGGGATACGTGTTTACCCTGGCAGGAGGAGCTATTTCATGGAAAAGCTCAAAACAGACTATCACTGCAGGGTCTACTATGTATGCCGAGTTTATAGCATGCTATGAGGCAACGGGGCAGGTGAACTGGCTAAAGAAGTTCATACCCGGTTTAAAGGTGGTTGACAGTTTTGAGAAACCACTAAAGTTATACTGCGACAACGAACCCGCAGTAATGTACGCTCACAACAATCAGTCAAGTGGTGCTGCCAAACACATTGACATAAAGTACTATGTTATGAAGGACAAAGTCCGGGATCAAACAATCAGTCTCGAGCACATTAAAACAGAAAGGATGCTCGCGGATCCGCTCACGAAAGGCCTACCACCCAACGTGTTCAAGGAACATGTAGCCGGCATGGGTTTAAGGGAAGCCTTATGAATCCTGGACTACAGGGCCCAAAAGTAAAGTATCTGTTTCTGAATAGAGATGTGTATAGTGGCTGTCGAATCCATCGGTGATTGACCGTGACGATGAAACATGCTCTATTTACAAATCTGTGATGGAATAGAAAAAGCTAAAAGAAAAAGTGAGATCAAGGGGGAGAATGTTAGATAGATCTCCCTCCCCTTGAGCCCAACGGCTCAAGGGGGCCTTGACCGCGCCCTGATCGGGGGCGCCCAGCCCAATGGCTGGTGGGCCCCCGTCACACTGCGCCATATAAAAGAGGGGTGGAGGCCGGCACGGCACAGTGTACGAAGTTCACCGCCGCCGCCAACTCCACCCCACAAAACCCTAATCCGATCGAGAGGGGGCGCAGCCAGTGACGGGAAACGCCACCGCCGCGCCACGCCTCATCGCCGGGACGTCTACGACCACCACTGCCGCAGCCGTGATTGCCGTCGACCTCACCGGCGCCGCATCCACGTCAAGCCGCGACGACAACGACGATGTCCGGCGCCTCTTCCTCCACGAACTCCTCAACCGGTCGGTATCTAAACCCTCTCCCTTTCATCTACAATGTCGTTCATCAAACCCAAATAGAACCACCCGACTAGATCTAACCTAGGTGATCCTAGTGCAAAGTCTAACAGGGGAATGATCTGTGTCAGTTTTGTGAACAAAAAGAAACAATCCACCATTTGTTTTTTTGAATGTCCTAAGAATTATTTGGAACGTTGTGATTTGTGCTTTTGATATGAAACAGATTAAAGACCTGAAGCACATGCTAAGTTTTTGGATTCAAACATGTGATAAAACCACAAAACAATTAATGTTAGTGGGTGTGGCAGCTGTAATCTGAGCTATTTAGAAAGCAATAAATAAAACCTGCTTTGATCATATTTTACCAAATAGTCCTGTTGATATTCTTATAAAACGCTTGCTCTCTAATGTCGGATTAGGCCATTTTACAGAATTCGAGGGAAAGGCAAGGAAAGTTGCAATGGGGAGTACAACTGCTAAAACAAATAGTAAGTGAAGTTTTCAAGTCACAATTTGGATGGCGCTTTGGATAGTTGATCCTTCTGGTTTTTGGATAGTTGATCCTTCGTAGGTCTGAGTAGCAGATGTGGGGGTCTTTTTTCAGGAAAAAACTAGCTTGTGCTTTAGGCACGATGTTATCCTCTGCTTTTGTTGAGCACCTGGGAGGTTTACCTCTGAGGTTCAGACTCTGCTCTTGTAAAGAATCTCTACATTTCTCTAATGGAAATGGAGGGCTTTGCCCTTTGCTTAAAAAAAATTTATGTTTGCACTAAATTGTTATCAATCAATCCAAGAATCTCCATACACTCTGCAACTATCAACTAATCATTAGTTTTATTTTCAACTTTCACACGCAGATTATTTTGGTTGAGTTGTTTAACTAACGCGTACTTTTCAATTTGACCTTACATGCTTGTGAAGTAATATATTTCATATTAATCTATATTGTTATTTTTTAAAAAATATTTTTATAACTATGTAGATGACATGCAAGCAACGAGAGGATATCCCCTCGAGGGATGAAAATACACATCCGAATAAACGGAAAAGTGTTTTCATTCCTTGAGGGAATATCCCCTCGTTTCGTGCATGTCACATAAATAGTTATAAAAAATTTGAAAAAAATTCACAAGATAGAGTAATATGAAATTTATCACTCCATAAACATGCATGTTAAAATTTAACTTTTACAATTTGTAACAAAAAAATAACAAATATAACTGCGAATGTACGATAACTATTTTTAGTTTAATTTGTTGCAACTTATAGAAGTCGAATTTGACCTTGCATGTCTGTGGAGTGATATATTTTATATTAATCTATGTTGTTAATTGTTTTTAATTTTTTTATAACTATTTAGATGACATGCAAGGAATGAGTAAGGAATGAGTAGATATTCCCTTGAGGGATAAAAAAAATCCACATCCTGAATGAACTGCTGATCAATGGATGGAGGTGGGTACCTGGGCGGTTGGGCGTAGAGGAGGTGCAAGAAAAAGAGCTTGGGGGCATGCACCTTGTCATAGCAAAGTTGGCGGAGGCGATCGGAGAAGTCGTCGCGGAGCCGGTCGTTGAGGGCGCGGTCGCACTTGACCTCGCGATTCGGACGCCGCAGTAGTGAGTTGTTGGCACTTGATGTAGGGGCGATCGACGCGCTGCGGCAGCGGGGGCGTCGACGTGACGGATGCAGCTGTCGACTGAGAAGTAGGCGTCGAGTGGTTCGTGCTGATGGAGTTCCGCTGCTGATGCGATCCCACCGTGGCGGTGCCTGCCTCCTCGCCCACCTCTGCAACCATCGTTGCGGCGGTCGAGCGTTCCAGGAGCACTAAGATGCGCAGGTTCCATGTGGGTTTTAATTTTTAACTTTTTTTTCTTTTAATGTCATATCAACGTCACGTCAGCTAAAATCCGGAACAATACTATCTTAGGACCTACAGTGATCCGGTTTTAAAACATTAGCGACGTGTTATATCCGGCATTCTGATTCAGGGAATGATTTTTAAACTCGATAACAAGATAGACATCGAGTGAACTTTTTCCTAAGATGAAACAACAGCTCAGCAAGCGAGCGAGGCTAAAACCCGCTACGCCCGGCGATCGGAGACGGGGACGCCGCGCGACTTATCGGCCGCGGTTTCCGCTCGAAATGGCGATGTGGGACAAAGAATCAGGATCCGCATGTACTGGTACGTACAGTAGTAAGCTTCAGCTCGGCGTCATTCCCGTCATCCATGGCCGGTCGACTGGTCGATCGAGCAAGCCAGGGCCGGCCAAATACAGCTATACATGCTTGTATAGTTAGCCGCTTTGTGCTGTACTTTATTACTTAATCTCTTTCCAAACCATGCGTCTCTATTAGTTAATCTCCTTCCAAACTATGTGTCCATCAGTCCATGTCATTAATTTATTGTATTTTTAGCACGTTATCATGCGGTCTATGCTTACATAGCATCCTGAATAAAAGAACTAGAATGAACTCATGGTAATTAGTGGCTTCGTATATTTATAGTCTACTAGAGAGCCTGACCAGTGACTGCGTGCGTACGTGCGCGTGGCCGTCCGGCAGGCGAGCATCGCCACAGCTAGCTGCCTGCATGCGATGATCTGATTAATCGCACGGGCCGAGAGTCCGAGAGGCTCACTCGCGAGGCCGTACATTAATTAATTCATAAACGATTAGTAATATACCCTCTGTCTCAAAAAAACCGAATCTAGGATTAGATGTGACACAATCTAGTATAATAAATATAGACAGAGGTATGTCCAGATTCATAGTACATCCAGTATTAGATTGGTTTTTTATGAGACGGAAGAAGTACATAATAAACCACATCTTCTGAGGGATCGCTGAGTGATCTATGTAGATATAAATTTAACAGTGACAATATTTTTAAAAGCTACTCCCTCCGGTTTCTTATTTGTCGACGTTTTAGGCTTGGGATTTGGGACCTGATGAGGACTGCTAATTCTTGATGCTTTAGGATCGATTAGCCTGCTGGTCATCTTAGACCTGTTTACCCCCTGCATGCATGAATTCCATTAGAACAGATCGGGCCGTCTGCCCGTCTCCAGCCATCCATCTTCAGCTAGGCTGCCACATATGCATGCATAGACCCATGGAAACAGAAATTCCTTCCGAATTCAACTGTTAGTGTTAGCCATGATTTAAATATGAGGGGGCCATGGTTACTTGGACAGGTGAAAATAATAATAATAAGCAACAAATACACACTTCAATTTTTTGATTGCACGCAAATAATTGAGAATTTTTACAGTACATATATGAGAGGTATCAAGTTTCTTTTACTGTAGATTGAAAAGCACAAAAAAAAAAGATCTTGACAAAACGAAGCAGCAAGCAAATATTCGATCTATATTGTTTATAAGTCTGATATTTTAAACAGTAAGCACTAATGATATATACTGAACTAATGAGATTAAAACCTTTTTTTGGCGGTGATTTGCAAACAAGGATTAGCGAGACAATATTTACAACAAATAACCGGCTTTAATTAGTTTGTGTGCATATAGTGCAGATTTTAAAACCAATCAGGTAGCACAACCCATGTCAGCCATATCTACCCTGGGCAAGACCAGCACACAACACACGACAGCAATCAAAATTCAGAAGGCCAAAGCCCCATAAACTTACTTCGGTTGCCTCCCTTGGTAATAGAAGGAGGGCCAATTAGCGAATTACTAAATCACATTACTTTAATCAGTAGATAGGGATATAGAATTTTCATTGGGGAGGCCTACGCTCGCCCCCCATGTGGCTAGCTCAAGTAGTCAAGTACATGATCGATTCTATTTCACCTTTTCTATTGACTGTTTCATTTGATCTTAAAATATACCGCAGCCAATTTTTTCAATTTAGTTTTCTTCCTATGATTTTAAGATATCTGCACGGATGCATTCACCATTTTAACGCAATGTGCATATGCTCATTGTGTATCTAAAATTATTTTACCCTACGTACATACAGTGAGCATATTACAATGCAGTTGTTCATGACACAGTACTTGCCAGCATCAACATATGTATGGCCTATTCGTTTTTTGAGGAATTTCAAAGTATTTAGATTTTTAATAATTAATTCATATGAATGCAATTCGGTTTATAGGAATATAAATACAGAAAAACCAAAAAAAATATTATTTTCCTATAAAATGTAGAGAGAAAATATAATTTGTTTTCTATCCACTCAAATCCTTGAAAAATTCCTGTGGATTGAAGTGTGCATGCATTCCTATTCCTCCACTTTTGCTATTTCCACGGGTTGAAATTCCTCCAAAACAAATAGGCCCCTACTAATATAAATACATTTGATTACTTAAAAAAATATGTGTTCCGTACATTGGCCGTGTAAATCTATTTAGGGTAGCGTAGAGGCTGGGTTATATAGTCCATTCTGTAAAAAAAAAATCTACTCCATATTGTACTATATATAAATAAAATGGTACACATATTCAAATACTATCATCTTGATTACTCCTTTCGGGTTAATATTATTTATCGTTTTGGATATATAAGACTTTAGGCAAACTTTAAAAACTTTGACTATAAATAACATCTAAAATATTTGTCTTATAAATATGATGACCATATGTATAGATTAGTTTTAAAAAGTACTTCAATAAAATCAAATAAGTATTATCATCAGAGGGGAATAGTAGTTTTTCTGACCTCATTATGGTAAGAACCAAGATCAACGACATTCACATAACATAAAATGAAGCTAAAAGTGTCATCAAGGTTACATATAACGATAAAATTAGGGGACTTCATGAAACTGCACGAACAATTTTGCATGAGCATCTAATTAAATTAAATCAGCAAATGCATGCATGCGGTAAGCTGGAAATGAGAACACACGACTGATTGAATAAGTTAAACTCTATGCAAGAGAAATGAGAGGATTTCAAAGATTCTAAGTAACATCAGATTGAAGAATTATGTCTGGTATAAATAAAAATATACTTCATACCAATGTACAAATGATTTTCTGAACAACTTAAAGTGAGGAACCAGCACGCAAATATATAATCTGAAGCCTGAACTATATCATAGTTCTCCACTAATTCCAAGTGGAAAAATCTGAATACAATTTTACTTCAATACACAAGCTTTTGTGATAATGAAGAAACATTTTGTGACCCTAAAGAAAATTCTAATTAAACCAAATGTTCATTGATTGTTCTAAAAATAATAATTTTGCTCAAAAAAATGTTCTGTGGTTTTGTAGTACTATACCAGTTTCAAGCAGCTGCTTATATATATATATATATATATATATATATATATATATATATATATATATGTAAGAGAGTTTGATTTTTTTTCTGAAAATTGAAAAGAGTTTAATTTGTAAGAGTAAAGACATGTACTACTAGCTACTTCCTATGCATAGAGTTAGTACATCATATATTTCCGACAGGCACAAGATCAATGTTGATGCATTTCCTTATATCTTACTATTCAAGCTAGATGGGAAGAATAAGCTATCCAAATGTATGGATCATTTGCGTGACCTGGATACAGAAAACCTGTCATTTGGTCTATTCCTTCTTTGCTTCGTTGATGTAGTAGTGGCCTTTCTTTGCTGTAAGTTTGGTATGACGTCATGCATATCCACATATTGCACACAACGCTTCCTTTTCTCTGGATAAATATATATTGAAAGGTTATGCACAATTAGACCCTTTAGTGCCAATGCGCGGCCAGTAATAACAATAATATCAAAATGTGAATAGAGAATAAATTAACTAACTGTTTTCAGCTTCCTGGTAGGCATCATTTAGCTTGCGCTTCGTTGCCTCTAGTCGCAAATCAGCTATGTCGGTGTTGTTTCTCTTCCCTATACCTACCTTGCAGCCTTCTAATATTGTTGCTTGCCTTTCCAACTTCTGAAACCAAATCACACGACTATTAAAGCCTTTCGAAGAATCACAACAAAGTAGTGATTAAAATATTAAATATGAACTTACACTCACATGATCAGGGAGTGGCTTTCTGACAACAGCAATAGGACGTTGTTCTGTTATGGCTATAGCATGATGTTGAGCCTGTTTTGGTTTCGTGCCAAGACCATATTTATTCTGGGTTTCTTCACTAAATTGACTCCTTGATGTGTATTGACTATGTGTGGGTTTATTAGGCTTGGTTGTTACTATAGAAAACCGAGAGGCCGGCTTGATATGTAATCTCGGCCCTTGTGTTTTTCCTAGTTGTAGGTTTGTTTGTCTTAACGGTGGGGTTTGTTTTGTTGGTAAACCATGGATTTTGGAGATAGTATTTACATTAGGATCTACCAGTTTCATCTGTAGATTTGCTTGCCTCATTGGAGGACCATGTTGTCTTGATAAATCTTTCCCCTTGCGCAATATGTTTTCATCCATATTTGCTACAGGTTTTGCAATCTCCATCTTGTACCCGCCAAAACCACAATCATTTTTAGCATTGGGTATTAGACCTATTACATGATATGCAAATCCTATTAATCAATGAAACATAATATACTTTACAAAGGTTTGCTAGTGATAATTGTTGTACTCACTTTCGTCATCATCATCATCCGCTTTATGTAAAAACTTCATGTAGTGGCAATAAAAGAAAATGGAAAGCAACAAAAAATTGATTAGCGTCTTGTTCAAGAGCAAGATTATCAACATCATTCATCAATATGGAACAATTAGTTGACAAATTATAGCTGCGTTAAAATGCACTATAGCTAAAAAAGAAGCATTTAATTTACATGTAAAATTACCTCAGATACATATTGCTCGGCAGCGGACTGGGGCAAAAAGAACGCTCCCACATCCATTGGTGGAGTTGGAAGGCCGAAGTCATCTTCCACGGTAGATGGATTTGATATGTCTGGAGAAGTGTCTGCAAATTAATAACAAATACAATATTATTCAGTTGTGTTGGGGATGCAAACCATTTCCATTACCTAAATGATATTATTTAGTAGTGTAAGAAACATAATTAATGGTTTAGAAAATGTTGAGACACAACACAAGAGAACTGAAGTCACCTAGCTAGTTTACCTGCATTTGCAGAAGAAGGTCCTACCCAGTCAGCAGCTACTCCTTTCCAGCCTCTGAATCACAGCAAATATGCAAGCAAGTAGGTCCAGGTGAAACACAGGGTAGCACCGAATGGGAACTTCAGTAGACATCACTAGCTTTATGAACATATAAAATGCTAGCTAGCTAGGAATAGTTAGCACAGTTGCACAGCGCGCGCGCGCGCGCACACCCACACACACACACACACACACACACACATATATATATATATATATATATATATATATATATATATATATTAAATTTGTTTTGTGCTCCATGGTGTCCGGGCTCTATGATTCAAATTAAGTATATACCCAATTCAAATGAGTATGAAACTTTTTTAAATGTTTAGGTATTAACATTAACTACTTTACTAACTAGTTCAAAACAAGTTTGAACTGAATTTAAACATGTTTTTATTAGAATTTGATTCTAGGTATATAGCATCCAAACATATAATTAGTTAGGTATATAATATTGGATTGTGAAATAAAGTTAAATTTGAGTTGTTTTGTTGCTAGCTATAGGTATGAATCGAATACATATAACTAGGTATATACTCAGAATTTGAAAATTTTGAAAAATTTGGACGAATTTGTGTATTTCATACCATGGTGCCCCATATGAGTGTCATACACACACACACGAACAATTGAACTGTGTAATATGTGAAAATTTAAAAAAGAATGATTTTATGGTGGCTGTAAAAGTAATCTGATCAAGCACCATAATTTTGAATGTAAATTTCTGTAGTACCAAATTTAGATTAAAATCGTGCTACTTCCATATTACTACCTAGCTTCTCAAGTACCATAGAAGTTTTCTTCTAAAATATTCGAGATATTGCTAATCATCCTGCATACTCAAGCCAATCGCCCTTTTCTTTCTTTTAAAAAAGGATAATATTACCTCAGGTTCTATTGAAAGTTGAATATATGAGTTTAGCAAATGCATCACAGCGACTGTCATTTTCTAAAAAAAATCACAGAGGCTGGTGTTAGCAGTTTCATGGTGGAGCTCAGTAGCTCATAGAACTCAAAACCTTTTTCTTTCGACAATAGAATCCAATCTCGCCTTTACATCATCGAAGATGAAAACAAAAGCTCAATCTTACTACCAAAAGCTAAACCATTATATGCTAATCGCACAATCACAGGACATTGCCACACAAGAGTTTGTATTTACTATTGAGAGGAGTTGAGAATTAATCTACATAGTAAGGTTCCTTAATTTTACATCTCTAAACAGTAAACACAACCTAGTGAAGGAGAAGATTAATAAATAGCTAGCCCTAGCCTCCATGTCATGTATATATACACAGGTCGCAGACATTACATATACTTAGCCATTCTGTTATTTTGGCAGTTGCACAAGTATATATAAACATCAAACTGGAATTAATTAACTAATAGTGCAGCGAACTTACTTGGCGAGATCACGTGCTATTTTGCATATTACCGGTGACCTATGCTTGTTCAACGGAGCAACAGCTTCTGCAATCTGAGTACTCTGCAAGAAATATAATCGGTGGTTCAAATTCTAATATCAGTAGAGCAAACGAAAAATAATGCTCATTTGATCTTGATGCCTTGATAACACTGCTTTAATTCATAAAAAAAAATATCTTCATTTCGTTGCACTACGTACTACCTTCAGCACCGAGATAGACAGCCGCATCAGCTGCAGCCTCCTCAGACCGTCGAACAAAGTGTCAACCGACTGCAAATGGTCACAGAAATGAAGGTATAATTAATTAATCAATCAGTGATATACTCTAAGAACATCCTCAATGCTATGTAATGAGTACAGCACTGGATGGTTAATGGATGAAAAGTTTTGTTCTTTTCAATTTCGTTTCGTCTGGCTGATCAAGTGATGAACAAGAAATATATAAATAGATCACCTGCTCCTTGTAGTTGATGAGGATATCCTTGATGCGGAGCACCTCGTTGATCACCTGCGTATCCTCCTCGATCTCGTCGTAGAGAGCCTCGAGTATCTGCTGATCGATCAGCGAGGTTTGTGCCTCGGCGGCGGCGAAGTTGCCATCGTTGTCATCATGGTGATGGCCACCTCCGTCGGGGATGGCTGCTGGTGGTAGGCGATTTCCGGCGCCGTCGACGACCCTGCCGCAGGCGAGCGGCGCCGGCACCGGCACCGTCACCGGCGCGACGGCGAACAGCCACTCGATGATGCCTTGGCGGCGGCGGAGCAGCTCCCGCGGCGAGTCGGCGCCGGCGATGAGGATGGCGTTGCGGATCACGTCGTAGATGTCGGCGCCCCGGAACATCTCGCGCCACCTCTCCATGCCGCTTCCGGCGCCGCCGCCCTCCATTCCGGACGAGCTAGAGAGATCCTCGCGTCTACGACCTCCGAGCTCAGGCGGCCCGGCGCCGGCGGAGATCCCGAGCTAGCTCCTAGCTTGCTCTCCTCAAAACCTTACCCAACCCTAGAAAATCAAGAACCGGACGATCACGATCCCCCAAAAAATCAAGATCCCAAGCAAACCAAGCAGCAAAGAACAGCGAGAGGATCGTAGCTAGCAAGCCAAGATCGAGCCCAAGATCCAAACCCCCTAGAGCTCTCGATCTCCCGTTCCCCCAAGAACCCCCCAACACCACCCACGCAGTCGCTGCGACCCCTAAGCACCTAACAAATCGCGAGCTAATCACTCTAGCTCACGTTTCCCTCGATCTCGCCCTCGCCGCTAGTGAAACGGAAGGGAATTAGGAGGAAGAGGACGCGCGCCTCAGAAAGCAAGCGACCTGATGAAAAATAAAAAAAGAAGAATAACGGCGCCTCGATCTCCGCGTGGTTGGATAGGCAGATAGCGACACCCCTACTCGACACACGGGTCACGAGACAAGCACGCGCGCGGCACGCACCTGTGGGATGAGGACGATGGGCGACGGCGACGGCGACGGAGGCGGTGACTACTCTAAGCTGCACGCTCTCGCCGGCCGGCGGTCGGAGAGACGGGCACACGGCGGTGGCGGCGGCGCGCGGGGGAGGGGGGGAGATGGGCGGGGGCGCGTTTGGTTTCGTTTTGGATTTTGGCGCTGCGTTGAATTTGCAAAAGACGATGTGCTGTGGGCTGTGGCGTGGGGTGTGGTGGTGTCGTGATGATGCAAGAATTTAATGCGGCTCTATGACGCGGCTGGCTTGGCTATGAATGGAATGGACGGCAAAGACAGGGTTTCGGGGGAAGTTTTCACTTTGGCCCCTCAAGTTACTGCTATTTGAATCGAAAGATATACTTCATCCTTTTTTAAAATATTGTAAGTTTTGGTCTTTGATATGGTTGTAAAATAGAGGGGGTAAAATGATTTGATTCACTTCTCAGGGTGGGTGAGATATATGGCTGGACTAATTAAGGATATAATAAAGACAAGGAATGGTAGGGGGCAGTATGATGGGTATTTTGGGGCTAAAATTCACCTTTTACAAATATGAGGTTGCTATATTTGGGATAAATTTTAAAGGTCAAAAGCTATTACATTTTGCAAAGGAGTGATGAGGGCTACTCCCTCCGTTTCACAATGTAAGTCATTTTAGCATTTTTCACATTCATATTGATGTTAATGAATCTAGACATATATATCTATCTAGATTCATTAACATCAATATGAATGTGGGAAATACTAGAATGACTTAAATTGTAAAACGGAGGAAGTACTATATATCCGAATACCGTTGCAACGGTATAGCACGTCATCTGCATACCGACCGCGCTTCGCACGATGTGTGCTTTGCCTGAGCGCGCGTGGACTGGGTGAAATACTCGAACTCGAGGGGGAAAGCTGTGTTGGTGGGGAGAGCCGGATCCGGCGCCTGCCTCCCCACCGGCAGCGGCGGCGATGCTCGGGAGGGCTCTCGGCGATGCTCGGGATGCGGCCATGCTCGGGAGGCCTGCCTCCCCACCGGCAGCGGCTGTTAGAGTCGGCTCAGGGAGGTGGCGGCGGCGCGGGGAAGGGAGCGGCGGATCCGGCAGCTGTGTTGGTGGGGAGAGCCGGATCCGGCGCCTGCCTCCCCACTGGCGGCGACGGCGGCGATGCTAGGGAGGGCTCTCGGCGATGCTCGGGAGGCCTGCCTCCCCACCGGTGGCGGTTCTCGGAGTCGGCTCAGGGAGGGGGCGGTGGCACAGGGGAGGGGGCGGCGGATCCGGCGGCTGTGTTGGTGGGGAGAGCCGGATCCGGCGCCTGCCTCCCTACCGGTGGCGGCGGCGGCTCTTGGCGTTCGCGCGGTGGGTGGGGATGGATCCGACGGCGTTCGCGTTCATCTCTCGACGACAGTGACGAAGATTGAGTGGATTTGTTTCTGTGATGTAAATTGTGATGACATTTGGATTTGTTAACTGTGCTTGATTTGTGGATTTGTTAACTGTGATTTGTGATGCAAATTTAAATTGTGGATTTGGGAATAAATTTTTCTGTGGTTTTTGGGTGTGGATTTTTGGGGGCGGCAGGGGTAGGTGGCGGCAGTGCCACCGCCTGCAACTAGGGTTTGTTTTTTTGGAATTTTATTTTTTATGTGATTTTTTTCTCATCCGTGACGGGCCTACAATTTAGGCCCGATTGAGATTAGAGTCATCCGTGACGGGCTATAGTTTAGGCCCGTTTGAGATGAGAGTCATCCGTGACGGGCTTTTATGTTAGCCCGATTGAGATATGTGTCATTCGTGACGGCCGGATGCCCGATTGAGATATTTTACCACATCACTGACCTTTGCTCTGTGATGGGGGTTCTACCCGATAGAGATGAGGCTTGCCGCCCGTTACAGATGGCCAAACCTGTGCTAATGGGTAAACGGGGTGCTAGAGATGACGATGACATTGTGGATCATGTCATAGATGTCAGCATTGCAAAACATCTTTTGTCACCTCTCCATGCTGTTGTTGTCCTCCATATGGATTCAGATCCCCACCCTCGACAATATCCTCATCGCCAAATCTCCGAGTTCTGGCGGATGATTATTTCTGCCGGGCACCCGGCACCGGCGGAGATCATAAACTTGCTCTCCTCGAAACCCTACCTACCCAACAAAATCAACAACCAGATCAATGATCCCCCTCTTAAAAAAAATCATGATCATGCAAACGACCCAACAATAAGATGGGAGCATGTAATACCCCGAATTTCGAATTAGTATATTTCGGGGAATATTAGAACAAACGCGCAAAACATTAAATTTTAAACCATTGTTCGATTAGGCGATCAGGAACCGTGGGCGCGTAGAGCTCGCCGAGTAATGCAAAATAGACTATAAGTTTGACGTTCGATCTTCATTAGTCTTTCTCTATTTAACCAACAAAAGAAAAAAAGAAAGGAAAAAAAGTATCGCTAGCAGCTAGGGCTAGATGATGAGCCAGCTCGGCTCGGCTCGGTCGAGCTCGTTAAGATAACAAGCTGGCTCGGCTCGGCTCATTATCCTAACGAGCTAGAAGCCTAGATCGGCTCGACTCGTTTGAAAGCTCGAGCTAGCTCGTTTGGCTCGCGAGCCAAGGGGAAAGAGAGAAGGGAGCTCGACGACGGAGGGGATGAGCTTGACCTCGTCGGCACTGCGAGCCCGAGGAGGAGCTCAACGACGAAGGAGATGAACTCGGGCTCGCCAACGACCATGGGGAGGATCTCGACGGTGGAGGGGACGAGCTCAAACCTCGCCAGTACTTGGGCCACGCAAAGGAGCTTGGTGGCGGAAGCCTCAAGCCTCCCGGCGACGGGCCTCCGCTCCACTCTGGCAGAAGCTGGCCTTTATTAAGTGCAAATGAATTTGGATCACAACTCAACAAACTCCACCTTGAAACAAATTCTTTCTTGTAGCATTGAACAATCCTTCACCCTGAACACAACAAAGACAAAAAACACTTTCGGCGCCAAATAGCCTCTTGGGCTAAACCACTATACCAACTAAGCTTGAGAAAAGCTCAAACTTAGCAACAGGAACAGACTTCGTCATCATATCAGCAGAATTATCATGAGTACTTATCTTGCATACCTTTAGCTTACCTTGCGCGACTACATCGCGAACATAATGGTACTTGATGTCAATGTGCTTTGTCCTCTCATGAAACATCTGATCTTTAGTGAGGCATATAGCACTTTGACTGTCACAAAACAAGTTAATTCAGGAATCAACTCCACAAAGCTCAGCAAACAATCCTTTTAGCCAAACTGATTCTTTGCATGCTTCAGCAGTAGCCATGTATTCTGCTTCAGTGGTAGACTGGGAAACAACAGGCTGCAATGTTGCCTTCCAACTCACAGCACAACTATCAATGGGAAACACATAACCTGTGAGTGACCTTCTCCTATCCAAATCTGCAGCAGAATCTGAATCCACATATCCAACAAGCTCCTTATCAGTCCTGCCAAACTTCAAGAAAGCATCAGCTATGCCCCTGAGGTACCTGAAAATCCACTGAACAGCTTTCTAGTGTTCTTTACCAGGATTAGCCATGTATCTACTAACCAAACTCATAGCATGAGATAAATCTGGACGGGAGCAAACCATGGCATACATCAAAGAACCAACATCACTAGAATATGGAACTCTAGACATGTATTCTACATCCTCATCAGTACTAGCACATTGTAAAGCTGATAATTTAAAATGAGGTGCAATAGGAGTACTAACAGGCTTTGCATCATGCATGTTAAAATGCTGAAGAACCTTCTTAATGTAACTTTGCTGACTAAGAAATAACAAAACAGAATTTCTATCTCTAGTGATTTCCATACCTAGAATTTCCTTAGCAGCACCAAGATCCTTCATATCAAACTCACTACTCAACTGTTTTTTCAATGTAGTGATTTGTTCCTTGCTCTTGTCAGCAATCAGCATGTCATCAACATATAACAACAAGTATATAGGTGATCCATTAACAAATTTAATATACACACAGATATCAAATTCAGACCTCTTAAAGCCATGTGACAACATAAATGAATCTCCGCTCCACTACGGCAGAAGCTGGCCTTTATTAAGTGCAAATGAATTTGGATCACAACTCAACAAACTCCACCTTGAGACAAATTCCTTCTTGTAGCTTGAAACAATCCTTCACCCTGAACACAACAAAGACAAAAAACACTTTTGACGCCAAATAGCCTCTTGGGCTAAAACACTATACCGCTACGCTCCGGCCCAAGCCTCCCGGCGACGGGCCTCCGCTCCACTACGGCAAAAGCTGGACTTTATTAAGTGCAAATGAATTTAGATCGCAACTGAACAGTTCATCTTCCTCTACTCATGTTAATGTATTCTCTTGCTATGTCCTTCGGTTCGGCCAATGAGTACGAACCAAGGAGTTATGTTCTTGCCATGTTTATAGGCTTGGCCATCATGAGTACAAGCCAAAGGAATTTTGCCTCTTTTGTTGTGTCCTTCGTCTTAGCCAATACGTATGAGATAAGGAAGTTCGCTTCATTTGATAGCTTTTAACATGATTTCACACTTTTTCCTATGGTCCGACCAGATGAATACGGGCCTAGGAGTGGTTTCCATGCATACTCTTTTCATGTCATCCTACAATACCCTCTGATTTGGTCCCGTTAGTGGATACAAGCCTAGACGAGATTCGCTCTCAGGTTCAGTCCCCTACGAATGGATACAAATCACGGATACAAACATCAAATTTGCATAATTCACCATAAATTAAACAAGCACTTGCTTCGGTCATGCTCATGGCTTCAAGCCGTGTTAGTAGTGATACAGGCATAGTGATAAACAAAAATCAATTGAGCATATTAATTAGCATGCATATCTGCTAGTTTTGACATGTGTTCAGCCATGTTTCTCTAAATTAAAATAATGTGCCATTCACTTTGCCATGATCAGGAATAAGAAATAGATGCATGGTTGCACTCGTTTCCCCTGAGCACTTTCGTAAACTAAACATAAATTTTGAATAATTCCCCTTAAGTTAGACAAACACTCGCTTCGGTTACGCTTCATGGCTCCAAGCCGTGTGAGTAGTAATACAAACGGAGTAAAAATTAAGATAATTCAAAAGTGGCATGAATTCGCTGCACCCATATGTTTGCTCGAAGCGATATACATTCCCTGCGTCATACATAAAGCGCAGTAAAAAAATGATATTCATGCATGCGTGTTGTAGGTTCATAAGCCTCAAAAAAAATAATTGACAAGGTTAAAACATAAATATATGCAAATTTCTGACAATATGTTGATAATAAGTATCAAATATCAAAGTGAACAAATACTCGCATGGTTACGCCTTGTGGTTTAGATCGCACTGGTAGTAATACATGTGAGTATTTTAAGAAAATCAGACAGGAGTCATATATGCTGCATATATTAAATGATAATACTAATTAACATATCCAGCTATATGTTATGTGCATAGGCTCCAGGAAAGCGAGTAATGTGCCATAAATACAAGCACTAAATTTCGCTCTACTTATATTATGCAAATACATCAAGCATGATAAAAATACATGCATGTGCATAAAAGCCTCTTCATAGCATTCAAATTAAATAAATGATAAAGTCATGAAACGTACGCCGTATCTAAAAATAGGGCGTCATCGTGATGAAAGAAAATTAAATGTCTTCAAGATATGCATCTGCTGGATTCCGCGCTTAGATCCTAAGGGAAATATACCAAAAAAAAATAATAGCATGTGCTAAAACATATACAGCATGAGCAAGGAGATCCACGCTCCCTGTATATACATAGACAAAAATGCCATGCCATCACGAACACCTGCCGGCAGAGTAAAAAACCAGAAATTATAAAATTACATATGGCATTCCATATTCTTGCATGTCCAAAATAAACATACAAATGAAAATCTACAGAAGATTCTACGGCTACGACATCTAGAGCTTTAGGATAGATTTTCCTTTTTAGCTTTATAGCAGTCATGTAATTTTATTCTATTTTCATGTTGGAATTCCTAATCAGGGGTTTTCTCTACGGAGATGTAATTAACAGAGTTTCTATGTAAATGTATGAATTCTGGAAGTAATGGACTCGCAATTTCTGATTTTTATTTATTTATTGCATTTAGATTAAATTGTCTCTAACGATTTGCGGATAACGGACCTACTATTATGGCTATCCCGGTTTTCCCGTTGTCAATGGGCAATCTGAGTTGTTTTGTTTGGTTTTACTTGCATACTTATTATTCAATTGCTTGATATTATTAATCGTATGGCTCTGATGTTATGCTACTTATTCATGTTTCACTTTATATCCAAATTCACGATATTATTCATGTTTCATTATTTCAAATGTTTTATTTATATTATTCAAGGACCATGCGTAGTCATGGGAGGCAATTTGGATCTTTATTCATGATCCTTGAGAAGCGTTGATCACGCTTGCTCGGCTTACTGGTAATGCTAAGAGGATATTCGCACCTGCCCGGGAGGGAACTACTATCTTTTGACTTCTTTGGTTTAAAATAAAGTAAATCCAACCCTTCATATTGGTTTCTTATTGTATTAAACCTGTGTATGTTTTACTAGTTCAATATTGTACTTGCTGAGTATTCTTTACTCACTCTTGTGCTTAATTTGGTTTTTAGGTACCAAATGATATTGATCGGCATGGGACGGGAGTAGCACCCCTAGACCACACAATATTATTACACACTATTGAAATTTAGTTTCAGACTATGTTTCTGATTAGCATAAGTTTTGCGTAGAACTTGTAAAGGTCATTTAAAGTTTTGGTCCTTATTTTCACGTGGAATTTATGGAGCTAGGATGGTTTGGATTGTGTGGATTATATCGTTATTGAGTTATCTTATAACTGCATGTCGTTGATGTTCGTATTTTTAGGGGAGACTGCCGAAATTTCTAATAATTTTGGGAGTTAGTGGTTTTGAGTGTAGTTTTGGTGGCACTCTAGGTACGTGGTTACCTGGGGTGTTACAGAGCAGCTGGAATACTGGAGGCAAGACTTAGACTTTGGTGGAAGGAGGAATGACAACCATACTCTCTAGTGAGAATCTTGACTATGGTCAAGGAAAAACATGTTCCCAAGGTTTAGGAACTCGTTTGCGGATTTGTTGAAGGAGGAAGTGGACTGGAGTGAGCTGGTGACATTGAGGCACAAATCCGAGCAGAGGGACCTCATGATAAGGTGATGGGGAGGAAAGGGAAAGTCAGGTGAAAACCTCACCACCTCTGGGTGGTGCTGGTGGCGTGGTGGAATGGATGGATGTGGCATGTGGCACTATATTTGACTTGGCAACCAAAAATCTTATTTCCACACACAACGAGTCCATTTGCTTTGCAAAGTCATAACTCGAAGAGAGAATCAGGTCAATCTCTAGGGGCAAAATAAAATGCATAGTTTCAAAGGGAACTAAAGAATTAGACGGACGACAGACAAAACAGAAATAGAATTCGTGTATGCGCGCCTGCTTGTGCCACGTCAAAGACTTGTTGGAGATGAGCGATGGACAAAACTCCTAGTTGAAACACTATAAATTCTTATGATGCTCCCTCCGTCCTACAAAGACATCATCTATCCCCATTTCATTTGTCCCACAACGACATTTTTTAGAGCAATCAATGCATTAGAGTTTCTTAAAATGGAAGACAAATGCATTGGGATTTACTAAGTGTAGGACAAATGCGTTGGTATTCGTTAAAGTGGATAACAAATGCATTGAAGTTTGGTAAAGTGAAGGGCATTATAATCTTTTTAATTTTGTATTAGCATGTGTAAAATGATGAAAAGTTAAGTCATTCTAGGATTGAGGTAGTAGTAGAGATGTGAACTTGTGATAAATGGATGGCAAGAGGTTTTTTTAGGGGAAAAAGATTTATTGGTTTAGTCGTTTAGCGATATTTTCACTTTGGCCCTCTCATGATATGGTGGTATTTTATGGTTTAGTCCTTGTGCTTCCAAAGAAAGACATGTATATTTTTCAACTCTTAAGGACTTTGTAAAATTCCACCGGAGATGGATTTTAATGTGAAACTACTCTCTTACTGATATGTTGCAGTAATGTTTGTTTAGTTCTAATTGTGCTTCCAAAGAAAGATATATATATTTTTACTGAAGTCCTATTTGTGAGTTAGTTACATGTCTAACATGGAATAGAATAACACCAACTTATTTTCTTGATATTTAATTTTCCCGTGTTCCAGTCCAAAAGTGTAGGGTGATAAAAAAAGAAGAATAAAAGTGTATGGTGCACTTTTACATTCATAAGTGGTCATGGCACATTTAGGAGAACAAATAATCTAGTGTAATGGCTATGACTTATGAGGAGGCCAAAATACTTATGTTAGTATATTGAAACATACACCAGTTGTGCATGTCATGAGGAAACAACAAAGAAAGGCTGCCCAATCCTTGACTTACAGAAAAGATTTGTTAAAACAATGAACATATTGTACAAGGGACATGATTTTTCAAGGAAACATGATCCTCCACTTAGGCGAGGAACCCACAGAAACTAGCAAATGCTAATGGAAATATTGTGCCCAAATCAAACTAATCCAAGGTTTGCTAACAAGAAAAGCCACACCTCTAAGGCGAACAAACTTGCAGCTCGAAAAACACAAGGGCCAAGATCACATATCAACCCTTCTACATCTAGTATACTAACAACCAATCCTAATAAACGCACTGGTACTAAATATGGATGCATTCAAGAGTCAATCTGATGAAGAAACTCAGAAGAAACACAACGTTTACATTTTCTGAACCAATCTAATGGAAAAACTCAGAAGGAGTCAATCTGAATATGTCTATGTAAAATTTTCTAAACCATTATTCTGCTTGCACAATTAAATAATATTTTTAGGTCATGAAAATGGTTTACATCCCCAACACTACTAAATGATAATTTATTTTTAATTTGCAAATACTTCTCATAGAGTTCGTCCATCATAGATATCCAACAAGCACACAAGGAAATGATTATGCATATCCAATGCTTATAGTTACTAATTATTCTAGCCAGATAGGAAAAATAAATTATCCAAATCTATGGATCATTTGCACGATCTAGATACACAAAACCTGTCGTTTGGTCTATTCCTCCTATGCTTCGTTGATGTAGTAGTGGCCCTTCTTTGCTGTAAGTTTGGTATGACGTCATGCATATCCACATATCGCACACAACGCTTCTTTTTCTCTGGATAAATATATATTGAAAGGTTATGCACAATTAGACCCTCTAGTGCCACTACGCGCCAGTAATAACAATAATATCAAAATGTGAATAGAGAATTAATTAACTAACTGTTTTCAGCTTCCTGGTAGGCATCATTTAGCTTGCGCTTCGTTGCCTCTAGTCGCAAATCAGCTATGTCAGTGTTGTTTCTCTTCTCTATACCTACCTTGCAGCCTTCTAATATTGTTGCTTGCCTTTCCAACTTCTCAAATCAAATCACACGACTATTAAAGCCTTTCAAAGAATCACAACAAAGTAGTGATTAAAATATTAAATATGAACTTACACTCACATGATTAGGGAGTGGCTTTCTGACAATAGCAATAGGATGTTGTTCTGTTATGGCTATAGCATGATGTTGAGCCTGTTTTGGTTTCGTGCCAAGACCATGTTTATTCTGAGTTTCTTCACCAAAATTGACTCCTTGATGTGTATTGACTATGTGTGGGTTTATTAGGCTTGGTTGTTACTACAGAAAACCTAGAGGCTGGCTTGGTATGTAATCTTGGCCCTTGTGTTTTTCCTAGTTGTAGGTTTGTTTGTCTTAATGGCGGGGTTTGTCTTGTTGGTAAACCATGGATTTTGGGGATAGTATTTACATTAGGATATGTTGTTTTGTTCCATAGGTTTGCTTGCCTCATATTGGAGGTTCGTGTTGTCCTGATAAATCTTGTCACTTGTACACTATGTTTTCATCAACATTTGTTATTGGTTGTGCAATCTCCATTTTGTACCCATAACCACAATCATTTTCAACGTAGTGTACGTATTATAACTATTACATGATATTCAATCCTATCAATCAATAAATCTAAGTGAATCATAATCTACTTTACAAAGATTATCTAGTGATAATTGTTTTACTCACTTCCATCATCATCGTCCACTTCATGCCGCAGCAATAAAAGAAAATGGAAAAGCAACAAAACGTTGATTGTAATCTTATTCAAGAGTAAGATTATAGGGACATTCATGTATATGGAACAATTAGTTGGCAAATTATATTGTGATGAAAAGCTCCATGGCTAGAAATGAAGCTTTTCATTTACATGTAAAAGTACCTCAGATACATATTTCTTGGCAGTGAACTGGGGCAAAAAGAACACTCCCACATTCATAGGTGGAGTAGGAAGGACAAAGTCATCTTCCACATAAGATGGATTTGATGTGTAATTAAGTCACCGAGTTTACCTTCATTTTGTGTGTGCGTGTGTGTGTGTTTATTTATTTATTTATTTGTGTGTTCTACACTATCTCTTATCAAATATGCATACTACAATTACAATATCTTTCAATGATCGTACTTGTCTAAACATTTTCAAACATGCATCCTTGGGAAAAAAATCATATGTGTGTAGGTTCTACACTATC